>NC_133453.1:44481207-44822040 GCF_048565385.1 Saimiri boliviensis
ACTATCTTTTTAGAGGAATCCATCACCTTTCACAGTATATTATGGTATTTTTATGTTACATGTCTCATCCCCCTCCGCCAGTTCACAAGCTTTATAGTACAAAGAATGATATATGTTACATTTTCCCAACTTTTATTGATCACATACAAGGTGCCTGGTATCATGCTTGCCTTTCCATGCAGTTATTTAACACTCACAGTAGTGATGGGTAGAAGAAATCTGCATTTTACATAGGAAGAGAGTAGTTCAATGATTGTTGGAGACCACAGAGTAGGTGCAGCCTGGGTTGGTAATATGAGAATCTTGACTCCAAGTTTGGAGCTCTTTTCACCATGTATAGAAGCCTCATCAAATGCTCAGTGGAATACATTGCATCTGGGAAGCTGGCAATAAAGATGTGTCAAGTGAATAAGCCTGAGCCTGCATAACCGTCACCTCAAGAGTTATGTACGAAGAAAACGTCCTGGGAAGGTTCAGTAGTCTTAGACTTTTGGGTTTCATATATTCAGTTGTGTGTCTGACATCTTAAGTTTACAAGTATCTTGAACACAACTATCAACCCCTCAACTGTCATGCCTTCCCTATGTACTCTGGTTTTGTAAAGGTAGTATCATCCACTCAGTTTGCTGGAAGAATCTGGAACCTTCCTAAACTTGTCCCTTCTGTAACTGTCCTTCTCTTTGCCTTCTCCTCATTTGATTAAATACTAGATTCTAGAAATTCTACTCCTTAAAAATATCTCTTGACTCTGTATCATCTTCCCTGTTAGGGCCATTGGAATTGTTTTCAGGTTTTCTCCTTTCTGTATTGTCTTCCACATTGCTACTAGAATGCCCTTTCTAACATGACGATCTGGTCATATCACTTTGTGGCTGGAAATTCCTTTTCAGGGCTCTTCCCAACCCCCGCCAACATATCAACTTAGCATACATGTTGCTTTATGATTTGGATTAGCTTCAGCTCCCACTACTACATTCTTGGCAGCACAGAAACATTTTTTCTGAACAAGTCCTTCTCTCGGACTTTTGTTCCTCTATCTTCAGGATTCCTTTCTCTTGGAATGCTTCTCCTTACTGGTGAATTTCTACTAATTTTTCAATACTGAACTCAAAGCCATGATGTTTGTGAGACATTACTGAATCTTTGGAGGAGGTTAGTCACACTCTTTTTGTTTCTAGTGCAATTCATACTTGAATTGTAGTATATCTACTTATATGACTGTTTTATCTCTTAGGTTTTGAACAACTCGTCTTTGTAGTCTAGTCCTGTGCAGGTAACCACTGAACAGTTACTCACTAGATGCTTATATTGGGAAGCCAGTTTCCAATAGCTTGCAAAAGCTTTTCCATCCTCCCCCAAATTTAGGAACTAATGTTTACTCTTCTATAAACCTGATTGTAATCTCTCACCTCCAGCCCCAAATTTGCTTTTTGAAAAGCATTGAAAGGACCTGGGAAATATTTCTCTTCTGTCTCTGACTTAAATCATGACCACTTAAGCCCTTGACAAAGAAGAGAAATATATACCTAATTTTTTTTATTGTCCTTTAAGTTCTGGGGCACATGTGCAGATCTTGCAGGATTGTCGCGTAGGTACACACATGCCATGGTGGTTTGCTGTCTCCATCCCCCCATCACCTACATCAGGCATTTCTCCCAGTGTTGTCCCTCCCCCACCTCCCTGCCCCCTGCTGTCCTTCCCCTAGCCCCCCACCCCAACAGACCCCAGTGTGTGATGTTCCTCTCCCTGTGCCCATGTGTTCTCATTGTTCAACACCTGCCTGTGAGTGAGAACATGTCGGTGTTTGGTTTTCTGCTCTTGTGTTAGTTTGCTGAAAAAGATGGCTTCCAGAGTCATCCATGTCCCTACAAAGAACATGAACTCATCGTTTTTTATGGCTGCATAGTATTCCATGGCATATATGTGCCATATCTTCTTTGTCCAGTCTACATTGATGGGCATTTGGGTTGGATAGCAAAAACCTGGAACCAACCCAAATGCCCAATACATACCTAATTTTTTAAATAAATTGATCACTTTTAATTTTTGGTGAATCAGTTTATTCTGTTTTTGAATTTTTTTGCTATGAAGGTTACATCATACTGCTTTTAAAAAGATACTTTAAAAAAGAGATGGATAATATCTAATACATCAACAGACTCAATGGTTAAAAACAAATATTTTCATCAGTGGCAAAGATATATCTGAGTTTCTGTTTATGTCATCTAATTTTTTTTTCTGTGCTTTGTTGGTGGTGGTGTTCTTACAGGGTCTCAGGACAGGGTCTCTGAGGCTGTTGCCCAGTCTGGAGTGCAATGGTACAGTCAAGAGCTATGGCTCACTGCAGCTTTGAGCTTCTGGACTCAAGTGATTACTCCACCTCAGCCTCCCTCATCACTAGGACTACAGTTGCTGCCACCATGCTTAGCTAATTTTTAAAATTTTTTGTAGAGATGAGGTCTGGCTATGTTGTCCAGGCTGTTCTTGAACTCCTGGCCTCCAGAGATTGTTCCACCTCAGCCTCCCAAAGTGCTCGGATTACAGGCATGAGCCACCATGTCTAGTCTGTGTTATCCAGTTTTGGTCTTATTAGAACTAGGCAAATTCTTCTGAAATACTCTGAATGTGTGTGTTTCAGTCAGCCATCTCTATTCTATTCCCCCTATAGCTTTACAGCAGGGTTTTCGTGTATTTATTTTTCAGACGCAAGCTGTTTATTAAAATTAACATCTCTGCTCTCTAACATCACAAACTTGAAAAGCGTTTGTTGTTTTTGTCAAAAAAAAAAAGAGTCTGTTGAATTATGTTTATGAAATTTTTGTTGAAGTAGCAGTTTTTCTGACTACTTCAAAGGTATGTCTTAACAAAATTCAAGCTGAGGAAGACAGTGAAAGATGTGACAATACTTACTTGCCACCACCCATGTTGATCTCTTTTGAGTATAGTTTTTTTTTCCCCCAAAAATGTTCTTTTAAATTCAGGAAAGAGAATGCTTTGGTAATAACAATGGTATCCTTGAATTAACACCTCAGAAAGAAACAAGTATTTCATATGGATTCCACTCCCACCCCTTTTCCCCTCAATCCTTTGTCCTCTGACTGAGGATGGATTTGCAGGAGAGTTTAATAATTTCAGTTTGATAATCTATTCTTTAGCAGGCTGCCACTTTATGGACTATGTGATTTTTTTTCCCTACTCTTCTGTAAGTTGCTTGCAGGTTTGGCCATTCCACATGGCACTGGGCATTTTCCATGTGGTTTGTGGGAGTAACTTACTTTGGAGATTTTTAGTGAGGAGCAGGAGGTCACCATAACTCTGTCTAGTGGCCTGGCATCATGGGAACTCACAGCGTGGGCAACGGTCCAGGCTAGATGTTGGTATCTGTTGGGTAATGAAGGCATAGTTGGGCTTGGTCACTGTGATGCCTCCTTTGTCCCTGGAGCATTCTGTGACAATCTGCAGGTTTTGTACTGAGGAGTGTAACTCTCAAAAATAAATGTTTTTTTTTTCTCTATTTACCTTGCAACATTTTTGACTGTGTTAAATTGTTTTGTAGGAGATCATATATTTTTATTTTAAACATTAAATGGTGGTGTATATTATTTTTAAATCAAGATTTTATTATAGGCTTAACATTTTAAGTGTTCATCAGATTCAGAGATATAAATTACTTATTTGAAAAAAATTTTTACAAAATTGTTTCTCTTTTAGTTCTGTTAGTGTTATATTCACTTTAAATGAAAGAAGAGCTGATCTGGAATTATAGTGCTTTGTAATTGTTATCTTTATCTTAAAAGCCAATCATGTACTTGGGAGTAAATTTGTTTTCTTTAGTTATTACACTAGTATTGTAGGGAATTACAATACTAAAGAGTTTAGAATTGAGAGCATTTACAAATGATATCTTTGCTATTTTAAGTTATATCAACAATCTGATAAGGTAGTTTTGATTGTGATTAGATTTCTTTCCTTAAAGACACAAAGCTCTTGATTAATAAATCAGTCAGAAGACTTAAACTTCTATGTTTTTTTAAGTTAACATTCTAATATATATGTATATATACACACATATATGTATTTACATATGTATATTATTTTATGCTTATACATATATACACATAAGTGTGTGTATATATGTGTATATACACATATTAACTATGTATATGCAGATATGATTTTGTATTTGTTTTAGAGATGGAGTTTCGCAATGTTGGCAGGGCTGGTCTTGAACCCCTGGCCACAAGTGATCCACCTGCCTCAGCCTCCCAAAGTACTGGGATTACAGGCCTGAGCCATGGCACCCAGCCAACATTCCATTATATTTTAAGTTTGTTGAGTATAGTAGGAGTGTTATAATCCTTATTTTTAAATGGTCTATGTACTCTCACTTTTCTTACAACTTTATTGAGGTATGATTTATATAACAAAATTTATGCATTTTGAGTGTGTGATTCGGTAGTTTTTAGTAAATTCCCTGAGTTGTATAAGCATGACTAAAATCCAGGTTTAGAACATTTTTATCACCACAGTAAAATTCCTCATGACCTTTTACAGTTAATTCCTTTCCCACCCCCAGTCGCAAGCAACCACGAATCTACTTTGTCTTTTCAGATTTGCTTTTTCTGAATATTTCATGTAAGTAGAATCATACAATATGTGGTATTTTGGTTTTGGTTTTCTTCACTTAGCATGATGTTTTTGAAGTTCATTCATGTGGCATGTATCACTACTTCATTCCTTTATATGGCTGAATGGTATTCCGTTATATGGACATACCATATTTTGTTTAATCTTTCACCAGTTCATGGACGTTTGGGTTGGTTTTTACTTTTTGGCCATTATAAATAATGCTGCTGTGAGCTTTCATATACAAGTCTTTATGTGGGTGAAAATATGTTTTTATTTCTCTCAGATAGATATCTAGGTCTGGGATTGCTGGGTTTTATGGTAAATGTATGTATAACTTTTTAAAAAACTGCCTATTTTCCAAAGTGGCTTTTCTGTCTTGCATTCCCACCAGCAGTATGTGAGGGTTCTTCTTGTTGGAATAACTCTTTTTAAAATCTTTGAAAGCATCTTTTGGGCCCAATGAGAGCAGCTTTGTGAATGAATTTAGTTTGTGGGCAGATGTAGCTCCTGTCATTATCAGGCAATTGGTGGCATAGTGTGGCTGCTTTCATGAAAAAGATGGAACAGAAAAGGAAGACAAAATAAAGTGGAGGGAAAGGGGACAACCTTTGAATAACCCCTGTTTAATTTGTTGTTGTTTTGTTTAATGTGGGTTTAGTTGTTGGTTTCTCAGAGCTTATCAAGTATAAATAAAATCCTTCTCAATGAGGGCCCAGCCCAGAGGGCGAATGAAGTTTGCCAGGCAATTGGGCACCTCTGTTGTTTTTTTGAAGGGTGGTGGTCCATTGGCCATCTCCAGTGGCCGAGTGTGGGAAGGTAAGCCTACTGACATGTCCTCTTGCTTTGCAGTGGTCATAGTGGAGAGTGGCATGGGCATCATGCAGTATGGAAGAGCTCCCATTTAGAATTAGATGGCTTTGGCTTTGAAATTTGTCTCTGCCTCTTACTATGTAGACCTGTTCAGGTCCCTTGACCACCCTAGTCTTCAATGACCACATTCTTCTTGGTCACTTGGCTCTTCCCTCTTTGCAGTGTTCTCTACAGAGGAACCTCAGATATAATAAGGGAGGGTGAAGTGTCGTCCACTGAACAGAAGAAAGTAGGGGACAGTGTGTTACCATCCTTTACCTTTTGCTGTGCCACCTTCCCACTGTATCTTTGGGTCCTCAGTAATGAGACCTACTTCCTACGTCTGGGGCCAAGTGGATGGGTCATCCTAGACTTGAAATGGCAAACTTGAATATGTGATGGGTAAGCGTTTGAAACAGGCTTGTGGTCTACTCCTTCACATGCCAGGGCTGTGTTTCTTTGGGATTTTTTAGTTTAACGGTTTGAAGGAAAGGATTTGGAGTATGTTATCCCTGTGGGACTTTCATTACAGAGTGGAACCACGATGTAGGTTTTTTTTGATCTTTCTTCTGGTCACTCATTAGTCCCTGTTGAATTTAGCTGTGTCCCTCCAGCACACCACTGAATTATAACAGTGTCTTTAGGAGTAAATAGCTTTGAGGATCTTAGAAGAAAAACAGTACTTTGTGCAGAAAATGATAGTTTTGTTATGATAGGGTAGTTATATCTCTCTCTCTTTCAGTCGTTGGAAAACCTCCTCACAGTTTCTAGCCTAGCATAAAAACAAAGCATTTAAAAATATGTTCAGTGTACGCTTCTATAAGCCTACTAATTTATGACCTCATGCTGTCTTCTGATTAACAGAGCAAAACAATGCCAAGGACATATTGCCTCTGTAAATTCCATGTTTCTTGAGATCTTCTTTCTGTATAGGTACATCTTTTAAAAAGGAATTTAAATAAGACTACAAGAATAAAAGGTAACTAACTCTATTTGTGTGACTCCCAAGTCTCTTGTTTGTTTTAGTTAGTGTATACATTTTAATATAGCATAGTATGTGTAGGTAATATGTTTCCCTTTGCTTTTAACTTCTGTGTATGCATTTGATGCATGGAATTTTAAGTTAATGTTTGTAGAACGCTTATGTGTAGGCACTGAGTTTTGTGCTATTCCCAGGCATCATCTCATTTAGTTTCCACAATATCTTATGTGAGGCTAGATCCTACTTTGACCTTAAAAGTCATGATCATTGTAGAAAAATAGGAAAAGTAAAAATAAAAAAACTGTATTAGGAATTCAACCACTTAGAGATAATATTTTAGATAAATTAATTTTATTCCTTCCCCTACTAGAGTTTTATGGACTCAGGTATGTTTTATGTGGTGGTGGTGGTGGGGTACGTGTGTGTGTGTGTGTATTTGTGTGTGCGTGTGTGTATGTGTATGTGTTCATTCTTCACTACAAATTGGGATCTCATTGTATATGTTGTTTTGAAATGTACTCTTTATTATTTTAACAAGGTATAGTGGCATAGTGGAGTGAACATTTATCCATGCCATTACATCTCCTTCTATGACATCACTTTAATGATTCTCCCTGTTTATTGTAAAGGGAATAAAGCTCATTGTCATTCAGTTAGTCAACTCAGAAAGATAAGGAAGAAAGAGAAAGAAGTGCTGTTTTGTATTTATGGTTTGAGGCTTTTCTTCTGGTCTCGATCTCCTTTAAAAGAGCTATTTACATGTGGGTGGAAATATTTGTCAGAAATATAATGTGACATATATTAACTTTTACTAGTTTTTATTGTATGAGGGGAAGTGTTATGTCATTTTGAATATAAGAAGGATATGATCCTGTTCCTTATAATATGCCCTTGAGAAATGAGATTATAATAGACAGCTTGGAGAATATGAGTAAGTTGACTTGTGTGTGTGTAGATTCATTGCTCAGTGTGGTAATAACTGTCTAACTGAATAATCCCCAATCTTGGAATACACACATACAGATTCTTATTTTTAAAAGGAGTCACAGTAAATGGAGTTTCAAACACATCATAGTGTTTGAAGCTATCTCAATTGTTAATTTTTAGTTCTAAAGCTTTGCTTTATTCTTGTTATTTTTAACTAAGATTTGTTCATATTCCCTAGCCAGCAAATTTAAAAATAGAAATGTCCTGAAAGACCTAAGGACTCCTGTTGTAAAGATGTTGCATTCTGGACAGATGTCATTGATACTGTACCCTTGGTAGTACTGCCTAGTAAATACACTGATCTCACAGAGTTGCTATTTTATGTGGATATTTTATCTTTTAACTACATCAAAATGTTTGCGCCATGCACTTAAGGTCAGTACTACGGTTCTGAGATGGTTAAATTCATGCAGTCTTTAGTCGTTCTCTTAGAAGTCCGTGTGTGTCACAGTCAAAATCTCTTAACAAAGCATTGCTCCATGTGGGATGTAATGCAAGGCACCCCTTCTGCTGGTACTGTGACCAGACAGGCCAATTTCTTTCCCTGGAGAATGGGTGCGGTTCCATGGCAGGGCTAAAGTCTCAACATTAGCACATTGGAACATTAGTAAGCAAGCTCTGGATAAGCTTACATTTTCCCAGAAATAAACAGGGAGGCTTTCTTCATGAGATAGCCTGAGCATTACCACCCAGAGATTGGGGATGTAGTGATAATTACCCACAGTTCATGGTACCACTTGGGCAATAATAGCAGTTTATTTACATCCTTGTTATTTTGTTTGTTTGCTTTTGAGACAAGGGTCTTGCTCTGTCACCCAGGCCTCAACACCTTGGGATCAAGTAATCCTTCCACTCAGACTACTAGTAGCTGGGACTGCAGTGGAAGCCATCACCCCTGGCTAATTTTTTAAAAAGTGTTTTGAAGTGACAGGATCTCACTATGTTGCCCAGGCTGGTTTTAAACTCCTAGGTTCAAGCGATCCTCCTGCCTCGGCTTTCCATTAAATCCTTGCTTGAAGATTTAATATTACCTCTGCTTTCCTAATTTTAGTGAATAGAGGTGAAGCTGCTTAAAATTCTCTAAGCTTATATTTGGAATCACATGTATAAGAGGTGGACAGTGAGGATTTCTATTCTTGTTTAATAGTTCCCTTAGATGCTGGGTCCCAGCTTACCAGGTTAAAATATCATTCCATTTATTAAACCTCTCTAAAAATAGTCCGAGTTTGCAGTAATAATTAAGGGAGCTTCATTCCCTGTGTCTTCTTCCCATTTCTGTCCCTTCCAGGTGAGGACTGCCACCCCTACACCAGACCCTTAAGGGAGGCTCAGTGTTGCCACATCTTTATCTTTTCTGTTAGGATCACTCGTGTGTATAATGCTGGAAGAATGCATGAGCTTGAGGGTTTTCCAGAATCATAGTTTTTCTCTGAGCCCGGGGGGGTTGCATCTGTAGTGTGTGACCATGTGAAGTTTGGCCACCCTCCCTGTTCCCTGATATAATGAGAAGCTCTGTGTAACTGCTAGTCCCACTGGCTGACATCAGGGTTAGGAAGCACGCAAGCAGCTCAGCAGGGAGGCTCTGGAGAGCTGTGAAAATGCCATTTAGTTTGCATACAGAAATGTTGTGACCCCATGTAAAGGCTCCAGCTAGAACTTCTAGAACATTTTCTCATGTTTAGAATTGCTCTTTGCCCTTCTATTAAGCCTCCTTCCTTCATTCTTCATAACCGGAATCAGAATCCGAATCTAGATTACCACCAGGCCCTTTACAAAACCCACAAAAATTGCCATGTTTCTCACACTATTTTTGTGAGATATAGTGGGGAAATTATAGGTGCCATATTTGGTATTGGTAAGAGGAATAGTGTGGCATGTATAATGAAAGCTAATTCTGAATTGATTCAGGGATTTACCTTCCTGTGTTTTGAGAGTGTCTACCTCCTGAGTCACTGGGACTACGGATGCACACACCGTGCCTGAGTCTCCCCTTTATTTTTCAAAGTATCTTCCTCCCTCACACTTTTGGTCACATTTTTCATCTTAACACTCTTTTTTTTTTTTTTTTTTACAAATTACTTTTTTTAAAGCTTGGCTTTTATAGGGATAAATCATCTTCCTTTCCTTAGTATCATCTCTCTGACCAGTTCCTTCCCAGTGACTTTCCTAAACACAACTTCATTGGTCCCCTTGTTACATGTTTACTATGATCTGGATATCACCAAAAATTTGTGTGTTGAAACTTAATCACCGTGTGATAGTATTAAGAGATGGGGCCTGTAGGAGGTAACTAAATCATGAGGGCAGAGCCCTTTCTGCTCTCTCATCCTCCTGCCTTCCACTTCCACCTATGAGGACACAACAAGGCACCATCTTGGAAGCAGAGAGACCTTGCCCTCACCAGATGCCAAACCTGCTGGTACCTTGATCTTGGTCATCCAGCCTCCAGAACTGTGAGAAATGAATTTCAGTTCTTTTAAAATTACCAAGTCGGCCGGGCGTGGTGGCTCAAGCCTGTAATCCCAGCACTTTGGGAGGCCGAGGCGGGTGGATCACAAGGTCGAGAGATCGAGACCATCCTGGTCAACATGGTGAAACCCCGTCTCTACTAAAAATACAAAAAAATTAGCTGGGCATGGTGGCACATGCCTGTAATCCCAGGTACTCAGGAGGCTGAGGCAGGAGAATTGCCTGAACCCAGGAGGCGGAGGTTGCGGTGAGCCGAGATCGCGCCATTGCACTCCAGCCTGGGTAACAAGAGCGAAACTCCGTCTCAAAAAAAAAAAAAAAAAAAAAAAATTACCAAGTCACAGATATTTTGATATAACACAGACTAAGACAATGTTCTCCCGGGTTTGTCTTTGACCTGATATGTTTCTTTTCTTGGTTTCAGCTGTGTGCTGTGCTCCCAACTCAGCTTCTCTAAGCCACACCTTTCTGGAGACACCCCCCCGCCTCCACTTCAGTATTTCACAGATTCAACACACTCAGTGCTCCAACAGGACTCATCTTTTTTTTTTTCCTTTTTTCTTTTCTTTTCTTTTTTTTTTTTTTTTTTTAACATTTTCTATTCCCCAATGGCTGTTTTTCTTATGATCCGACTCTTAAGAAAATGTGGAGTTGTTCTGGACTCCTCGTCCTCTCAGTAACCCAGTCAGTTACTCGCCGAGCCCTGTTGGCCCTTCCTCCTTGCTGACTGATCCCCTCTGCCCTCTTCTCCCCTGCTCCCCAAGCCCCACACTGGGTTGATTCAGACTTGCCTCACTTTTGACCTAGAATCCTGCAACAGAACCTCTTAACAGTTTTGTTTTGCTACCTACCCAAAGGGTTGCTTACCACATTGAATATTTAACTTTCATGCCTATATTCCTCCATCACTTTCATAGTTTTCAAGATGAAGTTGAAAGTCTCGCATATACATTTGGATCCCTCTATGATTTGGCATGTGGAGTGAATGAAGTATGAACTTGCCACTCCCTGGGGTTGGTGGGGTGTGGTGCCTGGCACAGGGCATATTAACTAGTGAATGTATGAACCATAGGTTGTACCCAAAGAGACTTAGTCTAGGAGATGAATGAGAGCCCTTTTCTGGAGATCCCTTGATTCCTGGGATGGTACTATTTAAGTCTATAGGGCAGTAAAGGATAAGAACAGGGATTTGTGGATTCAGCAGCTGGGAAGGCAGGAGCAGAATAGGGTGACTGTGAGACAGGACCCTCAGAGGGAATGGTGAACTCCCATTAAGTGCAGCCCTGCAGTCTTCAGGGTGTGCTGGGCAGCCTTCAGGACCACACTGTGTAAGCAACCCAAGGGAGATTGTGAGCAAAGTCATTTTAAACATAAATTCTAAAGAAAAAACTAAGTTTTGATCACTCAGTGAGTGTGCAGTATATGGAAGATGCAAGAGGAGTAACCTCATTCAGTTGTTAGAGTTACTGAGCTGAGTGGAATCAACAGCAAGGTTTTAAAAGGTTCCTAATTATCTTAACAGTAATATACATGAAATGAGTGCTCACTGTGAACGAGGCACTATACTAAGCACTTCTTCATGCTGTACCTCATAAACCTCCAACAACTTAATGAAGCAACAACTATTATTTCCAGGTTTAGAGAGAGGACACGAAGCCAAACTTACCCGGGAACTTAGCCGAATTTTTGTTGCCCAGTCTCAGAAGAGATATTTCAAATCAGGAAACAATCCCAAAGCTCGAACCCTTAACCATTACTCTGTCTTGCCTCTTTATACATACATCACTATTATGACATCTGAAAATGAACAGTTCCTTAATTTCATTAAATATCTTGGTCTCATTAATGTCATGTCCCCCCCAACCCCATACACAAAGATTCAAAAACCTTTCACAGAAGGCCCACACTTTGCAAGAGGCTGATATATTTTTAAAGCCTCTTTTTATTTAATAACTATTCCTCCACATTGCCATTTAAGTTTTGAAGAAATTGAGTTATTTGTCCTACTAGAATTTCCCACAGTTTGGATTTTGCTGGATGTGTCTCTTGCGGTTTGGTTAATATGGTTCCTTGTCCCCTGTATTTCTTGTAAATTGGTAGTTGAAACTGGAGGCACGAGCAAATTTGGGTTTGATATTTTTAGTAAGACTGTGTTATACTTTAGAGGTGATGGTATATTCTAACTTACTGGATTCTGAAAGTTTGTAGGAAAAGGACTGTGTAACTCCAAGGTACTATCAGTTTTCTTGAGAAAGATGTTTCTACTACTTAATGGGAAGGGTCTGGTAAACCTCCTCCCTATCCCACCCAGCAGGGTTAGATATCTTTCCTTTGTCTTCCATGAAAATGATTCTGTAACACTTATCAAACTAAAGTGTAAATTTTCATGTCTGTTTTCTCTATTTTAATGAGCAGTCTTCATTCTTCAGGGGGTTGTGTAATTGTTGATTTTTGTAACATGGAGCTCAGCAAAATGCTTGGCATGTAGAGTTACTACTACACAAAATTTATTAAATATCCATCGAGTAAATAAATTACTAGAGATCAATGCATTATGAAGGTGTGTTTTAATCCCATATTATTGTTATGCTTGTCAAGTTGTCTATATTGTCAGTGTTTGGAGGCTACCACCAGGCTTGGAAACATGATAAATGAGTGTTTTTGTTTTTGTTTTTGTTTTTGTTTTGTGGGGAGGCAACTGTGAAATCAACACACATTGTGGATGTTGCTTAGCTTTTAAAATACTGGTCTGAAAATAATTTGTTCATTAAAGGGACATCTTTGTTTTCTCGAGGTAAGCCATTGAGTTGTAGCTGTTGACAGAATTGGACTGTATTTGCATGTTAGAGCTGTGGCACACCCAAGAACACTGAGAAGGAAACAAAAAGCCAGAGAAGCGGAGCTGGTGTTGTGGTGTGTAACTGTAAGTCACACAGGGCACGCCACTCAGAAAGGCTCTGCATCTGGGGCTCAATGCTCAGTGCTTGCTATCCTGAATTCTTAGTAACTTTATCTTTGAATTTGTGATTCTGTAAGTGAAGTCCAGTGGGACAGTGGAGCCTGCATCAGCAGCAATGAGCACTGCCTTCTGCTGCCTCCTTGCCTCCCCAGAACAGATGCTCAGCAGCCAGCTCCCCTGCCTCTGGGTACTCTTGTCTCTCCTGTCTGCCCTTTGCTCCCATCATCAAGCAACCACTATTGCCCTCTGTCCGCAGTTGGAGTCTGGGAGTGGGAGGGTCAAGGTCTGCTATTCATACCCTGTGGTATCTCGTTATAGGCATGGTGGTGGCTGTCCCCACTCCCAGCTGGTAGTGCCATCAGTTTTTCAGCAAGCAACTCAGGTGGCAAGCCTCCCACTCACTCCTGTTTCATACTGAGTGCATCCCAGCACAGAGGTTGTAATCCCTTTGAGTTGCCTGTCCACCGTGAGCTAGACAGCACACTACTTTGCAAAGGGAGATACCTGGCTCAGGCTCACCATCTCTGGCTTGGCACTGTCAGTCCAATAACTGGCAGGAGGGGGAGCCCTGTAGCTGATGGGCCGCACACTTGTGCCAGATCATGGGACAAGGCCTTTGGGTGCCTATGAGGGTCCATACTGGCCCTGCGAGCATCCCTGTGCTCAAGGGAGTTTGATATTAATAGCAATTTAAAAAGTACCATGAGAGGTTGAAAGAGACACATGGAAGAAAGGAAAAGTTTTATAGTTTAGTGCCTTTAATGGCACTTTAATCCTACTTTTTCAGTAAGGAAACTCACTTTTATTTTGGATTGAGCCCTGAAAATTATGTATCCTACCCTTAAGAGAAGGTAGTTAGAAGGTATACAGAAAAAGAGGGCACCTGGACATTGTGCAGGTGGTTCTTTCTGTGGGGTGGGAGGGGTGGTCAATTTACTTGGATTTTTATAGCAACATTCTCTTAAGGTATCTCGTCTGAAATAGCTTTTGTAAGAGCATCTAAGTCTCTTTTTGTTTGATTTCAGTGTTACCAAAGCAGTCTTATGATTGTGGTTTGTCTTTCATATAGCTTAGCTACAGGAGAGAATGTAGTGATCCGGGGAACTTTAAGTTTTCTAATTCCTATGATAGTTATTTTTTATTGTAAACTAAACTAGCATTTTGAATTTCTGTTTTGTCTGCAAGCTTGTTTTATGAAAGTCCGTCTTTGAAGATATACCCAGCTTGGCGGAATCCCACAATATGTTTTTGAGCTTTGCAAGCCTGAGGGCTTGAACCATGGTCAGTTAAGCCCAGAATGAGCAATACTCTGTGAGGTCTCCAGGGAGATGGTCTGCCTGTGGTTTCCACTGTGAATGAGTCCACAGTATTACAATGTGGCAGAGCACATATGTGCTCATTTTTCCAAAGCACTTAGGCTTTGGGGCACAAATAGCAACTGTGAAGCTTACTTGAGCCTGAACAATGCAAGCATAACTGTATCTCTTTTGGCAGCACCTATAAGCCTATGGCTTCTGAAAAGGATGAAATTAATATGTAATTGAAAGGGTTGGGGAGGCCAAGCTAAAATTGACATTCCACCTAATTTTAGAAAGATAAACAAATTTGGGGTCTTCAAAAGATCTTTTAAAAAGCATTTGCTGCCAAACACCTGCTTTACCATATGCCACTAGTACTTAAGCAATCCTGAAAGCAGGGATGGGTTTTCACAGCAGAATTTAATTATGAATCCAAAGCTTTCTTGAAACTTTCTAATGAAAGCTTTTCAGTGTCTACCAACTACAAGTGATAAGGTGTTGACTAAAGAGACTGCAAAGGGCTAAAATTAAGTCCTTTCTTTTCTCCCAATTAAAATATTTATTCTCTAATTCATGTCAAAAATATTTCTTGAGTACAGGTACTTAATAAGTACAATGCCTGTATGTGTGTGTACATATGTCTTGTGTGCAGTGACTCGGTTGAGCTATGCACACAGGGAAACATGAGTCAGGGTCAGACATTTGGCCTAACTATCCAGTAGACAATAGGAAGGTCTGTGTAGCAGGACTCTATTGTTGCGAGGGACCTCAAACTTCCTTAAGCAAGAAGATAATATTTTTTACTCACATCACTGATAATTTCAGGTATAGGACTAGGTTTTGTGTGGCATTGTTGCCAAGACAAGGTCTCTCACCTTTCAGCTCGGTGTCCTGCAGTGGATCCAGCTCCCCATCCTCCCTATTCAATGTTCTTCCCAGTCCTTGAAGACAATTCAGGGACTGAGTTCTGTCCCAGCACTTCTTGTTGACTTGTGCAATGTCCGCATTCAAGAACCCATCACTGTGGCTGGGGGATGGAATGTGCTACCTGTCCTAGGCTGGGATCCTCTGCTCTACCCTTGGGGTCTTGAGGGAGGCCTCCCCCAATTTTAATGGACTGAGAGTTGCGGGGACAGGGGTCCCCAAATAGAAGTCAGTTGTTTCGCTATATGGACAACAACCTCAAGATATTTTTTTCACTACAGCCCATAAATGAGCACAAAGAGAAGTATATAAGGATAATCAAGTTTAAATCTCGTGTGGAAGGGCAGATAAAAGGAGAAATAAATCTTATATTGAAGAAGTTGGCAGAGCTACAAGAGAGGGAACCCCTCCCCCCACTGTTGTGATTTGACTAGGAGTGTGGAAAGATATTTCAGACAGACACCTTTTTTTTTTTTTTTTTAAATTAGGAGAGATGGGGAAAACATATGGCTGAGATGGGAACCTGGTTGAGGAGGAATATGCAGATTGGAGAATAGGTATTTTGGGGGGAGTGGCAGTGGTGTGCCAGGAAAGACACTGGGGTCATGTTATAAAAATGCTCAAATGCTAGGTCAAGGCATTTAATTTAATAGGCAATAGAGAGTCCTTGAACTATTTCTAAGCATGAATAATGTACAAATAGAGCTGAAGACAGTAGAAGTAGTTTCAGGATGCTCTGAAGGAGGGAGCCTGTTTAAGAGACAAGGTAAGAGTTCTTCAGGCAGGAGAATAGTAACAGGAGTAGAAAAGCAGGGCAAGATGGAAAAGAAAATAAGGGACTGGAAGGAAGAGTCAAAGGTAACTCAGAGCTCTTGGCTTAGGGTTCTATTACAGAAATAAGCAAGTCTGGAGAGGTTGCTGGTGGAGGGAGAGGAGAGGGATCCTGAGTTTGTCCTTGGAAATATTGAGCACTGTGTTAACACGGTGTAATGTGCTTGGTTAAGCTTTGGGTGGAGACTCAGCCAATGGGATAGAATGCATAGCTGTGGCCCAGCGATCCAGTGATTCTCAGTCAGAGGCAGTCTGGGAAATGTGTTGGGGCAATTTTGATTGTGACTGGAAATGGCTACTGGAATTTAATGAACATTGTTCTGCAATATTGGACACATCCCTGCACAAGGAAGAACTGTTCCACCCAACTGCCAGTAGCACTTCCTGTTCAGAAGATTGAGAACTTCTTACTGATGAAAGCCTCAGGACCTTGGCAGTGAAAGAGTGTGCAGTCTTGATGGCAAACATAAATTCTTACTCCTTGTTTTTAAGTCTATAACGGAATGATAAATATTATGCCAAGAGCCAAAGGTACTTTGGGGATTTTAGATAAGAACTTCTTTGGGGCGGGAGAGAAGGGGAAGATGTGTGGCTGAGATAGAGTTAGAAGGGGTGTGAAAGGCCCTGGGTTCACTTTATTCAACTTGTATGTGCTCGCAGTGATCAATTATCTGCACCACTGCTTCTTTATCCATTACATCGGAAAAGGAGGGGGAAACCTTGCATGTGAGTGATAATCCCAGTGGAATGAGTTGATGCTCTACAGTATTGTGGCCAGTTCTGAATTATGGAACCCTCTCCGTGGCCCTCACATTGGCTGTGTTGTTCTTCACAAAGTTGGGTCTTAATGGGTGCTGCTTGGCCTCTTCTTTCTCTTGGGATAAAACCCAGGAATCATCAAGATTGCTGTAAGATGACGCCTCTTCTATGTACCACAAATATAGGTTGTCTTGGTTGTAGCCTTGGCTCCTGCTTGTTCTAACTTGTGCTGCAGGTGAATTTCTATTTGGGGACACACATCAGCACAGAATTTCCCATGACGTGGAGAGGAGGTAACTTTCTAGTGCCTTAAACTGTCTTGTCCTCCATTGCAGGGCTGGGTTGCTTCTTCTGAGTTGGGGTCTCCTCTGACTCTTTCGACTTTTTTTTAAGTGATACTTTTCTTAATGAAAATGTTTATGGGGATTAGGTAAAAAGTAACTGCTGAGAGTGAAGTTAAAATGAATAGTGGTAATAATAATTATTCCCCCTTAACATACCCTTTTAAACCACTTAGGTTGTTGGTTATAAGCAACAGAATGTTCAAAATTAAAGAACTGGATAAATAACAGTGACTGCAAAGCTAATGGAGAATATGAAACCTGCTTTTTACATCACTGAATAGTGAAAGTAGTAATATTACAGACTAGCAGCGAGGAGACCCGTCTGTAGAAATGTGTTCCTTGTCACAAGAACCATTGTGAGCCAGTTGAACAGGGACTTCAGTGGGATGTTTTTCCTTCTCTTTTCTGTCTGTCTAAATCCTACCACTCCTCAGAGCCTAGGTCAGGTCCCTTCTTGGCATGAAGCTACTCTTGATGCTGGCCACACTTTGATTTCTCCTTTTGAATTTTCTTCTATTTCTGTTCCTCACAAGCAAGTGTCTAAATGTCTTTAGAGACTCGTTTCATGAGTGGGACCTGTGTCCTCTGTGAGGTGTTTAACTCCTAGAAGACAGGGGTGGTCTTTGTACTTCCTGCTTTCCAAGCCTCCTTCCAAGTCTGCCAGTGGGAGCTTGGAGTATACCTGTCAGTTTTATTCAGATTTCATTTAAAAGAATTATGTAGCATTCATTCATATTTTTATGATATTAAGTATTTGAAAAGGATTAAAGGGAAATAAATTAATAGCAGAGACTTTGTATGAAATTATGGCCCTATTGAAAATGAAATCCCCTGTGACATTTGAAGGGATTTTGAGGATAAATGCATTGTGTATCCCATTTAGACTTTTCCTTCTGAAACACTTGAAAGCTGAGAGCTGCCTGGAAGAACGGTTTTCTTTATTTTAAAAAGCATGTAAGATTTCATACAAATGGTCTATTAATTTCTAACTTTAATAAATGAATTCTGATTGAGTTTGATTTTTTTTTTTAATGACAGCAATTTGGCGAATTGAATAGACCAAATTTTTTATGAGACAACTGCTGGAAAAATATTCATTACCACATTCTCCCTCATGTTAAATATGGGTAATTTCTCCTTTGCGTGTATTCATTTAGCTTTTTCTTTTAATGAGTTGAGGTCATTTCTGTCTAATTTTTTTTCCTTTTCTCTCCAAGGAAAAAACCTTACCTGCACAGGAGTATGGTGGTACAGTTATGGCTCTTGTAACCTCCAACTCCTGGACTCAAATGATCCTGTCACTTCAGGCTCCCAAGTAGCTAGGATTACAGGTGCATGCCACCACGTCTGGGCTAATTTTAAAAGTTGTTTTCCTTTTTTTTTTTTTTTTTTGGTAGAGATGAGGTTTTGTCATGTTGTCAGGGCTAGTTTTGAACTCCTGGCCTCAAGTGATCCTCCTGTTTCGGCCTCTCAAAGTGCTGGAATTACAGGCATACACCATTGTGCCCTACTGAAAAACCTCAATCTTTCACAGTTCAGAATTCCACTGTTCTGTTTCCCCAAATGTTAACCTCCCTTCCTTTCTGAGGTTATCAGTAACCAAATTAGATAATTGTCACAATATAAAACCAGTGAGAGCTTTGGACAAAATGTAAATGAACTATAATCTTTTTAGATTTTAAGATGTTTAATGTCTTGTGGATTAAAAAAAAGATCTACTTGCTAGTTATTAACTGAACTTTTTCATAATAGCTCTGTTAGAAGACTTAATTACTAACATTTATTGAGAGAACTTTTCCGCCGGGCACTGTTTTAAGTACTTTGCCTGTGTCATCTTGTTTATTTGTCCCAACAACTTAATGATAGATGTGCTATTGTCCCCTGCCTTTTTTTTTTTTTCTGAGATAAAGTCTTGCTCTGTCACCCAGGCTATAGTGCAGTGGCACAATCCTGGCTTACTGTAACCTCTGCCTCCCAGGTTCAAGTGATTCTAGTGCTTCAGCAACCAAGTAGTTGGCACCACAGGCATGCTGCACCACATCCTGCTAATTTTTGTGTTTTTGGTAGAGATGGTGTTTTGCCCTGTTGGCCAGGCTGGTCTTGAACTCCTGGCCTCAGGTAATCTGCCCACCTAGGCCTCCCAAAGTGCTGGGATTGCAGGCATGAGCCACAGTGCCTGGTCCACCTGCCTTTTTTTAATGAAGAAACTGAGGCACAGAGAGATTATACAGCTTACTAAAGTGATGAGCCAGAATTAGAACCCAGGCTGTTTGACTCTAGGGTCGTTCACTACACCAAATGGGTTTTCCCTGTATCAGAGAAATGTATTGAGGGTCTATGTTAGATGGACATGGTGAGACACAGCGAGTCCTAGGCTGGAAAAATGCACAAGAGAAGACTGGGCAGAATAAGCAGAGTTCTGGGATTGGCTGTGGTTTGCCTGAATGCTCTCCTGTAGCAACACCCAGCTTGCCTTTTGAAACTGTCCTTCCTTGTAATGCCAGAAGTGGGCAAATGGCCCAGGCAAGGCCAATCAAAGGACTCCTTGCACCTCTCAGACCACAATGATAGGTTCACGGATGGGCACATAACCAGCAGAGGCCAATTAAGCTGATGAGTTTTCATTCTGGAAATTTTGTTGCAGTGCTTTAGAAAGAGATCCTGTCTTTTCACTGAATTTAAAGCTGGGAAGATGTAGGCCTGGTGCTGCTGGCAGGTATCTTGCCACTACTAAGGTGAGACCCTGCTAGAAAAAGGGGATCAAGCAGAGAAAAGCAGAGGTTAGAAATCAAGAAAAAGAGATGAAGTTCTGATTATATCCCCAGGAACTGGCTGTGACTGAAGACAGGAGACCTCCTCCTCGGATTTTCCAGTTATGTGAGCCTCTCTCCTTTTCTCCTCCGCTTATCTCTCTCTCCTCCCCTCCCTTCACTTTCTTCCTCCCTCCTCATCTTTCCATCTCCCCTCTTCCCTTTGCATGTTGCCTCCCTCTCTCTCTCCCCATCTCCTTTATTCTCTGCTTTCCCTTCTCCTTACTTACCATTATTTGTAACTGAAGGAATTATAGCATAAATAGAGATTAGATTTGTGAACTCTCTGATCTGAAAAGTTCTTCATTTCCGTCCCTGGCTTGAAGGGAGAACTGTTCAACTCTAACAAGGGTACAGAACCAGGTGGATGTGGGCAGTGTTATGTGTGTATGGGTGTCTTCTGGGTATCTCAAAGAAAACCATTGAGAAAGGGCTTTGGTTGTTGATGGTCCCTGGGAGGCAGAGCCATGGGACCATGGATCAAGCCACTGCAGTTGCATCAGAGAAATGCATTCAGCTATGGAGCCCCATCTGTGACGACGCTTCTTGCTGGGCCCAGAGAGTTGAGGATCAGGTGTGGGAGTATGATGATATATAGCATGTCTTCTGGTATTGAACATATTCTAATAAACGGGACTCTGCGTTAAGAGTCTAGATGTTAGAGTGATTAATTTGCTTAGTTTCATGACCTTTGGGGAAGAAATTAGAAATCTCAGCAAGTGCTTTTATCAAAAACTTACCTATCCTTGGATGACATTATAACATTCCATACTGTGCCTTGTAGGAATCAATCCTTAAAAAAGACAGCAATAGAGACAGAATGAGAATTGCTTCCATTATCAGATATGAAATGACAGATAGCTTTCTATATAAGCTTTGCACCTTTTATAGATCTGTGCCGCTTCCTTACAGCAAGTCATGAAACAGATGTCTGTATCTACTAAAGGCCTGTGACCTCTAGTGAGATTTTCGGAGCTGGTATCCAAATGAATGTTTGTGAAGAATTCTTTGAGAAGGCTTTCTTTTGCCTGCTGTGAGAACATCAATATGATTAGAGTAAAATGCATACTGTCCTAATAAATATATTAGTATCTCTCAGTTTATGACTAATGATATAGTATCCACCCACCTCCATTTCGACTTCTGCCAAAATGCAGGCCATTATGGTAGCTGGTTGATGTGCACTTTCTTACATTTCCTGCTCATTGGTAAATTGATAAATGGTACATGTGAATAGTCATCTCATTGTCCCCAAAAGATATTTGAATACTTATTTCCACCAAAAGTGTATTTGTAATACTTTGCTAAACATTTGACAAAACTATATCCTGTTTATTATGAATGCTGTTGGCAGTAACCAAGATCACTAGCTTAAAGGCCAAGAGGAGGAGTTTATTTTAAAGTACAGCTTCTTTGAATAGTTATTGTAAGATAATACTACTTGATTTTGTATAACTTGTTTTATTAGAGGATTACACTCTAATCTAAGGTTTTGTGAAACATACTTTTCTTTTCTGGCTCCTGAAATTGGTTCTAGAAAAATTCTAGCTGCATTGTATTAGGCAAAATCCCACACTCACTCACATTTTCTGGTGATGTGCCATTTTCTAAATATGTCCTGCCTGTTCCAAAATGAATATCAATAGCTGGAAGCAGTTGGAGAATGTTAATTTAGCACTAGTGTTACGGAGTGGTGTTCACTTTCCTAGACTGTGTCCTGTCCCACGTGGATTTTCAAGTGATTTATTATCTTTTTCAAGAAAAGCATCCAACATAAATAAGGCCAGACCTGTTACTGCACTGGTTGGCTATTATATCAACCTTTGTTTTGAAGCCTGTTGTGAAATTCAGTCTATAGAAAGTTGGCAGATGTAGGCAGTTTTAGTCATCTATTTCAAGATATTTTTTTCACTAATAAATCATCTCTAAAAAAATACAGTCCTCCTCTAAAATCTCTGTTTTTTAACTTTCAGGGTCTGGATGTAGGTTACTTGGATGGGTGGTTTATAAAGTCTATTAATGGTCATCTTGAACACTGGTTTTTAAACTTTTTAGAACTTTCACCATGATCAGTAAAAAATTTATAAATGACATAACATATCACTGTGCAGGAATATATTATATAAATTAATTTAGGTTTGTGTCTGTTACATGCTTTATACAATAGATGAAACATAGAAATGGAAAATATTTTATGGAAAAACACATAGTTTCAATATTTTCTTCTTGTGGTCCAGTGCACTCCACTTTGGGAGCTACTGACTTAGGAAACAAAAGATTATTCAGTACACTCAAATGGTTGTTTTTGAGCTATCACTCTTATCTTAGTTCGATTTTTGAAAAATGTGGTTCTTGGTAAACTTCAGAATAAATGTGTTTAGAATACAACTTCTGGTCATGATCAATTGCTGTCAGTTATCTGTTATAGGAGTGTGGTAACCAATTAATCGGAACAAGATTCTTCAATTTTATTATGAAATATTTAAGACATACAAAAGTATAAAATGTAATATGACAAATGCACATATTTTAATCTATCACCTTAAAAAAGTTACCTTCTGGCCAGGCATGATGGCTCACATCTGTAATCTCAGCACTTTGGGAGGCTGAGGTGGGTGGATCACCTGAGGTTAGGGGTTTGGAACCGGCCTGACCAACATCGCGAAATGCCATCTCTACTAAAAATACAAAATTAGCTGGCCATGGTGGTGCATGTCTGTAATCCCACCTACTTGGGAGGCTGAGGCAAGAGAATTGCTTGAACCTGGGAGGCGAAGGTTGCAGTGAGCCGAAATCGTGCCATTTCGGCTCCAGCCTGGGCAACAAGAGTGAAACTCTGTCTCAAAAAAAAAAATTATATCTATCTTCCACTGTTCTGAAATTGTCTTTTCTTATTTCCATGTAACTGTAGACCCATGGTCGATCCTAAACAGTGAGTTACAGTTTCACTTTTTTTTTTTTTTTTTTTAAGACAGAGTCTCTGTCACCCAGGCTGGAGTGCAGGGTTGCATTTGGCCCACTGCAGCATCCACCTCTCAGTTTTGAGCAATTCTCCCACCTCAGCCTCCTGAGTAGCTGGGATTACAGGGACCTCCCACATTTTTGTATTTTTAGTAGAGGTGGGTTTCAACATGTTGGCCAGGCTGGTCTTAAACTCCTGACCTCAAGTAGTCCTCCCATCTTGGCCTCCCAAAGTGCTGGGATTACAGGCATGAGCCACTGCACCTGGCCTTTTTTGCATTTTTTAAACTTTGTGCAGTACATACATACCATATATAGTATTCATTTGACTATAACTATTTTTTTTTTGCCCCCTAAATGTGTTGATTATGGGTAAATCTAGTTCGTTCATTCCCACAGCTGCATTCTCTAAAGTTTGAGGATATCACAGTATATCCATTCTTCTATAAGTGGCTTTTAGGTTTGCTCTTTCTTTTTCCTTTTCTTTTTTTAACTTTTATTTTAGGTTCAGAGGTATACATGCAGGTTTGTTTTATAGGTAAGCTGTGTGCCATGGGGTTTGGTGTATGGATTGTTTCATCACCCAGATATTATGCTTAGTACCCAATATTTATTTTTTCTGATCTTCTCCCTCCTCCTTTTCTCCACTGTCCAGTAGGTCTCAGTGTCTCTTGTTCCCCTCTTAGTGTTGTGCATTCTCATTGTTTAGCCCCCACTTGTAAGTGAGGACATGTGGTATTTGGTTTTCTGTTCCCGCATCAATTCATTTAGAATAATGCCCTCCAGCTCCATCCATGTTGCTGAAAATGACATAATCTTGCTTTTTTTTTTTAAGGCTGCATAGTTTTCCGTGGTGTGTATGTACAGCATTTTCTTTATCCAGTCTACTGTTGATGGACATTTAGGTTAATTCTATGTCTTTGCTTTTGTGGGTAGTGCTGCAGTGAACATATATGTGCATGTGTCTTTGTGACAGAACAATTTGTATTCCTTTATGTATATATCCAATAATGGTGTTGCTGGGTCAAATGGTAATTCTGTTTTAAGTTCTTTGAGGAATCACCACACTGCTTTCCATAAAGGATGAGTTAATTTACATTTCCCCCAGCAGTGTATAAATGTTCCATTTTCTCTGCAACCTTGCCAGCATCTGTTAATGTTGACTTCTTAATAGCCATTCTGACTGGTATCAGATGGTATCTCATTGTGGTTTTGATTTGCATTTATCTGTTGATTAGGGATATTGTTTTTTCTATTCCAAATAATCCTGCTAAGGGTTAAAAAAATAAAAATCTGTTAATGTTTTCTTAGAATATACTTAGAGTAGAATTGCTAAATTGTAAGATACACACTTTATTGCATTCATGAGATACTGCCACCATTGTCCTTATGAATCTCCCCTGCTCCTTATCCTTGTTTACACTTGCTATTGTCAGACTATTTTTTTTCCAATTTGATGGATGTGAAATAATATCTCATTGTGACTTTATTTTTTTGTAAACTGTTTATTGGCTTTTAAATTTTATTTTCTGTAACTTGCTTACTCACATATTTTGGTGTTTTCTTTTTTGCTCTCTTGAGTTTTATACATTCTATAACTATTCAGGATTCTAACCAGTTATCTATTATAGATGCTTGTGACTTGTCTTCATTTTAAAAAAATGTTGTCTTTTAATAAACAAAGCTTTCATATATAAAGCTTACATATATTGATGAGTCTATTTCTCCAAGCTCTATTTTTCAGTCATACTAATAATCTAAATTACTTTGACTGGATATTAAGTATTAGTAATGGCAGATAAGTGCTTTGCCTATCCTACTCCTCTACTGTACAATTATTTTCTTCAATTTTGCTTAGTTTTTTATGCGTTACTTAAAAAATTGAATGGGCAACCAAGAATCATCAGACATTTTCTGAAAACAAAACAAAACTCCAAAATATTACTTTAATATGAAAGCAAGAGATGCATATAAACAGAAAAAATAAAGTTTAGTATCCAAAGTGCTAATATGCATAAAGCAGTATTATTTAAGACTAATCCTTACTCATCTGCAAAATATCCCTAAATTTAGCAGTGTTAACAAATCAGCCTTAATGTGACCCATTTATTTACTTAATATGTTTTGTTGGGAAACTCAAAATCATATAGTCTTTTTTTTTTTTTTTTTGAGACAGGGTCTTGCTCCATCACTCAGGTTGGAGTGTAGTGGTCAGATCCTGGCCCACTGCAATCTCTGCCTCCCAGGCTCAAGCAATCCTCCCGCCTCAGCCTCTGAGTATCTGGGCTGTATCACATGCCACCATGCCCAGCTAATTTTTGTATTTTTAGTAGAGGTGGGGTTTTGCCATCTTGCCAGGCTGGTCTTGAAGTGGTCTCGAAGTCCTGCCTCTGCCTCCCAAAGTGCTGGGATTACAAGTGTGTGAGCCACCACACCCAGTCAAAATTGTATGCTCTTAAGAGTTGAGCCTGCCTGTATTCCCTGTGAGTTCAATAAATACAATAATATGTTAAAAAATTCTGAGACCCTTAGAAGAAAGGTAATATTTTTCATAATCTCTTGCCAGTCTTAGTGAGAGCAAAGTCTAGAAGTCTCACATTAATTCTGTGAATTAGGAGCCAGTTGCTTGCAATTGATGCTTGTGCAGATGAGTAAGTAGCATACTAGAAGTATAGTAAGATTGTGTTGTTGTTGTTACTGTTGTTTATTTTCCAGATATCACTGTGACTTGGCTGTGTTATAAAACAGAATATAAATTTTTATTTTCTTTTGCTTATGTGAATCCTTTTCTTTGATCTTAGTCTTCTCTGATCAGTCTTTTGTAGTAAATATGCATACTATTTTTATAAATAGAATGGATTTTTTTTAAAGAAAATTTTAACCACGATTTTTCTGATAATTAGGTTTCATTCTAGAAATTCTTGTAAGTTAAACTTGAATTTTTTTTAGATTCATTGTAAGAAAAAGTTACTTTCCCTTATAAAAAGTCATTTATGTATTTTTTACTTTTATGACCTCCAATTAGTCTCCTGCCCCAGAGATAACAGTCTTATTTTTTCTTCATACTATATATATTTCTTGGTTAACTACTTATTATCTCATAAGGATTATTTATGTATTCTGGATATTAATTTTTTGTCATAATATTTCCTCAACTTTTCATTAGTCTTTTACCTTTGTTTATGAACTTTCTTACCACCTACATTTAAAATTTTTGTTATGACTATTTAATGTCATGAGTAAGTAGCCGTCTCTATCTCAAGATCATAAAACAGACTTAATTTTATTTTAGTACCTCTGTACTTTTTATTATGTTTCTTATTTTTAAAATATATTATGAATATTCTAGATAGATAAAGAATGAGATATTTAGCATCTGTGAGTCTACCAGGCGATTCAGGAATAAACTACAACCTGTCCTCCTGAACTCTGTAGGGGTTCCTGCCCAGTTGCATTTCCCTCCTTTTGCCCCAGAGGTAGCACCTCTGCCAAAATGAGTAGACAATTGTCCCCATTTTAAAAATATATAACCCTCTTATTAAAGTCTGATTTCCTACAGAAACTTGGTTCTGTTTCTGGTCCTTCTAGTTTGTTCCGTTCAGTTGTCTCTACATTTTGGCACCCAAAGTATGTTCTTTTATTTAAGGCAGGGCAACTCCCCTTATATTATTCTTATTTTTCACAATTTCTTTTGGCTGGTCTCACTTTCTCTCTTTCTCTCTCTTTCTCTCTCTCTCTCTCTCACACACACACACACACACACACACACACACACACACACACACACTGGTTCAATGACCTGCAGTAGAAAATAAAATGGTTCTTTGTCTCCTTCTTGACATCTGGCTCTGATGGGAAGTACCCTATCACTCCCCTCTCCTTGAAAAAGAATTGTTGCTTCTTCCATCAGGATACAGTGTAGTGCAAGTAACCTGTCATTAGCCTGCTGAAAAACATTTTGCAACTTAAATGTTGTCTAGGGGGATAAGGCAGATAAACGTAGGAAAAATCTCAACAACCCAGGCTTTCCATAATTCTTGCTTGAACACCTGCAGGCTTGGCTTAGGTAACCCATATACGTATATCATCCTTCCCTTTGCTGTCCCCCTCCCTAAGTCCGAGTACCATATTACAGATCTTGCTGACCCTAGAGTTATTTTGAAAACACACCTCACATCTTCATTCATTTGAAAAATCTGTAGCTTTGGGAGGGAAAATACCAACAAGCAGAGGGGGGAAATGGAATAGTTTAGAGAAATCCTGCTTAAAGTGAGGTCTGCAGATGGCAGTGTCACCATCACTTGGAAGTTTGTTAGAAATGCAGATTCTCAGGCTCCACCCCAAACCTGCTGCTCAGAGGCTGCATTTTAACACATGACTCTTGAGAAGTTTTGCTTTAAAAATGAGAATCCCAGTCAAGGTTGACCTGCCTCAGAAGTGTCCACTCCTCCTCTAATCTTTAAAAAGTAACTGAAGCATAGGGGTGGGTGGGTGTTGACAATATTGTGCATGCTCCATGCAATTTGAGGCTGTACCAGTGAGAGATTAATTTTAGTTAATGCAATTAATTGAAACATTTATCTTTAAAGAAACAACCTACTGGGCATGGTCACTGATACCTGTAATCATAGCACTTTGGAGGCCGAGCCAGGCAGATGACTTGAGGTCAGGAGTTTGAGACCAGCCTGGCCAACATGGCAAAACCCTGTCTCTACTAAAAAATAAAAAAATTAGCTGGACATGGTGGCATATGCCTGCAATCCCAGCTACTTGGGAAGCTGAGGCAGGAGTATTGCTTGAACCCGGGAGGTGGAAGTTGCAGTGAGCTGAGATCACACCACTCTACTCTACTCTGGGCAACGGAGTGAGATTCTGTCTTAAAAAAAAAGAAACAAATGGGAGAATGAAGGGGTTACAGTACTGGCTATTGGCTATTTGTATCGTCAGTATAATTATTAAACTCTGTTGATGCTGATGATTGTTAGACGCTGCTGCTGTATTCTGTAAGGACACATTTAGCAAGAGAAGAGAAAGTAATTTTGTAACATGGACACTTAGGGAATAGGCTAGGCTTGGAATGGAGGGGACTCTCGGGGAAACATGACATTTACTTACTAAGAAGAGGAATTAGAGGGTGGGATAAAGGTAGCATGGGGGTTTTACTCAGAAATAAGGAGAAAATCTTCCCTTTTCCTGCTTTTATGTTGTGATAATTTGTATGCTCAAGACTCAGTGCTATTATTTTAATTTGACTTTCCAAGTCTAACCTGGAAAGTTAATTGCCACTTCCAATATTGCTTCTGTTTACAAACACATAGCAGCCATTTCCTGCATGTAGGGTTCCCTGGGAAGAGTCAGACACTGAAACCAACATTAGAACGAAGTACAGTAAACGCATCACAGAAATATTGACTTGAGCCTCCATGTCTTCCTTTCTCACAGGATTACAACGAAGATTAAATGGAATCTGCAAGAAAGCCAAGAGAAAGCTCTCAATAAATAGCAGCTCCTCCTCCCCTCCCTCTCTCCTTCCTCTCCCTCCCTCTCATCCTATCCCAGGCAGTTTGATTCCAGATTCTGTAGAGGCTAGTAATAATACTAAGAATAGCAGTAGTGGTAGACATATTTATAAGGTGCAAAGATAAGGAGGAAGTGATTTTATATAGGAAGAGATATTTGGGATTCCAAGGGAATAGCTTTAAGAATGCATATGCAGAGTTTTGAAAATCATCTTCATTTAAATTATAATAATTTACAATTTACTGAAGACAAGCCAGGCTGAAATTTGTTCTAAACCATTTCTTTGGGAACCCCCAACAACTTTAGGAGTTAAAGCTGATGTCAGCTGGTACTTGTAATCCCTAGCAGGAGGTTTGGGGTTACCAATTGACATGGCAGCAGGCTTGGTACTAGTATGCATTCTATTCTAGCAAGTCTGAAAACTAAAAAGGTTGGAGTTATCACAGATCAGAAAAGAAGTTAAAGATCAGAAAATCTTTAACTTAAGGAGTTAGCAAAATTTGAAAGAATATTTTTAAAACGCTTATCACTCTCATCATAGAACTTCAGTAGCTCCTTCTGCCTAGCTGATTTTCCAGGTATTGCCAGACTGACCCAGAGCCCATTTCTAGCTCACTTTATGCTTCTACCTGTTTTTCTGCCTATTCAGTAATTCTACTGGACATGCCTTTTTCCACTCTTTCCAGCTGTCTAAAATCATAATCATCAATTGAGATCTGCTTCAAATCTCACCTTCCTTTCTTCTCTGAACTCTTCTGGAGGATTTCAAACAATTTGAATTCCTGCTGTCCAACCCTCTCACCAACTTCAGTAATATTTTTGCACCTGCTTCCCTATGCATTTCCTATGTCTTTTCCCTGTGAATACTTTGGAAGTGCCCCGAGGACTGGGAAACCTATACTTTTTTGTTTTTACAAGTTCATACTTGTTTCTTACAAGTAATAATTTCTTAATGTAAAAGGTAACCCTTGATAGCTAAACTTGGATTATCTAAACCCAGGGACGGAATGGATTTGGATAACATTTTGGAAAGGGACCTATTTGGAGGAATGTCATTGAGGTATAAATACTTTCATCATGGCTTATTTCAAGCTGACAACCTGAGGTCTCAGGATGGGGAAGCCAGCTCCAGCACACTGCTAAAAGGGATCCCCCACTTTCAAACTCTACTCAAATTTTAGGAACCAAATCTATATTAATAGATTTGGATAACACTGTTTTCCTCACTGTCAACCTCATGGATGGAGTAGGGAGAGTCATTTATACTTGATTGCTAGATTCTGCTGGTATATATGTGTGACAAAGAAAATTCTTAGCCATTAGGTTAATATGATAGTTTCTAAAAAATATTCTTAACAGCCGGTCTGTTAGAGAGCCAATTAAAAGGTTATGGGATTGGATGTGAGCATAACTTTGTAGCTGTATATTTGGACAGCCTGTGAAAGCAGTTTCTTTGAAGGACTGTGAATAGCAAATGTTCATTTAATATTGGCTAGATGACTGATCAAAGAAATGGGCTAAAGAAAGGGGAATGATTCCATTGTACATCCAGTGGAATTGCACAAAGCTAAAGTAATAGAAAACAAGAAATGGTGAAGCCTTATTTTCATTTTCTGTCCTTTTGGATCAGTGGTCAACCGGAATGGCCACATATTTGCCTGGCACAGTTAGGAAGCATAAGTTTATTTGAAGTTAATATAAGCACAGGAATTTGTAGAGAAAGTTTATTAATCTTTATTATGGAAAAGCAATAGTTAAGGCAGGTTCCCTAACCATTTCCCAGTAGAAAAAAATGTTGACTTTACCTCAAGAGCACCCTAAAAATCATGATGTAAGCTGGGCCCAAATTGTCCTAGGCACACAGTTATTTTTAAATTCATGATTCTTACTTTGGAGGACTAAGAACACTGAATCCAGCATTATTTTAATTATTTGAATCTGAATTCCTAATTAAAGCTAACTACTCCTTCACAGATTAATCTAGATAAGAAAGTTAAAGCAATTCTGTTGCCTTTAATAAACACCTCTGAATCTGGAAGAAGACTAGATTAGCCAAAATCTTATTTTATAACTTGAGATTCTAAAAAGCAATAGCAAATCAGCCCCTTAGCATTTCCCAAAATATTCCAATCCATCTGCTTAAAAAATTACTGCCAAATACTTTAATTTGTTAGAAATGAAACACTTTACTCTTAAAGCTATGCTTTGAGTTGTTCATTCTCCATTGAGGTGCATGTAGAACCCTACCTCTCCAGGAGTGCATATTAGGATTATAGACAAGTAAGGGTATTACTGTCCCCTTCTTTAAGCAAACATTCTTACAAGCACAAAGTCTTACCCTACTTGGAGGTTTATCATTCTCTTTCCTAATATGAGCTTAAAAATATTTTCATTACACTAACCTTTTGCCTCCCCTGAATTCTTAGGGGTTCAAGCATGGCCAATGGGATAATTATAGGCTGAGTTTTTGCCTCTTGTTTGTAAAATCCTGAGAATTATACTCAGATTTTCCTTTGGATTTTTCCCTTTCTTGCTTATTTGGTAGTTTTATAGTGGAATGAGGAGTGAATGTTTCAGCTTAGTCACCGTAAATGTGTCATATTTGATATCTTAAAAGGAAACAGGATCTAATTTAGTTTTGATGGCATCTTCATGATTAGTAAAACAGAACAAAACAAAAATATTGATGATACTTAAGTTATTCTAACTCCCAGCATTATTATTGAACTCTGGTTCTACATGAGAAATGTCCCCCCTCCTATGTAACCTATGCAGTCTCTCAGTTGGGAATTCTGGGATATGTTTAAAGGCCCTAAAATGGGAGTTTAGATGAGGCGATAACAGCTGGTAATGAAGTGGCAGCATATGCTTTCTTAGGTGCCATTTGCCTAATGTTTTATGTTGAGAGATCCAAAATCAAATTGGAAGCAGTTGAGATGATAATGGCCCCAGAAGTGGGTAGCAATTTTAATGTATTCCTCTTCAGAAGTATTGGTTAAATTATTTCCAGAGAAAAAGAAAAAGCTTGAAGATGGTAAGATGGATCTGGAAGTAAAATAAAAGGACTTGACTCTTCATAGGTGGAGGAAGGAGGATGGGAAAGTAGCTCAAAATAGTACTTATTTTCAGTTCCTTTATATGAAGCTTTCAGCACAGTTTGATTTGCATTTTCTGGGTCAAGGTGAAGCCCAGATATTGAATGTTGCTAGTTGGGCTCGGTTGCCCCTATGGATTTTCAGGGAAAGGAAGATCACTGGACAGGCTGCCACTTGGTTGTAGCAGTTTAAAGAGTAGAAGGTTTCAGAGTGAGGCAAATTATAACAAAGAACAATGTTAGCTAATAGAATTCAAAGAACAAAGAGAGCAGGTAGTTCATTTAATCATTTTAGAAATAGTTTCACTTTATAATATAAAATACAATATTATGTAAGTAAGTTTAAAACAATGATGAAAAAATTACCACTCTCTTTGCAGTTACTACTGTTATAGTCATAATGCAAACGAATGCCAGTCTACATTAGTATTCTCAAAAAGCCCAGCCTTGTATTTTTGAACTTTCATTTTTATTAAAATTTCCCCTTTGCAGTTGGAATTTTTATTTTCTTTTTTTGCAGGGTAGAGGGTGGTGGTGGGTGGTGTGCAGCCTGACTTGCATGACGAATCTGCATTGGATCTGTTTCAGTCCATTCCCAAACATTCCAGGTACTGAGGCAGCTCTGTTATTTTTTAGAGAACTCATCTCTCACTCAGTAGTAACCTATGCTAACAGTTACAATTGATAATGCAATCACCTGTTACAACAATTACTGCTGCTTTTCTCCTAATCTCATGTGAAAGAGGTAAGCCACTCCTTCTGTTATGTACCCAACAGGGTTATTGATGCTATCTCTAGTGACCATGAGAGAAGAAAGGATTGGGTATTACATATCCCTATGACTAATGGCCACTTAGTGACTACAGAACTTACAAGTTAAATTTCTACCAAGACTCAGAAGCCCTTGCATAGCACCACTGGGGAGTGGGAGAATTTGCAATTTTTTTCACTGCTGGTGTGAGTGGAGGGCACTTCCCTTGTGTATTGGAGTCTTCCTGGAACAGGGTACAATGAATAAGTGAGAGCTTGTTTCTTTCATCGGGCATTTGTACCCATTTGTTTCATCTCCTTAGGCCACTCTCTTAAAGGCTTTCCCTTGTGTTTTATTTTCTAGTCTTTGTTGTTGAAATGAAAAGTACAGTTGTTTTGACCTGACTTGTGTCTAAGATTACTGAATTGTTAAGCATGTTGAAAGATCATTCCATTTTGTCTAATGTCTTTTTTGGGGGGAAGGGGTAGGTGCTTGGGAATTGCTCCAGAGATGTACAAATGTGTAATTTACTAAAAAATTCAAAACCATCTGTTTTGTAAACAAGTGGCCTTAAAGGAAGACCTGCTAATAAAAAAAAGAGCTGTTTTGGTTATGTTTCTGAGAAGGAGAGATTATATTAGGTTTTAAGATTCTGTTCACCTAAGATCTGATTAAAGCATAACTAGAAATTGGCTATCTGGAAAGCAGTATTAATGGATCCAGAAATGTCATTGTCGTCTTGATCATGTAATCATATAATTTGCATTGAAGAAAAATATGGTGGGCTGAGTAGAATTTAAAGTCTATGAAAAAGTCAGAGTTCCTTAATTTTATTCTTTCTTTGTGCCAGTCTATTGTACGTATCATTTTTAATTACCATTTTTCCCCTTTCCCATTTTCTCCCTTTCTAAATTTACATTATGATAGGCTGCTTTTCAATATGTTTTCAAATATAAATTCAATGATTATATCAAAAATAACAATCCAGGTTTTATTACAACATTTGTTTATAAACCTTTGTAAAGTTTTTGCCTTTGTTTAATATGATTCAAATTATGTTACAAAGAGAAAAAAACTATCTGTTTCTAAATATCTGTATGTGTGTGTGTATATATACACTACAAATGTCATACACTGCCGGTCAGAGTATAAAATGGTACAAATACTTTGGAAAACCATTTTCATACACACCATGCCATTTGGCTTTTCCACTCCTAAATATTTACTCAAGAGAAATGAAATATATATGTGTGTATACATACACACACACAACACACACACACACACATATATATATATATATATATATATATATATATATATGAGTACAGAAAAGGTCTGGTAGGATGCTGACACACTGATAGACATTTGAGTTTTTTCCAGTTATGAATTATTACAAATGAAGTTGCTAGTGAACATTTGCACATAAATGATATGGTTTGGCTGTGTCCCCACCCAAAATCTCATCTTGAATTGTAATCCCCAGGGTTTCTGTGGTCCCCATGATTCTCATGTGTCAGGCGAGTTACCAGGTGGAGGTGGTTGAATCACGTGGGGGTTCCCCTGTGCTGTTGTCATGATGGTGGTTCCCCTGTGCTGTTCTAATAATGGTGAGTAGGTTCTCATGAGATCTGATGGTTTTGTGGGTGTTTGGTGGTTTCTCCTGCGTTCATTCTCCCTCTGGCCACCTCATGAAGAAGGTACCTTGCTTCCCCTTCCCCTTCTGCCATGATTGAAAGTTTCCTGAGGCTTCCCCATCCATGCTGAACTGTGAGTCAATTAAACCTCTTTCCTTTATAAATTACCCAGTCTTGGGCAGTTCTTGAGAGTAGTGTGAAAATGGACTAATATAATAAATCTTTGTGGGGATACATGTTTTCATTTCACTTGAGTAAATAGGAGTGGAAAAGCCAAATCACACTATGTGTGTGTGAAAATGGTTTTCCAAAGTGTTTGTGCCATTTTATACTCTGATCAGCAGTGTATGACATTTACAGTTGTTCTAGAATCTTGTGAGCATTCAATATGGCTGTCTTAAATTTTAGCCATCCTAATAATGGGTACACACCCATTAGTAGTACAGTATTTTACTGTGGCTTTTTTAGTAGTTCCTTGTTCATTGTTTTAATACTAGACTTTGGTTTTTAATGTAATTCTTCTGACATGTTTTTAATCTCTGTTACCTCTTGCCTGCCTGCCTTCCTTTCTTTCTCCCTTCCTTCCTTTTTTCCTTCCTATCAGGCTGTGCACTTATTCATGTATGCTTTCCTTTTGTTATTTCCCATCTTCAACTGAAGTACATTTTATGTATTATAACTGTTGACTCAAGTATTGAATGGGGAGGAGATAAAGAGTGAGTTGGGCCAATATCATCATTAATTCAGGCATTTTATCTCAGAATATTTCCCACCTAATTAATTTGATCCTGTGCTATGGTGTATTTCCATTTAGGAGTCTCTTTGTTAGGTTGGAGATGGTGGCTCACACCTGTAATCCCAGTACTTTGGGAGTCTGAGGTAGGAGGATCACTTGAGGCCAGAAGTTTGATACCAGCCTGGGAAACATAGTAAAAGCCTGTTTCTACAAAAATGTTTAAAAAAAAATAGCCAGGTATGTGGTGGTGCATGCTTGTAGCCCCAGCTACTTAGGAGGCTGAGGTGGGAGGATCATTCGATCCCAGGAGGTTAAGACTGCAGTGAGCCAGTTATGGCACCACTGCACTGCAGCCTGGGTGACAGAGCAAGACCCTGTCTCAAAAACCAAACCAAAACAAAACAAGACAAAAAAACAATTGAGGTTTTCCCCTGCGCTGGAGAGAAAAGCAGAAAATTAGACAGAAATAATATGTTCTCAACTCTTTAAAAGAAAAAGCTAAATGAAAACATTCATTAAAAATAAAGGTTTAGTCTGTTTTGTTTTTGTATCCGTATTCAATTTGGTTCAATTTTTACTTTATTTGAAATTATTCCTCATGGTTTGTACATGAGATGGCTTTCTAATTAGGTTGAATATTGAGACCTTTCCATTTTGAGTTCGTTTTATTTTGGTTGGCCTTAGGAGGAAACAAATAAAAATGCCTCTCCTCTGTTAACTTCAATCAAGTCTTACTTCATATTTCTTAAGAGTCTTTTAATTATGTCTATCTCCCCTTCAAACAACTGTTATTTAGTGGCTCAAATGCATCAAGTCTGACTCCTTGGTTTTCTAGATTTTTAAACCAGCCTCATTGTGAACTGAAGAATGACAAAGTTCATAAATTTGGAAAGGAGAGCTTTATATTTTATAAAGGGTTGCAGCCTGCATGGTAGCCATTCTGACAGACTGGGAAGCATAGCCTTCCATGGGAGACCATAAACAAACACTTGGAAGGTGAGAAGAATAGGACAGGATTCATGCTGAAAGAGGTGGAGGAATATACACGTTCAGTAAACAATAAGAGGAGTCACGCGTGTTTGGGAAGGGAAACATGCGCATGCGCAGCTGAGTCTCATCCTTTTCCAGGGGACCCATGGTTAAATGTGGCGGCGTTAGCATGATCCAGGGTGGAATTTTCGGATCTCTGACTTCAAAAGGTGAAGCAAAGGATGCAAAACCTGTCCCTGCACATCCTCCGTGGACTGGCCAGAACCTCTCTGTCGTCTGTGGTCTCTTATCAGGAAGGAATGCTGGTTGGTTATTTTGTTGAAAGCCACAAAAAGGAGGGGTGGTTTCAGAAGGTTGATTGACATCAGGGGTGGAGCGGGGCTTTCCAAAAGGCTGGTTTGTGCTTAATCTTTAGGGAGGAAATCCTAATGGTGGTTATGGAGGGAGGGGACGTAGTGAGGAACGTCTGACCTTCTGTCTCATCATGGCTGGAAACTGAGTTTTCAAGGATTTCTGGGGTCCCCTTGGCTAACAGAGGGGGCTGTTCAGTAGGTTGGGGGCTTAGGATTTCATTTTTATTTTTCACTGTATTTATACAACCTAATTTTTTAAACACTCACCAATACCCTCCCTTCTACTCGAATACTGTAATCTGTTTCTAAACCCACTTCTGTATTTCTCATAGTCTGCATCTTCCATCTCTCTTCAGCTAAGCCTTTTCAAGCTTTAAGACTCAGCTCAGTGTTACTGCCTCAAAGATGTCTTCCCTTTCTAATCTGATCTGAAGTGGCCCTCCTTTTCTGGAAATTTCTCCATCACATACGTGCAGAATTTAGCATTTAATTATATGTATAGTCTTGTGGTGTTTGTTGTGCTTGTTTGTTTGTTTAGCATTGTCTCCCCAGCTGGACTACTCAGAGAACTACTAGAGAATATGGACCAAACCATTCCTTTCTTTACATCCTGCAGTACATAACATGGTACTGGACATATAATAAATGCTTCATGAACAACTAGTAGTTAATTAGTCATGTGAACATGTGAGTATTAGGCAGTGTGTTTACATCTTTTATTTATTTATTTATTTTGAGATGGAGTCTCGCTCTGTCGCAGGCTGGAGTGCAGTGGTGCGATTTTGGCTCACGGCAACTTCTGCCGCCCGGGTTCAAACAATTCAGCCTCAGCCTCCCAAGTAACTGGGACTACAGGCGTGCGCCACTATGCCCAATAAAGTTTTGTATTTTTAGTAGAGATGGGGTTTCACCATGTTGGCCAGGATGGTCTTGATCTCTTGACCTCATGAACCGCCCGACTCAGCCTCCCAAATTGCTGGGATTAAGGCATGAGCCACCACGACCAGCATACACTTGTCATCTTTATCATCTGGTTGCAGTTTTCCATCTGGAGTTTTTTAGAACCTAGTACGATTTGCCTTAGTGCTAGTAATGCCAAGTCACATATTTTCATCCCCTTGAGTAGAGCAGTGTGTGTGTGTGTTTGTGTGTGTGTGTGTGTGTGAGAGAGAGAGAGAGAGAGAGAGCAAGAGAGAGGGCGAGAGAGAGAGAAAGAAAGAAAGAAAGAAAGAAAAAGAAAGAAAGAAAGAAACAGTTAAAAGCCAGAGACTCTCAGCATTATGAGACCTTCCTTTTTCAGAGCCTGGATATTTCAGGTGTAGAATATAATAGAAGTGGTAGAGGGCACAGGAAAGAGATAGTTCCCAATATTTTATTAATGTATTAATTTATTAATTATTAGAGAAATGGTTTTGCTCTGTCACTTAGGATGGAGTGCAGTGGCATGATCATGGCTCACTGCAGCCTCAACCTCCTGGGCTCAAGTGATCCTCCTGCCTCAGCCTCCTAAGTAGCTGAGACTATAGGCATGTGCTGCCACATCCAGCTAATTTTTACATTTTTTTGTAGAGATGGGGGGTCTCACTATGTTGCTCAGGCTGGTCTTGAACTCCTGGGCTCAAGCAGTTCTACCACCTCAGCCTCCCAAAGGGTTGTGATTACAGATGTGAGCCACTGCATCCAGCCAGTTCCCAGTATTGTAGACTATGGTGACTTTTAAGAATCACAGCTATTATCCCTTTTGATTATTTGTTTAGATCAAATAGCATGTTGCTTTATTGATAAATACTTTGGCATATTTGGACATGCTTCCTAAGTACAGAGTGCTTGTGCATTTAATGCTTTTCAGGTTTCGTGGTAGTAGTGGGTTGTGAGTATGCTTTGAGGAAAAGACAAATAAAAGTGAAAAAACATGATTTACTTATTTATAAATGAATCACAGACTTAACAAAATTTGTAGAGCTGAGAGATATCTTGGAAATCATACAGTCCCACTCAGGACCAGTGTGGTTGACTTACAGAAGGTCACAGTAGTAATAAGGAATAGAACAGTGCTGTGAATAGGCTGAGATAATCAATTTATATTATTTCTGGATTTTCTGACCCGGTTTGAGGAAAGTGTTATCATATGGATAGATATTTGAGAAACTCACACATTCTTAAAAAGTAACTTTTAAAAAAGCCTTTCAAAACATCTTTCATATGCTAAAATATTGAACAACATACTTGGAATATAGTTAAGAGGTGACAGTACCACATAGTGGGCATTTATTTTAGAAATCTAGGTCCTAATTCCAGCCCTGGTACTTACAACCTTGAAAAAAGTCACACAGAATGAAGAAAGTCAGTTTGTATGATTCAAAATGAATGGATTAGGTGAGGTTCTTTCTGAGAATCTCTATGTAAAACATTCTGTGTAAAAGTGAAGCATTAGTAAACCATTGAAACTTGACGTGATCAAAGATTCGTGACTTCAGAGCAGAGACATACATATAGTATCTCTCCAAAGCATATCAGCAGCTCCACATTTAGAATTTTGTATCTTGATTTCATACCATATCTACTCTTTAGGCACTATTGATGCTTTCTTAGGCTTAATTTCTCTTTCTTAGGCTTAATTTGGATGCTCTTTCTTTGCTTGGAGCTTGGTACAGGAATGTGAATACCAGGAATAAATATATATGAAGCAATAAACCTATTATTTGATAATCTTTTGGCTCTTCCAAATGAATAGTTCACACGTGGTAGATGTGTTAGTGTATTAAAGAATGAAGAAAACCCAAGGATGCTTAAATTTATAGCATCTTTTACTGAAAGGTACTATAACTGCTCTCTTGGCTAGTTTTATTGAATTGGTATGTTTTGCCTGATATGTTTTCCTTATTTGACATTCTGGAAATTCTGTAAAAAAGTAAATCCAGAGTTGATTAGCCAGTCTTACTCTAATTCAAGGAAAGTGTCCCACAAGAGCAGTAAAGAGGAAGACAGTCTGGACACACTTCAGTGTCATTGTACCTTGTCCCCTATCACTGTGCTGGTATATGGTTACTCTTATTTGCTGATTTCAGTGATCTCCAAGTAATGAATCTGTCACTAGCCTAAGCTCAGAGTGTATTTGCAGTGAAGCTTCCCCCACCTTTCTTCAGAGGATGTATGGTCAGTTTCAAGGAGCCATTTACAATCCATATATAGAAAGTGCTTTTGGAAGATTGTGTAGCAAGGGCAATGTGAAGCTAGCAGTGTGGCAATACTTTCCTTGCTGGGACAAGGTAAATTAGTGATAAGAGATAATGTATATAAGGCTCATCATAGCTTAGAGTCTGGCTCATTTATAAATAAATGGTCAGTAAACATGTTCTTATTCTACTTTATAATTTTGCCTTTAGACTTATAACCCTCAAACAATCATGTATTTTGGTTAAGGCTTGGGAAATCTTCCAGAATATTTGAGTTTTGATATAGTATCATTTCTTCTGTTGTTTAACTTAAGCAAAGCTTAAATGTTTTGTGAATTCAGTATTCCCTATTTTGGGACAGCATGATTTGTATTAAAGACTTTTATATCTAAAAATAATTTGTGCTGCTTCTCAGGGTGGGGGAGTATAGGGTATGAATTGTGAAAAATTGAGTCTCCTTTCTGAAATTTATATGCTGTTTTAGGTTGAAAACACAAGAAGTTAAGAATGCTAGATGAAAATGTTACTTTTTAAAATTAAAGGGCTCAATTTTTTTTATTGCAAATGGTGTTCTAAATTTTTTCTGTTATTTATATCATATATTTATTTAAAAAAATAATTGATTTGGGGTATTGGATAAATGGCTTTATTTTCTTTTTAATTTCTTTTGCCTTGCAAATTAATTTGAATAAAATAATTTTTTATTTTATCCTTTGTATTTCCAGTGTTAAGAATTACTGTGGTCTTTATTAAAAGTGTGTGTTCAGTTTAGTTAAAAAAGATTGTTTTAACATAAAATATTTAGTACTTTTTTCCCAAAAGAGAATGTCACAATCTAGAAGCAATCCAAAATTTGTATTTAAAGGACTATTTATAAGAAAACTATATAGAAAAAGTTGTCTAAATTATAACATTTTATAATTTTTTGTTTGAAATATTTTAAAAACGCTTTTGCTATCATAAAGTCATAAATGAGATAAGGATATTTATGACCATTATTATCACTCTCCTTTGTTTTGGAAGTTCTAAACAATGTGGTTATCTCAGAAAAATAAATCAGAAAGATATAGAAATTACTATTATTTATAAATGATATGATTAACTACTTTAAAAAAAAACGTTCTTAAAAATTAAGTAAAAGGGTCTGTGTTCAATCCCAGAAAGAGTCGGATGAATACAGATTAAACCAAAACATGAGATTTGCTTTTACCTTTCAAGTGGACAATATCTCATATAATAAGTACATATTTATTAAGTGTTTATTGTGTGTCCAGTATTATATTAACTCATTTAATTATAACAATAACCCTTTCAGGTATATACAGTGATACAGTATTTATTTAACAGAAATCTGCAGAAAAGTTGAGTAGCCTTCCAGAGATCACAGAGCTAGTCCATGGCAGAACTGAGATTTGAACCCAGCTATAGAACTCTAGTTCTAATTTGAGTTCTACCTCTATTTCTATTTCTAGTTCTACTTCTAGCTCTAGTTCTAATACTTTTATCCACTAAACTGCCTCCAAAGATGGGTAATGTTCAGTGTTGGTGAAGGCATTTGGAAGAAAATAGCTCACTTCTCTGCACTGCAGATATGGGAATGCTTATCATGCCGCCTTTTCAAAGGCATTCTGATAACACTCATCAATTGCTTAGGATACAGCAATTTTACTTCTAAGAAATAATCCAGCAAGTGTACAATAATTAATGTGAGGATGTGTTTACAGCACAGTTTACAACACTAAATGACCATCTTGAGGGAATTGTGAAACTAAATTATGGTATACATCATACAGTGGAATGTTAAATAGCTATTAAAAAGGATGATACAGTTTCATGTTTATTAATATGAATGCCCACTTCACATTTTGTGTAAAAACAAAGCAAGCTACAAAAGAGTTTTGCTCTACTATCATCCCATCTTATCTATACATCAGAGTGGTTATAAATGTATTTATAGACCTAAATGCTGTGTGGCTGTCATCTGCAGGTGCTGGCCTTACAGATCATAACTTATTTTCTTATTTATATTTCTTCATGTTTTTTGAAGTTTTATGGTGGGCGTATGTTAATTTTATAATTGGTGGTGGGGAGGAACCCATAGGCCGGGCGTAGTGGCTCATATCTGTAATCATAGCACTTTGGGAGGCCGAGGCAGTTGGATCACTTGAGGTCATGAGTTCAAGATGAGCCTGCCCAATATGGTGAAAACCCGTCTCTACTAAAATACAAAAATTAGCTGGAAATCACTGGAACCCGGGAGGCAGAGTTGTAGTGAGCCGAGATCACACAACTGCACTCCAGCCTGGGCAACAGAGCGAGTCTCTGTCTCAAAAACAAACAAAACCCGTAGAAGTACTTCTTTTTTTCTGTTCCCCCAACCCTATTATTTTGTGGTAAAATTAGGCTGGCAATTTTCAGTTTGGTTTTTTGCCGTCTTAATGTGAGGCAGTCTTTTTTTAAGTTTTTTTTTTTACTGCATTTTAGGTTTTGGGATACATGTGAAGAACATGCAAGATTGTTACATATGTACACATGTGGCAGTGTGATTTGCTGCCTTCCTCCCCATCACCTGTATCTGGCATTTCTCCCCATGCTATCTCTCCCCAACTCCCCACCCCCCGCTGTCACTCCCCTATTTCCCCCAACAGACCCCAGCGTGTAGTGCTCCCCTCCCTGTGTCCATGTGTTCTCCTTGTTCAATACCTGCCTGTGAGTGAGAACATGCGGTGTTTGATTTTCTGCTCTTGTGTCAGTTTGCTGAGAATGATGGTTTCCAGAATCATCCATGTCCCTACAAAGGACACGAACTCATCGTTTTTTATGGCTGCATAATATTCCATGGTGTATATGTGCCACATTTTCCCTGTCCAGTCTATCATCGATGGGCATTTGGGTTGGTTCCAGGTCTTTGCTATTGTAAACTGTGCTGCAGTGAACATTCGTGTGCATGTGTCCTTATAGTAGAAAGATTTATAATCTTTTGGATATATACCCAGTAATGGGATTGCTGGGTCAAATGGAATTTCTATTTCTAGGTCCTTGAGGCAGTCTTATATGGAGCTTTTCATGAAGCCCCAAGTCACAATTTTTGTTTTTGAAGTTTCAACTTTGAAGGCTATATTGATTCTCTACCCTGAAACTGCTCCAGAAATCTAGGTGTGTTGTCATTAGGTGGGGCTGGTGAGCTTTGGATGTTCTAAACTGCAGTTCCCACCCTAGTTTGCCTGAGCTTCCTGATTCAAACGTGACTTTTAGGTAATATAATTTATAAGAAAATAGAACTCTGTAAAAGTAACTAAATATAAGCTATCACCGAATGTTAAAGCAGATGATATTTTAAGCTGCATTTAAAGTCAACAAATGTCATTATTAATCAGGAATCTTTTGTCAGACACAATTTTTCTCTAAGATTATCAGTATGGATCCTGATTACAATACTCTTCTTCCTAAGTCTTAGGAAGAGACTCGAAAAGCTTCTGCTCCACAGCACACTCCACCCTGGGTTTGGTCTTAGAGCTGCTGTTAAAGTGCTTTGAGACAGTTCATTTTCTACTCAGTTAGTTCACATGCTTAAACTAATTTAGTTGGATGCGTTCTTTCAAAGTCTTCTTTAGAATTAATTGTCTGACGCATTTTAGCATCACCCCAATCCAAGACCCTAAACTTCATATAATGTAAAAGAAGAGTCACTACTGATTTATTGCAGAGAACCCAAACTCTTGGTGTTAGAGATCATAAAATTCTGTGTCTCTAAAGAGGAATGTAGTCTACCCCTTCTTTCTTATGTGAATGGATTAATTTGCTTACATGGTCCCTGTAGGCGGAACAAATACAAGGGTCTTGCTGAGTTGCTTAAACATATTCTTTAGAATGGAACTTCTATAAGAAGAATTTGCTTTTTATAGCAAATTCTACAGAAAATAAGCTTTTTAAAAAAATTTTTGTCAGAGGCCATAATTTCATCAGAGAGTCTCCCTGGTTCTTATGGATGGGGTTTGGTCTCATTTTTTTGTATTCCCAGCCCTGGCATTGATTTGCTAAAATTAGATGATTTTCTTATTGAGTAGACCCATTGATAAGCCCTGCTCTGGAAATGTACCAGGCTACATTTATTGGGCCCATGTTTTTTCTCTTTAGGGCTTTGGGGTCAGTCACTCATTTGATCATGCATACAAAAATGCAAAAACTTTTTTCTGAAGAAGATTTTGCCCAGAAATGATCCCTCCACCACCCTCCGTGCAGGAGAGGAGTATTCTTTTTTGCAGGTACAGGTGTGGTTTTCTTCATGTTCATAAAAGGATGAAACCCTTCCAAAGTGACTTTGCACTGAATCACATGTCAGATGTTCAAGGTCACATTTATATTTGTGGACATTACCCTGAACTTTCTCCTGCCAGTTCTTGTAAGAAACTCACTATAAAGAATTGCTTGAAAAATAGGAAACCCTGACACCGCTTTAAGAATTAAAATTTAAGTCTAAATTTTATCCTTGGATTAAGTTTGGATTAAGTTTGGAGTATAGTTGTTTATTCAGCATGATTCTAGTGAGTTACATGTGTTAATTTTTAAAAAATAGCCTCATTAAAAATAGGTGAAATTAATTTAATAGTATATTTCATTGAACTCAATATATCTAAAACACTACCATTTGTAATCTTGTAAAAACTTGTGATCAATATAAATCTTATTGATGAGATATTTTACTTTTTCGTGCTAATTCTTTAAAATCTGGTGTGCATTTTATACTTGCAGAATCTCAGTTTAACCACATTTCAAATGATCAATAGCCACATGTAGCTAGGAGCTCCTGTAATGGACAATACAGTGCTGGACCGTTACTGAGCTATGTATGCTTGTCCCTAAATTGGACCTACTGGTATTAGGCCAATGATATGCCATAAAAATGTTAATACAACACTAGTATTTCATGTAGATAGAAGAATGGAGACTAATACTTCATACAGCATGAAGACCAATTGGAAGAAGTTCTCTCAGGTCTCATCACCAGGAAATCATTTCTTTCGTAAGTGTGTATATATGTATTGAGATGTTGTCTTGCTCTTTTGCTCAAGCTGGAGTGCATTGGTGTGATCTGGGCTCACTGCAACCTCCACCTACTGGGTTCAAGGGATCCTCCTGCCTTAGCCTCCCAAGTAGCTGAGTTTACAGCATGTGCCACCACTCCTGGCTAATTTTTGTATTTTTAGTAGAGACGGGGTTTCACCATGTTGGTTAGGCTGGTCTCAAACTCTTGACTTCAGTGATCCTCCTCCATTGGCCTCGCATGTGCTGGGATTACAGGCATGAGCCACTGCGCCCAGCCACTAGGAAATCATTTCTGTTTATCTTATGGATGGGGAATGGGCCTGTGATTCTTTTAACTCTTTAGATGTTAGAAAGCTCAGAGATAAATTAATGGCCTGTTTCTAGAATCTGAGCAGAGGAGAAAAGCATGAGTTCTGGGTATAAACTTTACCCTATATTTTTTACATTTGCTTTCCTTTTTGACCACTTTCGGCTTGTTGAATGTAATACTACAATGTTTCATGCTTTTTAATTAAAAAGCAAAATACGTAATTTCAGTTTTCACAATGTTTAAATAATTATGTCTGCCCAAATTTTATGGAAAATAAAATTTTTAAATTTTTAGGAAGACAAATCTCTCGGCTGACTTTTGGTTCTTTTTAACTTTGTTTAACAAATTTGGATATACTTGGAGAGATAGTATCAGTTATTTGGTCTAACTTGGGACTACATATAGATAATACCTGGTGATTTCTTATGTCAGCAATTCTTAAATTTCAGCATTCATCAGCATCAGGTGGGGAACATGTTAAAAATCTGATATTTGGGCCAGGCGCAGTGGCTCACGTCTGTAATGCTAGCACTTTGGGAGGCCGAGGTGGGTGGATCACTGGAGGTCAGGAGTTTGCGACCAGCCTGGCCAACATGATGAAAATACTAAAAATACAAAAATTATCCAGGTGTTGTGATGCACCCCTGTAATCCCAGTTACTTGGGAGGTTGAGGCAGGAGAATCACTTGAACCCGAGATCACGTGCCACGTGCTAATGCCTATAATCCCAACATTTTGGGAGACCAAAGTGGATGGATCACCTGAGGTCAGGAGTTCCAGATCAGCCTGACCAACATGATGAAACCCTGTCTGTACTAAATAAAAAAATTACCGAGGTATCGTGGCACATGCCTGTAATCCCAGCTACTTGGGAGCCTGAGGCAGGAGAATCGCTTGAACCGGAGAGGCGGAGGTTGTAGTGAGCCAAGATTGCATCATTGCACTCCAGCCTGGGCAACAAGAGCGAAACTTCCTCTCAAAAAAAATTTTTTTTAAATCTGATATTTGGGCTACATGTCACAGGTGGGTTACGATCAGTAGATTTGGAATCTAGACAATGGTAGTTGAATATGCTCTCTGCTGTTATAGTCCTAGTAGCTGCCTCTTCCATCTTTCTTCTTCCTCTCATTTCCAGAAAAAATGTTATAACCCCACAGTCCTTATCTTTCTTTCTCTACCCCTCTCTGGCTAAGCACCATGTTTTTATCCGGCCAACTCAGATTCTTTCCTCCCTGCTTCACCTGTTACCTAGGTTTTGTGTACTAAACAGTGGGATGTATCCATTGTATTACTGAGGTTCTTCACATCTATGACAGAAACTCAACCCAAACTGCAACACAAAAAGAGAAAAGTTTTGGAAGAGCACAGGGATGGGCTTTGTCTTAGGCATACTGGGTTAAGGCTGGAGGAATGCCCATAGCCTTCTCTCTGGTTTTCAGCCTGGCAAACCGCCAAGGCCCTCATACTTATAGAAGGTAGGGGGAGGGACAAGAGTAGGCAGAGAAAATGCATGTAAGAAGAGGAGACAAGGAGTGCTAATACTTATGATTACAAGTCTCTTCTTTATCCCTGTTTCCCATGCATTATGACAGAAGGAATCACCATTGCAAAGGGTGAGTTCTTGTCTTACCTTTCTATAAATTTAAAAAAAATGGATTAATGAGGTAATGGGTGTGTAATGTTTGAAAAGTTTTTCCCAATTACCACCGGTTAAAACTGGTTTGCATTTTAATTTGTTTGAAATTATTAAGGCCATGGTATTTTTCACATCTTAATAGTGCAGCATTCTTAACAAAAATAATTTATTTATAAACGGAATGAATTTATTTCTTTGAATAGATTTTAATCTATTAATGAAAATGCAGCTTCTTTTATTTTATTGAATTTGGGAGCAGGAATCCAATTTCTATAAATATAATGAGTTAATTTGACCCATTAAAACAAATGAATCTTTTAGCATCTGTAGAAAGAAATTGGCAATTTCACTTATAGTCATATAGTACTATCATTTTGTAAGGATTATCTAATTATCTATTCCATAGAAATCATTCCATCAGACTTCAACCCTTACTTCGTTTATACTTTCTAATTTGTTCCATTTTTAGTGAATAAATTCTGCCCCTGCACTAGATGCGTTGCTGAGCTAGTGAGATAGGACAGAGGTGGAGGAGACCATAGACCATACAACTCATAGTTCTGAGGTCAGCTGGAGAGCTGTAGGGTGTCCCAAGGATTAGTTCTGTGCGTCGATGTGCTGGGGTGGGAGGGAGCTGGTACTGTAGCCCAGCAAAATTCTCAGATTTGGCACCACAGTTTCTTCCTTTTTCCCCATATCCTTAGGCTAAGAAACCACCAGTGTCTTCCTTTTTAACACATAAGCAGGTGCTGTGGACTCTCACTCCAACATTGATGTAGGAGGCAGAACTTCACATCTCAACTTGCTGTAGGATTCCTGTGTAGAAACATTCATGTGCTTGATTTACTTTGACGCAAGGAGCCATCCAAATACTTATTATTTTTTTTTCCCAAAAATGGATAGGTGAGAGAAGAAGGACAAAAAGGATGTGATTTTTATTGAGCTCCTACTCTGGAAGGGCCCCTACCAGCAGAGCCACTCCTTTGAGTCTCTTTATTATGCCTGCACATCAACAAGTTGGCAGGGTTCGTGGAGACTGTCTTGAGAGGGGGAAATTGCTATTCTCAACAACGTGATGGGCTTCTAAAGTTGACTTAACTCTGTGGCTCACAACAAATCAATAAATAATTGCTTTCTGTATCTGCAAAGCTAACAGTAGGTGAACCAAAAGTGAGAATGAGAAAGGGAGGAGACACAGCAGAGCCAATCAGGCAGTTCTGCTTTGGCAGTGGGAGGCTGCTTGGCCCCTGTTGATGGCACTGACTTTAAAGCTTGTAAACAGTTGATTACATCTTTCTCCCCAAATTTTGTGGGTAAACCTGGGTACCGTATGACATAGCTTTCATAACCCAGTTGTAACCCAGAAGCCACAAGGGGGTGTAGCATATTGGATTAAAATCAGACTTTAGAGACCTCAGAATAGGTCTCAGCTGTGTCACCCACTGGCTTGGCATCTTCATATGGAAGTAAAGTCTGGGATTAAGAGTTGCATAATAACATGGGAGTGAGGAGTAAGAACAGAGGATAGACAGGAGTTAACCAGGAAGGCAGGCCTCTTAAAGTGAATCTGTTGACACTGATTGGGAAGCCAAATTTCAGAGTAAACAGGGAGACAAAAGGATTGATCTTGACAAAAGTTCAAGTGATGGGAATCAGTTTATTTTATCTTAAACCAAAATTTAGGTTATTATCACAAATGTGGCCTAATTATTAGAAGGAACAAAGAACAAATGAAGTGTTGAAACTTTTAGAGAGTTGGAGTAATTCACTTTTTCAAGAAAATTATATGAGAGTACAGTATAATATTTGACTTTCTCACTGCAATCATAAAGAAAGTCATATTGCAAAAACTGTTTCAAGCCTCACTTGCCCCTGGTTTCTCTCTAATTCTAAGAGAGACAAATTATCCTTAACTTTTTTCTCCTTTGGTTATCAATTGTTCTATCTTGCCAGATCCTTATTAGTCAGTGGTTTTGCATGTGACTTTAAAATCGCTTTGACTTTTAAGAATTCCTGAATCTTTTACAAGCTCATGTAATTTCACTTTGCAGTCAGTTTATTGTTGAAACATCTAATATTCAGTGAGAGAATAGCAGAAATGGGGTTGACAGGGATTGACTCTTTCATTGCATGGGAGAAATGGTTGAATGGGGTCTAATTTTACATCTTCAGTTCATTGTTTTGTGATATTTTTTTGCTTTCATTGTCAGCCCCTTAAGCGTGGAGCTGGGCCAAAAACACTTAGATAAAAAGAATCTCTTCTTTTTCAAAAAAAAAAAATTGGAAAATACAGTGTTCTGTAGGTAGTCCTTTTGGAAAAGGTTCCAAGCATTTTTTTATACCAATATTTGAATTAAAATTAAAGTTGGTATTAACAAGCTGGTTCATGAGACTGAAGAGAACTGTTTTCTTATTCACATGTTGCATATTCATTTAGTTTTTTTGGTTCTTCCAGATGAGTCTTTGCCCGCATTGGGGATATCCTAAATTGAGTAATTTATTATTATTATTTTAAATTCATTCTTTCTCTAGTCTTAAGACTGTAAGTTCCTTCAGAATGGCGTTTGTTCCCTTTGTTTGCTCTAGTGCTAGAACAGTACCTCACACTTCGTAGGCATTGGATAACTATTATTTGTATGAAAAACCAGACAGATTCGACATGCTGTTTGTTACTTACATGTGCCTTTTCTTCCTAATATGGTTCTTCCTTCTTGTTTGATTCTGTCCCTCCTTGCATTTTTCAGCTTTGATGTACCTTTTGTTGATTTCTGTAATAATGGTAAGCATCAGTTGGTAACCTCAGACTTTGAAATTTAACCTGTGTGTTTGCAACATCTGCTCACAACCATTGCATTCTGCTGGTGAAATAACTTCAATTAAAAATCTTACTATGGTGCCAAATAATTTGTAAAATTAAAGATAATAATTGATTAATTAAGTGAAACATTGTTCCAGGTGTTCTATCAATAAAACCATGTAGGTCCAGCTGCCAACTTAGAGGTGACTTCTGTCTGTCAGTTCTGACTCCTCATGAAGCATACATTCTAGGGGGAAGAGACGCAATAAACAAGTGAGTAAGTCATACTATATATTAGAATATGAAAAGTGCTGCAGGAGAAAAATAAAGTAGGAAATGGGAGTAGGTAATGTTGGAGTGGTTGAAATTTATCATGGGGTGGTCAGAGAAGGTCCCACTGAGAGGCTGCCATTTGGTAAAAACATGAAAGAAATAACAAAGTGAGCCATGTGCATATTGAAGAGAAGAGCAGAGGGAATAGCATATACAAAGGCCGTGTGGTAGAGAGTGGCTGGAACATTCTAGGAGCAGAAGTGGAACTGGAGTGGTATGAACATGGAAGGTAGTAGCAGAAGATGAGATCAGAGAGGACTATCAGCCAGATCATGTGGGGCTTTCTAGACCACCATAAGGGTTTTGGCTTTTTTTCTGCGTGAGATAGGGGTTATTGGAGGATTTTTGGTAGAGAACCAAAATGATCTGACTAACATTTGAACAGAGTCACTCTGTCATATTGAGAATATACAAGAAGAAATCAAGAATAGAAGTGTGGAAGGAGGCTACTAATTTAGAGGAGAGATGATAGTGGCTTGGATAGAGTAAAGGCAGTGAAAGCTAACTCCTATCTATGTTTTACTTTTTTGTTGTATTGCATGGGCTAGAATGCATGCCACATTTTAAAATTGTGTATTCTAGTATGGCCTAGAATGCACACTGTATTTCATGGCCCCTTCATATCTTTTAGTATCCAGCTCAATTTTCTCATTAGACTTTTCTTTAGCCCCTGTTCATCATGCCCCGTAAGGAGCTCTCTTACTGCCTTTTGCACTTATACATTATATAGTACAGAAGGCAATTGCTTTCTATTTCTTTCATGTAGCTTGACTTTTATTTTTTTCTATGCTGTAGCAAGAGCCTTATTTTATACTTTTTAGCACATAGTAGGCATTTTGCTCAAAAAATCCTTTTTAGATGGCTAATGTGGCTAATTCTAGTGACACACAATTTACCTATATAAGAAACCTGCACATGTACCCCTGAACTTAAAGTAAAAAAAAAAAAGCCAGTAGTGCTAATTACACAAGTGAAGGGAGATGCTGTTAACACTGACATTTTTCTGTGATGGATTTATCTTTGAAACTCAAAAATAAACTCCAAGTTTGGGGTAGGGGGGAAGATTTATTCATAGTATTTACCTTGTCCTTTTGCATTGTCATTTTCTCACTGGTGGTATTTGAAAAAGAAACACTATTTGTGTAAGAGAAACAGTAATTTGTCTTTAAAAAGCTTATAGTCTGGCAAGAGAAGACGTGAATCTTCATAATTAGAATATTGAGGCATTGTGAAGTATAAATGATAAGAATAATATAAAAAAGGCAAGTGGAATTCACTTGTAGGAATGTTGCCTTCTGGCTGGGTGGTCTCTAAAAAGAGAGCGGTCTTTAGGTCTTGAAGGTGGAGTAGGTGGAAAGAATTGCATGGGCACTGCTGGACTTGCTAAACATTTGCAGGGGTAACAGAATAGATAAATTTGCATGGAGAAAGTTTGCATGGAACTTTGGGTTTATTCAGGGAATTAAAAAGAAATCCAGGGGAAAAATCCACCCTCTGCTCTCCTCCCTGACCCCTAGAGCTACCACTGAAATCTATGCCTTCCTCGTCACTCAACTGGACGACGCAACAATTTGCCAACTTCAGATCTCAGCCTAATCAGCTTTAATGTCACTACTTGTGAGAGGCCTTCTCTATTCACCCTCACTAAACTTCCCTGTTCCTTTGTTCACTTTCATCATGGCTTTTTAATTATGTCATTTACTTGATTGGAAGGGTTGGCATTGAAAAAGTGCTGTAGGGAGAGAGTGGATAGATTGGCTGGGGAAAACATAAGGACCAGAGAGGTCTTTTAAAAAGTAGTGATCTGAGTATGAAATGATACGAACTTGGCTTAGTGCTGTTGTGGCACTGGGAGTGAAAGAGAGAAGCATTAAGGTTTAAAAAATGTACTCTATGGGGTATAGACTGCATCATAGAATTGATAGAACTTATAGTTATGACTTCTGGTGTTTTATGGAACGAACAATTATATTTAAATACAGTTGGTCTTCTTTTCTGGAAGCTTTTACTAATCAGTATTTAGGAGCTTGTTTTGTGATTTGCTTTGCAAGGAAGACTTTCCCACCTAATGTGCTTCAACCACCACAAAGTAATGTGAAATTTTTAAATATTTGAATTTCACTTACCAATAGTTTACCAACTTTAGCTACAGGTAATGTTTTGAGATGTATTCCACACAAAAGAAAAAGATACCTGCCCCTTAAGGTTGCACAGTAGTAAAAGTTTTGTATCTTTCAAAAGGAATGAATGTTAGAGGAAATGATTCCACTTCTCTCACATAAACCATCAATAATTGTTTTTGTTTCTGTTTTTGTGACAGGTTTTCACCCTGTCACCCAGGCTGCAGTGTAGTGGTGTCATCTCAGCTCACTGCCACTACCACCTCTCAGGCTCAAGCAATACTCCCGCTTCAGCCTTCCAAGCAGTTGGGACTATGGGCGCATACCACCATGCCCTGCTAATTTTTGTATTTTTTGTAGAGAAAGGGTTTTTCCATGTTGCCCAGGCTGGTCTCAAACTTCTGAACTCAGGCAATCTGTCCACCTCAGCCTCCCAAAGTGCTGGGATTACAGGCGTGAGCCACAGTGTCTGGGTAGTATTTGTTAATAAACGAGCAAACCACCAAAAGTAGTTGATATAAAAGCAAAGGGTTTTTCCTGTTTTCTTTTCTTCTTTTTTGACACTTGGGCAGACTATGACTTCATGTATGTGTACTGAAAAATAGGCTGGCGTTTTTAAAAGGTAGTGAAAAAATACGAAGTTTTGGTTTTCGTTTTCCTAATCTGGCATGACATTTAAAAATGATTCTTGAAATGAAGTTTTGCTCTTCTTAACTGACTAGCATTTTTAAAGTATAGATTAATATTTTAAAAAACTGATACCTCTGCCAATAAATATAATTTCAGTGGGGGGCTCATCATAGTCTAACCTGTATTGAGATAAATGAGTAAGAGATGTTGCCCTTATTCTTCCCATATTTGCTATTCTATATTCTTCTCTAGAGTCTGTGATATTGGCACTGGTATTTTGTTAGTGTTTTTTTTTTCTTTTATTTTTACCCAGCATTCATTTTTTATTCACCTAGTAACAGCAAACCTTCATTTTCACTAATTTAATTCTTTTTGAGGAATCACTTCTCCCCAGCTGCCTTCAGTTTTGGTAGAATTGCCCATCCAGATGCCATCCCGTCTTCTCTGTAGGTCCATAGGATTCTGTCTCCCACCAGTCAGTCCTGAGCAACATCACGGAGAAAGGGCAGATGTTTAGGTGGATTGATCCTGGTGGCTGCTGTTACTCAAGAGTATCTTTGGCTCATTCTTTTTCCTTATTTTGATTCTGTGGACTACCCAGAATCTTTCTAGTAAATTTCCTTTCTGTTTCAGTTTATCAGAGGGGGCTTCTATTCCTTGCAACTAAGGAGCTCTCAGAGATAACTAATTATTATATTAAATAAACAGTAGGAACCATCCTTTCATATCAGAGTTCTATTTTAAATAACATTATTACATATCATATTTGTAGAAAAATTCAAAAATTGAGTATCAAAAGAGGTAAAAACAATAGTAATCCCACTATCTGTAACAATTGAAAAAATGTATTCTTTTTTCTATGTGTGTTATTAACACAGTTTAATTACGTCATATACATAACAGTATTTGATAATACTTAACCTTATAGCATGAACAAATTCCCATGTCAAATCTTAAAAATATGTTTTTAATGGCTTCATAATAGTCTATAAGGTAGATAGGCCACAATGTAAATATTTCTCCATTGTTAGATGTTTGTTTTGTTTTTAATTTGTTGTCTATTTTGAATAATATTGTGGTGAGCATCTTTTAATAATTCTTTAGTGGCACCTCTCCTTCTTTTCTTAGGGTAGAACCCTGGAAATGAATCACTGGGCCTAAGGTTGTGAGCATACCTAAGGCCCAAGGAAGCTTTATAAAACTAAACTCTCAGCAACAGGAGTCTTTTATCTTACTTGAGTACTGTTGTTTTTCAGAGGTGACATTTTAGTGGACAAAAATTATATCTCCTTTTTAAAAATGTGTTTTTTGATATATACGTATTGATTTAAGTTGTTTGTAAAATATCTACTCATACCTGCAAAGAATGTTTTAATTAAATAATTGAATTTAAAACCTCACTTAGTTTAAAGAACTAAACCCCTCAATGATAGACTGGACAAGGGAAATATGGCACATATACACCATGGAATACCATGCAGCCATAAAAAATGTTGAGTTCATGTCCTTTGTAGGGACGTGGATGTATCTGGAAACCATCATTCTCAGCAGATTGACACAAGAACAGAAAATCAAATACCAAATGTTCTCTACTCATAGACGGGTGTTGAACAATGAGAGCACAGGGACACAAGGAGGGGAGCATCACACACTGGGATCTGTTGCGGGGGCCAAGGGAGGGACAGCAGCGGTGGGCGGGGAGGTTGGGAAGGAATAACATGGGGAGAAATGCCAGTTGTAGGTGACATGGGGATGGAGGCAGCAAACCACATTGCCATGTGTGTACTTATGCAACAATCCTGCATCATCTGCACATGTACCCCAGAACCTAAAGCACAATAAAAAAGAAGAACTAAAAAGATTTAAATATGAATGATTTTCTCTTTTTAATCTAGTTGTGTGTTTAGTGATTTAAAGCTAAACCAACGTCTCGAAAGCACTCATGAACTCAGTCTTTAAAATTAAAATTAAAACTCAGTCTAAAAAATTAACAATTTTTTGTGGAACTTAAAATTATATTTGTGTACATCCCTTTTCCAGATTTATAGGTGGGCAATTTTTATGTTGTGGATTATAACATATTCTTTAGTTAAATTGTAGGGACAACAGTATTTTCCTAAAGGGCCGCAGCCTGGAGGATAAATTCCATTTTCTGATACTTTTCCACCTGGAAAGAGGAAGTGAAGGGCAGCTCTAGTTACCCCAGGTTCTCTGTTGCGCTCTCATTTCCTAGCAGGTTGTGTAGAAGGACTTTTTCTGGTTTTCCTAATCATTTTATTAGCATACTCTTGCTGAGTAAGCTAAGCATCAAGATATGATTATGGCAAACACTGAGTTTATCCGAATGTTCATTTATACTGAATAGTTCTGTCAGTGCTCTCTCTTACTACACACAGGGGAAGTCCACTGGAGAGGGAGCTTTGGTGGAAGATTTGGTGATGGCTTTGTTCATCTCAAATGCCAACTGGCCTTGCTGGGAATGGGTTACTGCTTTCTTTTCCTAGAGTTCTCACATCTCTACTTATTGCAGGCTAATTATGTCTTGACTCTAAATGTAGTTTTCCCCTCTTGATTTTCATTATTTAAATAGTTTTTAAAAATCACTTGGAGTTTGAAGCATAGTATAGTTGAACAGGTGTGTGTGTGTGTGTGTGTGTGTGTGTGTGTGTGTGTGGGAGTGTTTTTTTGGAATTTGAAGGGTTAAGCAAGTTTGTTTTTTAATTATTATTGGTTTTATTTATCAATGCCAACTATAAGAAGTTAGAATCCTAGGATTCATTTCTTAAATTCTATAAAAATCCTCTGACAATGTTTTCCAGTACCTGCCCTTCAGGTGAGGTTTAGTAAATTGAGATTCACCTCCAGATTCTTTAGCAAAACTATTTTAAATAAAAAATACTTGCTTAATGTATTTGTCATCTGCTACAGTCTGTAACTTCCGAACAAAATCTGCTGGTTTTGGAACTGAAGTTGTATACTATGGCATTTTGTGATTTGCTTAGTAATTAAATCTCTCGACCTCTGGAAGAGAAGTGATTTTGTTTTCAGTTGTTTAGAGCAGATGTCTTTTATCTGGGAGAGAAGAATCCAGACCTAATCATAATTAGAAGAAGGAGGGTTTTTTGTTTATTTGTTTTTAAAGGAGTGCTACATAATGTTAAATTGTGTCCACTGGGAAAGGGACGTATAGCTGCAGCACAGTCACCCTGGGAGGGATGGGTTATCTAAGGAACTTTAAAGGACCAGCTTTCTGTTTAATATGTATGGTGAATATTAACCTGTCTCCCTTACCGTTAGCTTTATTTTCTAAAGCTTTTTAAAAGAATATGGATAATTTTCTGAAGAAAATGTCTTTTTTATTGTAGAAGGCATAGATGTGAAGCCAAGAAGCAAATTGAGAGTTCTTAGGTTTCAGTATTAGAAAATGTGCAGCAACCATTCTCTGTTATTAACACTGATTTTCCCATATGAGAATATTGCATTGAATAAGGTAGTTATGACTCAAATTTTAGGCATAAAATTTAGAGTGCTTTTTTCATTTTTATGTGATTTTGCAAATTAATTTTTGCACAGTACTTATTTACTATCAAAACATGAACTCTACAAAATATATTACATTTCCTATAAAGGAAAAATGAAGGTTTCCAAAGCAGTTAGAAGATAGTAGTTTCTTGTTGTAATCTAAATAAAACTATTGATTTACCTCCTTTCCAGTTGACCTAGGTTATGTAAAGTAAAGCCTTTAAATAAGGCTTTTAAACCCTGAAATAAGACTTTTAGGGATATATTGGCATATTCAATTTTAATTAATAGTAATTTTAATTTATTTTAAATTTTAATTAATACTAAATAATAATTGAGCAGAGACTTGCATTTGAATGTTTGTTTTATCCCTGGCCTCATAATAGACAATTTGGAGCCACCCTCATAAGTGTCATATTTACTTGGATATATTGCCTTTACTTCCATCTCACTTGACATGATTTTGATTTTCTCAGCCCTGTCAATGTTTCTGGGATCTGTTGTCACTTAGACTGAAAACTCAGAATTTAGTCCTAATTTTACCCTCACTTTTATCCCCTATGTTCAATCTGTCATCATGTCTATGGGTTCTTCCTTTGAAATATTTCTGATTGATATTTCCTTTTCATGTCACTAAAATCCATCTTCTGCAAACAGCGCTGGGTTCGTTGACTAATCAGCTTCTCACTGGTTTCCCCGCCTGTTTGCTTCCTATAATAATTAGCCCTCCATAAACTCTCAGATTACATTTCCTCAGACTTCCCCTTCCTATTTTTTTGCCTCTCTTCTCAAGACCCTGGAACGGCTCCCACTCTTGGTCAGGTTCCAACAGGATTACTTCAAGTTCTGTGCCCAAGCTGCTTGAATTCTCATCTCCTGTCTCTTTTATCTTACACTGTCCAGTCTCTGGCTTGTGGGTGGTGGGCTCTGCAATTTTTTTCTAAGGGGGTTGTTTGGAAGTTGTCATTACTTTTTAATGCAGAAACAGTTATGTAAAAGCTACAGTTGAGTTCTTAAACTAGAACTCAAAGGCCTGTATAACGTAATGTGTCTGACTTCTGAGCTCTGGAAACCAGAAGCCATGGGAATAGGTGGAGGCAGGGGAAAGATGGATGTTTTCTTTTTTTCTAAGTACACTAGAAAAGGATGGATGGTTTCTTTTTTTCTAAGTACACCAGACTAGGCAGAACTTCTAGTGGTTCTTAATGTTTAAAGTTGGTCTTCAGCATTTGTTTTCTATTCACTGTCTTCCAAATCCTGATGTTCCTCTCTCTAGGCTCTTAGGCATAAATAGTTACCCTAGACTAAATAATGCATTAATTAATTCAGTAGTTATAATGTTTGCCTACTGAAATAACCATAGCTACTTTTTACTGAATACTTTCACCCACAATATTTCAATTCTACAACAACCTTGCATGGTACATTAAAATTACTTACATTTAATAGATAAATAAATTGAGGCTGGGTGAAGTTTAAATATATACAGCTATTGATTTATGTGCTGACTTACAAATAACCTTTATATATTTGAAAATCCTTAGGAAAAGTTTGTATCATATGAGAATTTCTTAAAGGAATATGTAGAAAACCTCCATTCCTTCCCCACGTCATCTCCTCCCCTGATGCACAAGCACCTCTGGGGCACTGTTCTCCTTTTGAAGACTATACAGCTTCAGGGTAGAAGAGAAGAAGCAAAAGAGATCTAAAAAGTTTCTGAGACTTGTCAACCTCTCCATCCGCAAGCCTATCTCCAGAAAACCCACTACTCCCTGGAATGGATGTCTTCATACCACCGGAATGCACAGTGATTCCTGTTAGAGATTTGGGTCAAAAAGTATCTTTGTGCTAAAGTGTAATGAAAGAACCCTTGGAAGGATTAAGGAATTCTTGGTTATTAACACATCACCGTCAGCTAGTTCAATGATGTCGTCCTCTTAGCTACCTCCAGGGCCTTTCTGATTGCATAGAGTTGAAACGGAAGTGGGGACACGTCCATGGTTTAGATCTGTACTGCCCTGTCCAGTATATGGCTGGGGAGCACTTGAGATGTGGTTAGTTTTAACCGAAATGTGCTTTAAGTGTAAAATTCACACTGGATTTAAAAGCCTTAGCATTTAAAACAAGAAAAAACCCATTAGTAACTGTTTATATTAATGTTGAAACAATAAGTTTGGATATATTGAGTTAAATAAAATGTTATTAAAATTTTCGTCTGTTTTATGTTTTTAAAATGCGATTACTAGAAAATTTTAAATTTCACCCATGTGTTGTGTTATATTTCAACTGGACAGCGCTGGTTCAGACTAATTCTCCACCTGTCCTGTGTATTCCAGCTTTTGTTTGGCCTGGTAGCCATGCCCCATTCTATGTCTCCTCTCTTTCTACATCTTCATCATCTTTACTGGCTACTTTCTCTCAGTTTTCATTCATTCAGGAAATATTTCCTGTTTCTTAGTTCTGTGCAAGTATTAGGAACATGCAGAATCTCTTCCATCCTAAAAACAAAACAAACCATAAAAGCAAAGAATGGCAAAGCAAACACACCCAACTCTGTCTCAATCCAGTGTGCCCTGTCCACATGCCTCCTTCTCTTTGCTATCTAGCCTTTTGAGGAAGAGCTTGAATTCTTTACCCTACTTTTACCACTCCTTGCTAACTCTTTTGGCCACCAATTTCCCCCACTTCTCAGTCTTTTCCTGCAGCATTTGACACTGTCCTTGGAGTCTGTTCTTCCTTGACTTTGAAGTTCTCTCTCTCTCTCTCATTTTTCTCTCTCTTGCCTTAACTTTGTTTTTAAGGGTATAACCGACTCATCAGCTTTGTAACACTGGGTGGATGTAACCTCCTGGAGCCTCAGAATCTTCTTTGTCACCCTGGGGCTTGCATTCATCAGTGGGCACTGTGGCAGCCCATCCCCTCTATGGCTGGTGCTTGGTTTCTCTCTTTCTTTTTTTCTATTTTTTAGTTTTGAGATAGAATCTTTGCTCTGTTGCTCAGGCTGGAGTGCAGTGGCACAATCTCGTATCCTTGCAACTTCTGCCTTCTGGGTTCAAGTGATGTTCTTGCCCCAGTCTCCAAATCGCTGGGATTACAGGTGCATGCAACCACGCCCAGCTAATTTTTGTATTTTTAATAGAGGCAGGGTTTCACCATGTTGGCCAGGCTGGTCTTGAACTCCTGACCTCAGATAATCCACCCACCTCGGCCTCCCAAAGTGCTGGAATAACAGGTGTGAGCCACCATGCCCAGCTGGTGCTTGGTTTCTTTTGCACGATTCTCATTATCTTCACTGGTTTCTAGGGAAACGCTACGTTTTCTTTTTTTTTTTTTTTTCTCTCCCCCTCTCAATACTCTTCCTTGGTAGCTTTTTCATATCCATGCTCCCAATTAGAATGTTCTTCATGCATTTCTTTTTTTCTTCTCATTCTTTTTTTTTCCTGCTTATATTATTTTAATGACATCATCAATATAAGGTAGTTTTAAATATATTTTTAAAATTTATTTATTTTACTTTAGGTGCATACTATATCTGGCATTTCTCCCAAATATCAATCACCTCTGCCACCAAGTGTTTTCTATCTTCTTCAGCCAATCTTTTGCTTCACAGATCTTTCTCAATTTCTTCATCTGAAAACAGAAATAATGATGTTATCTCTCAGATTTAATTCACAATATTCTTAGGTTTCACTCGAGATACCTGAGTAAAAGTGCTTTGGAAAAGAATAAGCACTTTATAAATACATTGTTATCACTTTTGGATGGCCCTGCAACATTTATTGTCCCAACAACATATTTGTCAAGATAAATTATACATTTATATAAGGTGCCATTGATACCAGCTTGAATTCTCTCATATATGAATATTTGCTCCTGTCCCCTAAAATTCCAAGTTCCCAGGTGGGAAGGGCTATGTTAGGAAAAGAAAATAAAGAAATTGAAAAAAAAAGATCTTACTCTTTTTACTTTTTAGCATACACTGCAGCTTTATGGTAGACATGTAGTAGTAGATGCTTCATACATTTTTGCAGGTGCAATTAAACTAGCAGATTCACACATTTCTAGCTCTTTTTGCTTTTTCACTGAAAATATATTATGTATGATGTATTCAGTTTTTGGCCCTTAATTGCATGTCTTTTCTTGTTAGAATGCAGGCTTCTTTGAACTAGGGACTTTGACTTTTGCTCTCTTTGTATCCTTAATGCTTTTAATGTAGGAGGAGCACAGTATTTTTTTTTTTAAATACTTTAAGTTCTGGGGTGCATATCCAGAACGTGCAGGTTTGTTACATAGGTATATACACGAGCCATAGTGATTTGCTGCACCCATCAACCTGTCATCTACACTAGGCATTTCTCTTAATGCTATCCTTCCCCTATCCCCCTACCCCTGACAGGAACAGGGAATGGCTCTTGTCAGCGTTATGGGGCTAAAGCTTGGGCTCTGAGATATCTGAGGTCCTCACTGCCTGCGAGGCTCTTTTGTTTCTGTTAGGGGCTATGCTTTGAAATAATGAAGATGCTGAGGTAGAAGGGCTAATGGGAATTACGAGTATTAAAACCAGTTCTTGATATAATTAAGGTAGAATGTAGCCATATAATATTAATAATAGCTAAACTTGACCAAGTACTTACTATATGCCAGACACTGTTTTAGATGTTTTATCTGTACTGATTTATTTAGTTCTCTTCAAAATACAGTGAGGTAGATGTTATTATGTTCTTCCTGGATAGGTGGGGAAACAGAGGGACAGAGAGTTAAAATAAATTGTCTAAGATCATAGAGTGATCGAAAGTAAAGACATGACCGAAATCCAGAAACGGCTTCAGAGCTTACTCTCTTAGCTGCTATGCTAACTTATCTCTGCTTAAATACAGATAATTTTAAAACAGCAATGTGGGTGTAGATACAAGTTATTTCACATTTTTCTAGAACAGAGTAATTGTCAGTAGTTCTTCTGTTGTGGTTTTAAATCGTAAGGGTTGTGGCCTATTTCTTTCAGGGAAGTAGTCTAGTTATATACAACCTGCATTTTTTATGCAGCTACAATGTGTTGGGAGTTAATTATTTATAGTTCTTGCTGAAGCTGATGTACTGCTTGAGTCACTGAATTTATAAAGAAATAATGGCCTGTTAAAAGTCACTAAAGTGAAATTTCATGAAAACTATCAGAAGTTGACCTGTATTTTAAGCTTCATAGATTAGAGATTTTCTAATAATTATGGATTCTTTTGTGGTATCAGAATTAGCATAAACCACATACAGAAAATAAGTGTGAATTTTATGAAGAGAGACACAGGATTTAAAACCACTGAGCTGAGTAAATCAGCTTATCTGTTCATTTTTATTTCTATCCTTTTCACAAAGGATTTCTTGTCCAAGTTATTTTCATTCAAAAGGTAGTACTAAAAGTATGAGATCCACTTTATGGCAGAAATTACTTGAATAAATACATTTGCAAGTGCTGTAAACCTAGCAGAGAAGTATGTCGTCTTCACCCAAAGTGTCTGTGAACTGAATGGGAGGATGGGAGAAATAAGGAAACACTGCATTCCCTTGCCCTTCTCTCAGACTCAGTAGCCAAGGTTGTTAGCTGCCATGTAAATACTGCACCCAAAGTTACTTGGTTTTTTAAATGGAAACTCATGCTGACTTCCCAGGACCCAATAGGGTTTGCCTTGAAATTAAACGTTATAATGAAGATGGTGGCAGGTACTAAGAGTGCAGAATAAATGTTAAATCCATAAATGCATGAGAGGATTATGTAGATCTGAAAGGGATGGTATAGAAGAAAATCAGATCAATTCTATGTAAAGCTGGTGAGATCCGAGTGAGGTAATGTAAACCCAGTGCAAACAGGTAAAGCACTGGCAGAGAGAACCTCAGTTGTACTGTGTTAAAGTACTGAAGGTCCTGGAGTCTCTGTCTATATCTGGAAGTATTTTAGAACTAGACTCAGTGGGCCAACAAGGGGCTAAGTTCCAACAGGGAAGGCCCTGTTCCTTTGGGTGGAGGCCAAGTGGGAGCCAAAGGAAATAGCTTATCGTGATCCAGATGGCTCAAATAATGTGGATCAGCCAAAAAGTCAGGATGGCAAGGGGCAGGCTCAGGAAATACAAGTTATGTCAAGAAGTATCTAGGAGAAAGATGCTCACTTTTCCTGTGTCTGTTCATTTATCAAATATTTATCGACATGTACTGTGTAGCAGCAGGCACTGTTGTAGACACTGGGGGTAAAGTAGCCAACAAAACAGATGACAGTCCCTGCCTTTGTGAAATGTACATTCTTGTCAGGAGAAATAGACAATAACCAAATAAATAAGTAAATTGTATGGTACATTAGATCACAAAAATTGCTATAGAGAAAAATAAAGCAAGAAAGGAGGGATGGGGAATGCTGGGGTACTGCAGTTTTAAATGTGATGGCCACTGCATTTAAGTGAAGAGGTGACATTTGAGCAAGCTCCTGAAAAGAGTTCAGTGAGTTACATTCTTATGCTGAGAAAACTGAGTGAGTGAACTTGTAAACTCAATGGTTTACTTCAACTGTATTTAGCATGTGTCTCGCTGTTTTAAAATTTCATTGCAGAAGCAAATAAATGTGTGTGAGGGGGGATGGAAAAGAAGAAGAGGATACCATGTTTGAACTTGGGGTGTTTGGGAAAGGATAGACCTAAAAGGGATCCCTTCTTTCTTGATTGCTAGTAGAAAGCTGTGCCAAGTGAAATAGAGGGTCACAGGCATGTGACAGCCTTTGCCATCGTGTGACTTTATAGAAGCTGTTTCTGACATCATCAGTTGACTGTAGAATAATAGATTTTATTTTGACAGCAGAATATTATTACATGGTCAGGCTTTAATAAACACTCCTTACAGCTTTGTGTCTGGAAAGATTAAATCTAATTCTTCATGTTATAGCACTAATGTTTTATGTTTATCTGTCTCTTGCAGCTTTGTAGGCAGCCAACCTCAGAGAGGCAGACGGGATGGCTAGTTCAGCCCGGGAGCACCTGCTTTTTGTGCGGCGTCGAAATCCCCAGATGCGGTACACACTGAGCCCAGAGAACCTCCAGAGCCTCGCCGCCCAGAGCTCGATGCCAGAGAACATGACCCTGCAACGGGCCAACAGCGACACCGACCTGGTGACTTTCGAGAGCCGCTCCAGCTTAACTGCCAGCATGTACGAGTACACACTGGGGCAAGCCCAGAACCTCATTATCTTCTGGGACATTAAAGAGGAGGTGGACCCCAGTGATTGGATTGGACTTTATCATATAGGTAAGTCAAATGGAATGGACTTGCTTGTGACTCAAAGCATACAAGTTTTTACTCTGACATTTTTACCATTCTGTATTTTCTCCTGGAAAAAAATTGACACACACATACACACACAGCAGATTCTGGGAATTTTCTTTCTCCTTTGGGAGGAGGAAATTCAGAAGTACCTTTGCTTATATGAAGTTTGTGGTTACAGCTCTACCTAATTAAATGCCAGAACTTTCAGAACCTGCAGGTGTTACAGTATTTTCTATTGGTGCAAAAGTAATTGCACCAATAAAACATCACATTTCCCTGGATCAGCAGTTCTATTTTAGAAAGAGATATCTACTAACATTTACTGACATTTTTAACCTGATGAAAGAGACGTCTAGATTTAGGTGACATATTTTAAAAGCTCTGTATTTTCTAAAATTTGAGTTTTGATAAGAACTACTTGCAATCTAAGATGTCTTTTTATTTTTAAATTTCATGAATCTGTCCCAGATCAATTAGGGAAAGGAAGTGTCTTGTTTTCCTGACAAATGACTTAGAAATAATTGTTATTTGTTTTAATAAAAACAGTCCAGCTCTGTTTAGCTGATTTATGTTTGCTGTTCTTAGGTGAGTGAGTGATGAATGAAACATCCCAGAAAGTATGAAGTCTGCCACATTGGAAAGCAAAAAATGAATTTACCAATTAAACAGAAAGAAAATTGAAATCCAACCCAATAATAAAATCTAATATTCTCCAAAGTTGGAGAACTTTTTCACTGAATGAAGAAAATTCTCTCCAAAGTTTAGCATCAGCTATTAGGAAGACATTGTTGCTTTCAATGTAAGTTGTAAGCCAAGCATCCCCTCTTTTTTTTTAATGAATAAATTAGAGGGAAAAAAAGACCCATCTGTTTATGGCAGTGCTTCTTAGCCAGGGAAGATTTTGCCCCCTAGAGGCATTTGGCAAAGTCTGGAGACATTTTTGGTTGTCACAACTGGGTTGGAGGGATATGAGGCCAGGATGCTGTAAAACATCCAGCAATGTACAGGACAGCCTCCCTCCACAAAGAATGATCTAGCCCCAAATGCTGATAACACAACTGTTGAGAAGCCCTGTTTGAGGCAAAACAATACTCTTGCTGAAATTTTGTTAGAATGTTAAACCCACTGAAATTTATTTTTCTCTAGGATTAAGAATTTTATATTGATGAAATAAAAAACATTTGGTTTGTATTCACTTATGTAACTCTTAATGGTTAGTGATGCTGGAAAACAAAAAAATCTAAAATGGGCAAAACTTTAATGAATTATTATCTCTCTTTTTTTTCTTATGATAACTAAAGAGGGGTAAAAGTCTTCACAACGGTTTCCCTAGGTGTGTTTAAAAATACAGTCAAATTGAGGAAGATACATAATTTAAAAATTACATTTGTATCATTATGTTCACAAAAAAAAACTTACAGTTTTGATGGGACTCTAGTAACTTTTGATTTGAATACAGTTTCACTCTTTGGACTTCGTATAACTTCTCTTTAGACTTTTCTCATTTTTTCCCCCACTTTAGATTTTATTTTATCTTAATATAAGACAATATAAGACTATAAATAGCAAATTGTTTTTTTAAAAAATCCTTTTATGATATTTATTTGGGAAATAATCAATTTTACTTTCTCATATAAGATGATTTATTTTGTATGAATCACTTAACCTGTAAGATGCTAGAATCACTTAAAAAATTGACTACTTTAATCGTATTAGTTTATGCTTTTTTTCCCTCCTGTCTTTCAGTTTCTACTCCCACCCCATACACACACTTGTTATATTCTCCATCTAAATTTAATCAGGAAGGAACTAAGGGATTGCAACCACAATGAATCTTATCTCCAAGTGACCAAAACCATAAAATCTTGATGTTGTTATATTTTGCTTCCTAGAGGAAGAGATATAGGTCAGAGTTCTAAGTCTGGAATTAATCCAAGGCTATAACTAGGGAAGCAGAATTAGGAAGTAAATCCCTTTCGAAAAGTTATAACTCTTCTTCTGTTTATTTCAAGAAGCTTCTGTCTTTCTTGTCTAAATCATCATTGTGTCTTTGTTTCCCTGTATGTTATGCATATTTTCCCCCCTCCTTTGGCTGCTTTCAAGATTTTCCTCTTTATCTTCATTTCCAGTAGTTTGTCTATGATATACCTAGATGTGATTTTCTTTTTGTTTATTCTCGTTAATAGTCCCTGAGCTTCATAAGTTAATGCTTTTGATGAAATTTGGACAAATGTTGGCCATTATTTCTTCAAATGTTTTTTTCTAGTCTTATTTTCTTCTTCTTTTTCTGAGATGCCAGTTATGTGTGTTAGAATCATTTCATGTTGTTCTACAAGGCCCCGAGGCTCTGGTCCATTTCCCTTCAACATATTTACTCTTTAATATTCAAATTTGATAATTTCTATTTATCTATCTTCAAGTTCATTAACTTTGTCCTTTTTTTTCTTGTCTTCATCTGTTGTGAATCCCATCCAATGGATTTTTAAACTTTAAGTTATTTGACTTTTCATTTCTAGAATATGCATTTCTCTTTTTCTAGTTTTCATTTCTCTTATCAGATTCCATGTGTGTTAACTCATTCATATCATATTTTTGTTCAGTTCCTCAAACCGAATTGAATATAGGTGCGTTAAAGTTTCTGTCTTCCAATTTCAACATTTAGGACATCTCAGGATAAGTTTCTATTGACTATTTTTTTTAAATTGACCATGGTTCTTATTTTTTTGGTTTCTTTGTATATCTAGCAAATTTTGATTTTACACTGGATATTGAGGATTCTATGTTGTAGAAATTCTCTGTGGAATAACAGTGTTGGTTTTTTTTTCTTTTTTTTTTATTGTATTTTAGGTTTTGGGGTACATGTGATGAACATGCAAGATTGTTGCATAGGTACACACATGGCAGTGTGCTTTGCTGCCTTCCATCCCCTCACCTGTATCTGTCATTTCTCCCCATGATATCTCTTCCCACCTCCCCACCCCCCCGCCCCTCCCCCATTTCCCCCAAATGGACCCCAGTGTGTAGTGCTCCCCTCCCTGTGTCCATGTGTTCTCATTGTTCAACACCCACCTATGAGCGAGAATATATGGTGTTTGATTTTCTGCTCTTGTGTCAGTTTGCTGAGAATGATGGTTTCCAGGTTCATCCATGTCCCTATAAAGGACGTGAACTCATCGTTTTTGATGGCTGCATAATACTCCATGGTGTATATGTACCACATTTTCCCTATCCAGTCTATCATCGTTGGGCATTTGGGTTGGTTCCAGGTCTTTGCTATTGTAAACAGTGCTGCAATGAACATTCGTGTGCACGTGTCCTTGTAGTAGAATGATTTATAATCCTTTGGATATATACCCAGTAATGGGATTGCTGGGTCAAATGGGATTTCTATTTTTAGGTCCTTTAGGAATTGCCACACTGTCTTCCACAATGGTTGAATTAATTTACATTCCCACCAACAGTGTAAAAGTGTTCCTATTTCTCCACATCCTCTCCAGCATCTGTTGTTTCCCGATTTTTTAATGATCGCCATTCTAACTGGTGTGAGATGGTATCTCAATGTGGTTTTGATTTGCATTTCTCTGATGACCAGTGATGATTAGCATTTTTTCATATGTTTGTTGGCCTCCTGTATGTCTTCTTTTGTAAAGTATCTGTTCATATCCTTCGCCCATTTTTGAATGGGCTTGTTTGTTTTTTTCTTGTAGATCTGCTTTAGTTCTTTGTAAATTCTGGATATCAGCCCCTTGTCAGATGGGTAGGCTGCAAAAATTTTTTCCCATTCTGTTGGTTGCCGATTCACTCTACTGACTGTTTCTTTTGCCGTGCAGAAGCTGTGGAGTTTGATTAGGTCCCATTTGTCTATTTTGGCTTTTGTTGCCATTGCTTTTGGCGTTTTGGTCATGAAGTCCTTGCCTACACCTATGTCCTAAATGGTTTTGCCTAGATTTTCTTCTAAGGTTTTTATGGTATTAGGTCTGATGTTTAAGTCTTTAATCCATCTGGAGTTAATTTTTGTGTAAGGTGTCAGGAAGGGGTCCTGTTTCTGCTTTCTGCACATGGCTAGCCAGTTTTCCCAACACCATTTATTAAACAGGGAGTCCTTTCCCCATTGCTTGTTTTTGTCAGGTTTGTCGAAGATCAGATGGTTGTGGGTATGTTGTATTTCCTCTGAGGCCTCTGTTCTGTTCCATTGGTCTATATCTCTGTTTTGGTACCAGTACCATGCTGTTTTGATTACTGTAGCCTTGTAGTATAGTTTGAAGTCCGGTAGTGTGATGCCTCCTGCTTTGTTCTTTTTGCTTAGAATTGACTTGGCTATGCGGGCTCTCTTTTGGTTCCATATGAAGTTTAAGGTGTTTTTTTCCAGTTCTGTGAAGAAGGTCATTGGTAGCTTGATGGGAATAGCGTTGAATCTGTAAATTACTTTGGGCAGTATGGCCATTTTCACGATGTTGATTCTTCCTAACCATGAACATGGAATGTTTCTCCATCTGTTTGTATCCTCTCTTATTTCGTTGAGCAATGGCTTGTAGTTCTCCTTGAAGAGGTCCTTTACGTTCCTTGTTAGTTGTATTCCTAGGTACTTTATTCTCTTTGTAGCAATTGTGAATGGCAGTTCGTTCTTGATTTGGCTCTCTTGAAGTCTATTACTGGTGTATAGGAATGCTTGTGATTTTTGCACGTTGATTTTGTATCCTGAGACTTTGCTGAAGTTGTTTATCAGTTTCAGGAGATTTTGGGCTGAGATGATGGGGTCTTCCAGATATACAATCATGTCATCTGCAAATAGAGACAATTTGATTTCCTCCTTTCCAATTTGGATACCCTTTATTTCTTTTTCTTGCCTGATTGCTCTGGCTAGAACTTCCAGTACTATATTGAATAGGAGTGGTGAGAGAGGGCATCCTTGTCTAGTGCCAGATTTCAAAGGGAATGCTTCCAGTTTTTGCCCATTCAGTATGATATTGGCTGTTGGTTTGTCGTAAATAGCTTTTATTGTTTTGAGATACGTTCCGTCAATACCTAGTTTATTGAGGGTTTTTAGCATAAAGGGTTGTTGAATTTTGTCAAAAGCCTTCTCTGCATCAATCGAGATAATCATGTGGTTTTTGTCTTTGGTTCTGTTTATGTGGTGAATTACGTTTATGGACTTGCGTATGTTGAACCAGCCTTGCATCCCCGGGATGAATCCTACTTGATCATGGTGGATGAGCTTTTTGATATGCTGTTGCAATCGGTTTGCCAGTATTTTATTGAAGATTTTTGCATCTATGTTCATCATGGATATTGGCCTGAAATTTTCTTTTCTTGTTGAGTCTCTGCTGGGTTTTGGTATCAGGATGATGTTTGTCTCGTAAAATGATTTGGGAAGGATTCCCTCTTTTTGGTTTGTCTGGAATAGTTTCAGAAGGAATGGTATCAGCTCCTCCTTGTATGTCTGGTAGAATTCAGCTGTGAACCCATCTGGACCTGGGCTTTTTTTGGGTGGTAGGCTCTTTATTGCTGCCTCGACTTCAGACCATGTTATTGGTCTATTCAGGGTTTCGGCTTCTTCCAGGTTTAGGCTTGGGAGGTTGCAGGTGTCCAGGAATTTATCCATTTCTTCCAGGTTTACTAGTTTATGTGCATAGAGTTGTTTGTAATAATCTCTGATGATGGTTTGGATTTCTGTGGAATCTGTGGTGATATCCCCTTTATCGTTTTTTATTGCATCAATTTGGTTATTCTCTCTTTTCTTTTTTATTAATCTGGCTAGTGGTCTGTCTATTTTGTTCTTTTCAAAAAACCAGCTCCTGGATTTATTGATTTTTTGAAGAGTTTTTTGTGTCTCTATTTCCTTCAGTTCTGCTCTGATCTTAGTTATTTCCTGTCTTCTGCTAGGTTTTGAGTTTTTTTGATCTTGCTCCTCTAGCTCTTTCAATTTTGATGATAGGGTGTCAATTTTAGATCTCTCCTTTCTTCTCATGTGGGCGCTCATTGCTATATATTTTCCTCTAGAGACTGCTTTAAATGTGTCCCAGAGATTCTGGTATGTTGTGTCTTCGTTCTCATTGGTTTCGAAGAACATCTTTATTTCTGCCTTCATTTCATTGTTTATCCAGTCAACATTCAAGAGCAAGTTGTTCAGTTTCCATGAAGCTGTGCGGTTCTGAGTTAGTTTCTGCATTCTGAGTTCTAACTCGATTGCACTGTGGTCTGAGAGACTGTTTGTTATGATTTCTGTTCTTTTGCATTTGCTGAGGAGTGATTTATTGCCAATTATGTGGTCAATTTTAGAGTAGGTGTGATGTGGTGCTGAGAAGAATGTATATTCTGTGGATTTGGGGTGGAGAGTTCTGTAAATGTCTATTAGGTTTGCTTGTTCCAGGTCTGTATTCAGGTCCTGGATATCCTTGTTGATTTTCTGTCTGGTTGATCTGTCTAATATTGACAATGGGGTGTTAAAGTCTCCCACTATTATTGTGTGGGAGTCCAAGTCTCTTTGTAAGTCATTGAGAACTTGCCTTATGTATCTGGGTGCTCCTGTATTGGGTGCGTATATATTTAGGATCGTTAGCTCTTCTTGTTGCAGTGATCCTTTTACCATTATGTAATGTCCTTCTTTGTCTCTTTTGATCTTTGTTGCTTTAAAGTCTATTTTATCAGAGATGAGAATTGCAACTCCTGCCTTTTTTTGCTCTCCATTTGCTTGGTAGATCTTCCTCCATCCCTTTATTTTGAGCCTTTGTGTATCCTTGCATGTAAGATGGGTTTTCTGGATACAGCACACTGATGGGTTTTGGCTTTTTATCCAATTTGCCAGTCTGTGTCTTTTGATTGGGGCATTTAGTCCATTGACATTTAGGGATAGTATTGTTATGTGTGAATTTGATGCTCTCATTTTGATGCTACCTGGCTGTTTTGTTGGTTAGTTGATGCAGATTCTTGATTGTGTTGATGCTTTTTTACCATTTGGTGTGTTTTTGGAGTGGCTGGTACTGGTTGTTCCTTTATATGTGTAGAGCCTCTTTCAGGAGTTCTTGTAGAGCAGGTTTGGTGGTGATGAAATCTCTGAGTGCTTGCTTGTTCACAAAGGATTTTATTTTTCCTTCACTTATGAAGCTTAGTTTGGCTGGATAGGAGATTCTGGGTTGAAAGTTCTTTTCTTTAAGGATGTTGAATATTGGCCCCCAATCTCTTCTGGCTTGTAGGGTTTCTGCTGAGAGATCTGCTGTGAGTCTAATGGGCTTCCCTTTGTGGGTAACCCGACCTTTCTCTCTGGCTGCCCTTAGCATTTTCTCTTTCATTTCAACCCTGGTGAATCTGACGATTATGTGCCTTGGGGTTGCTCTTCTTGAGGAATATCTTTGTGGTGTTCTCTGTATTTCCTGGATTTGAATATTGGTCTGCCTTGCTAGGTTAGGGAAGTTTTCCTGGATAATATCCTGAAGAGTATTTTCCAGCTTGGATTCATTCTCTTCATCACATTCAGGTACACCTATCAGACGTAGATTAGGTCTTTTCACGTAGTCCCACATTTCTTGAAGATTTTGTTCATTCCTTTTTGCGCTTTTTTCTCTGTTCTTGCCTTCTCTTTTTATTTCGTTGAGTTGATCTTCGACCTCTGATATCCTTTCTTCTGCTTGGTCAATTCGGCTGTTGAAGCTTGTGCATGCTTCACCAAGTTCTCGTGTTGCGTTTTTCAGCTCCATCAATTCACTTATACTCCTCTCTGTGCTGTCCATTCTCGTCAGCAGTTCGTCCAATCTTTTTTCAAGGTTCCTATTTTCTTTGCGATGGGTTAGAACATGTTCTTTTAGCTCATTGTAGTTTCTTACTACTCACCTTCTGAAGTCTGATTCTGTCATTTCATCACCCTCCTTCTCCATCCGGTCTGGTTCCCTTGCTGGTGAGGAGTTGTGATCCCTTTTAGGAGGAGAGGTGTTCTGGTTTCGGGAGTTTTCATCCTTTTTGCGCTGGTTTCTTCCCATTTTTGTGGGTTTATCCACCTGTTGTCTGTCTCTGTCCCAGGGAGTTGGAGCTTTATGAGTTTCCGTTGCACTACTGCCTTTTTTGATTTTTCTTTCAGGTCGGATCCGCCCAGCTAGCAGCACGCCTAGCCACTGCCTGCCCGCATGGGCTTTGCTGAGCTGCTGTGGGCTCCGCCCAGCTGCCCTGAGCTCTTCCCTGTAGTCCTTTTTATATGGGCGTAGTTAGAACTGTCTAGGCAATGGTGGCCCCGCCTCTGTTATGGCGGATTCTCTCTGTTGTGGCAGGTTGCCTCGGCAATGGCGGGTTGCCTCGGCAACGGCAGCCTGCCTCCGTAGCGGTGGAGAGTCTCAGTAATGGCGGAAGCCCCTCCCCCACGGAGCCGGACCGTCCAGGTTCGGCTGTGCTTGGTTTGAAGGGCTCAACCCAGAGGGTTTCCAATTACTGTTTTTGTTTTCGTTGTTGTTGGGGGTGGAGGGGTGGGACCAACCGAGCCTGATCACCTGGCTCCCTGACTCAGAGTCTTTTCTTTTAAGTTGAACGACCCCGCGTTCCGGTCGCTTGTTGAAAAGGCGCCAGGATCTCCCCGTGCTGGGACTCACGGAGTCGGCTCGAACTGTGGTGCCGGCTCCTGGCGGATTTTTTGCCTAGGAATCTCCTGGCCTGACTCGCTATTTCAGATGAATGGGCTATTCTGCAGTCTCAGGGCTCTGCTCGCCAGCTAAGAGGGCTCCCAGACCAGTGGCTTTTGTAAGGAGAAAGGCAGCAAGAGGGTGTGGTCACAGCAGCCGCGCGGGCGGAATCAGCCCCCCGGGGGCCAAAACAGCCGCACCGGCTGGGACTGCGACGCTGGCGACCCCTCTGCCTGGGTATCTCCTGGTCTGTGGGCAATAAGAGTTCGTCTGGAAATGCGGCGTCCACTCACCCTCTGCACTTTCACTGGGAGCTGAAGTCCTGAGCTGTTCTTAGGCAGCCATCTTCCCAGCATTCCCCGTTTTTTTTTTCTAATAGGCAGATTTATTTCTTTAAACTTGTATAGGTTTGATTTTTATACTCTGTTAGATTGGCTCTGTGGAAAGGCCAATGTATTTTCCTAGTGTTTCTAACTTGGTGGAATTCAGTCTCCGAATTTGATCTCCCCTATGGATTTTGTTAGGTCTTGCTTTGGGGCTGTGGTAAAATAAATGTATGGTAGGCCTTATTCTAGCTGGAGTGCTAGCCAGATCTCTTCACTCTGGCTTGGGGCCTGTAACTTCCCATGTTCACCAGCACTGCTTAACCTCTGGTCACTCTGTTGTCCTCTCAGCCATGAAAGGCTGCTCTCTGTGAAGCCTTGGTCATTTCTTTCTGCGCATGTGCAGCCTAGACCTTGGCCAAAGATTTGTAGGGGATCTGCCTTGTGGATTTCTGGCCCTTAACCTTCTAGAGCGCTTTTCTTTTCAGTGCTTCGGCCTGGAGATTCCAGTACTTTAGTTGACCCAGACTCTGATCTCTGTATCCAAGTTCGGTAGAACTGCCATGGACTCTAGCTTCTTGCTCTACCCTCAGGAAATTGTCTTCCATCTGAGATCTGGGTGATCAGAGAGTCGCTTCATAAGTTTCTCTTTTCTCTGAGATTATAGTCTAATCCCATCTGTTTTCCAATGCCTGAAAATCACTTCTATTTCCTTCTAAATTTATAGTTACCTACATTAGGAAGGCTGTTCTGGTGCTAATTACTTTGTTAAGGCCTGAAGCCGAAATTCCTCTATAATTTGATTTAGGTTGGGAGATAAGAGGTCTCAATTTTCCCCTCTAGATATTTCCAATTCTGAATAAAATTGATTGCTTATATCCATGTTGTCACTTCTTACTGTGTTTTCTAATAGATTTATATCCTTAGCAGGAAAGAGAGGGGTGAGGACCTGGCATCCCAGACCCCTCAAGGGGCCATTTCCTGTCCCCTTCCCTCTGTAGTCAGAACCCTGATGGGATTAGTGGGGTAAGCAGTAAGTCCTTAATCTCAGGGCAGGTAGGCCTTTCCTGGGCTCAGCAAAGGTCTAAACTTGTGTATTAATCCAACCATTGAGTAGGCTAGAGGTACACATGTGATTTAGTACTTGTCCATGAGATCTAATTGGAAAACTTTGGGTGAACTTTGCTTTCCAATGAAAAGCCAGAGTTTCATGAAGGAAGAGTCTTTTAAACTTCCTCTTCTCTTGTACTTGGAACTCTGGTGAAAACAAGTGTGTCTTGAGCTGCTGCATCCATGTAGCAATCATGAGGCATCAATCAAGAGAATAAAAAGCAAAGGATGGCAGAGCAGAAAATAGAAAGATCTTGGACTGGCACTCTGAAGTTCATGTTATATGCAGAAAAAAAAATTCTCTTTGTTTAAGTCACCAGCAGGCTTTCTTGTACCTGCAGTGGCTCCTAACTGAGACACGAACACAGGAGAAATATAAGAAAGGGAAAGTGGTAACAACTGCTGTTAAAGGCAAGATAAAGTGGGCTGCTTGGGTAGTTACTACTTCATGGAGAGTGTTGAGGACTATTTTGATATCTGTAAAAACCACCAGGTTGTTTTGAAAAGATCTAATAAAAATTTTGATGTAAAAATTCTGAACACAGTAACTCCAAGCCATGTGGAAATTTTCAGTGCTTTAATAGGACCAATAATGTGATGGGAACAATTTTTCTAATGTGTAATTAGTAACATGAAAACATGCAAAACAATTTTTTGGATGCTATTAAATGAAAGTAGGTAAAATAATACATTTAGAGAGGAATTGAAAGAAAAGAGGAAACACCATGCTGGAATGGGAAAAGATTTTTGAGGTTCAGGTTAAGTCATTAATTTAATACTGTTGTGGCTGAACAGGAACATGCATTATAAATTCTCTCTTGGGCTCTGTGGAATAGATGTGCCGAGAATCTAGGTTTCATAACAATAGCATGTATGGCAGAAATAGCTTCAGATTTCTATACCTCTTGGTAGGAAGCAGCCTCTCCTGTTCAGTTGTGTCCTTAGAAGCCAGACTGTTTCCTAGCAACTTCTAGTTTTAGTTATGGAACAGAGAGATGGTCTCTATAGAAATAAGTCCCAAACGAGAAGGAATTTAGTGGAACATTGAGCTGATGAGGTGTGGCTTGTTGGCACACTCTGCATTTTGATTGTGTTTCTCTTGGCTAACATTTTCTTCCCTTCTAGAAGTGTGAGTTTTGTTTTTGTTTGGCTCATTGTGAAGAATGTTTTGAACTGTACAACTCAGTGCAGATGACCTGCTAATCTGGAGGGAAAACATATGCATGTGATTCAGAAAAATAAATCTTTCTTTAGGCATTTTGAGGCAGCAAATAAGCCCTATTGGAAATTAAAAAAAAAAAAAAAGTTGAAAATATCAAAGCATCATTTGAGGAGACTTTGGGTGTGAACACAGTTCTCAAAACATGTGCTAATTAGATTTCCTCCCTCCAGAAAGCCTCATATACACCCTGAGATTTCTAGAAATGATCACAATGGAGCTATAACCCCAAATCTCCAAATTGCAACAATTAATGCTTTGCAGATGGTTTGCAGAAATCACTAGGCTTATAATTTATTGTTGGTCTCCAAAATTAGAATTGATTTCTCACAAATTTAACAGTGCTACTTATTGCCTCCTCCTAAGTGCATCAAATAAAAAGAACCAAATGCTTATCTTAGGCAAAGACACTTAGTTCATCCAGTACAAACAGCTTTCCATGAAGAATCGAATGGAAACAGTTTGAAGAGGCAGTAAATCATACTAAATTTGTTTCAGGCTCACTATCTAATTCCCCTTCACCTTTGGACCTGTGCTTATGTTTCTGGCTGTTCAGAATAAAGACAAACACTCCTAAATGCTTCGTTTGCCATTTCTCATTTGTAGGCAACTTCAGGTATTTAACAGAACTACGAAAGTGCACATTAAGATATTTATTTTTTTATTTTGCATAATGAAAATGTAAAAGTGTATACTAAGCTGTATACCAGTAGTTGTTCAAAGTACTGGTCTGCAAACTGTTACTGATCTGTGACCAGGTAAGGTACTTTCTCTCTCCAGAATGTAAATCAGAATGTAAATCAATATACTGATTCCTTCATTGAGAAAATGTTGCTATTAAAAAAAAATTAATCTAAACCAAAGTTTCTTGATGTAAGTATTTCAGATTCTGGCTCAAGCTTCTTATGTTGCCATGGACTGGTAACAATTTGCCAGCATTTCTCTGGAATGAAACACTTTAAGTAGACCTCTCAGTGTCCATGCATTGATTACGTCTTCAAAAATGAATGGCAGAACAACTGTATTTTGACCGTCAGTCTTTAAAAAGTATCATGGTAATATATTATGACATTTTTCATGTTTCTTCACATTTGGAGAATAAAGTAAGATTGCAATAGTGAGCCAAGGCATTATTATGATCATGTATCTTAGAGCTTTAAGATCTCAGAGTTTAAGCTCATGTTTCATAAATAAATAGCTAAGGTCTAGAATGATGATACCATACAGCTTGTTGGGGAAAAAGTCAAGGCTGGAACTTCAGTGTCCTGTGCCCCAAGCCTTCATTTTTCTTTCCTGTGCTTAGCATTGTAGTCTGGTATTTCCCAATCTTTAATTTCTTGCTCACCAACTTCTTGATTTTTTGCAGTTTTAGATGATTGGCTGTAGTGTTAATACTTTTCTTTAAACCATCAGATTGACAAAGGAGCAGAATAGACATTTCTCAAAAGAAGACAAGCAAATGACCAACAGTATATGAAAAAAAAAATCTCAGCATCACTAATCACCATGGAAATGCAAGTCAAAACCGCAATGAGATATCGCCTCACACCTATTAGAATGGCTGTTATCAAAAAGACAAAAGATAACAAATGTTGGTGACATTTGGAGAAAAGGGAACCCTTACACACTGTTCGTGGGAATATAAATTAGTACAGCCATTACGGAAAACAGTGAAGGCATAACTCAGAGGTAGTGTGGTTTCAGTTCCAGATCCCCACAATAAAGTGAATAGCACAGTAAAGTCAGTCACACAAAGTTTTTTGGTTTCTCAGTGCATATAAAAGTTGGGTGTACACTAAACTGTAGTCTAAATATTAAGTGTGCAAAGCACTATGCCTAAAAGAACCTGATATACATACCTTAATTTAAAAATTCTTTATCATTAAAAAATGTTAATGATCATCTGATCCTTCAGTAAGTCATCATCTTTTTGTTGGTGGAGTGTCTTGCCTCCATATTGATGGCCACTGACTGATCAGGTTGGGGTAGCTGCACAGTTTCTTAAAATAAGACAGCAGTGAAGTTTGCTACATTGACAGACTTCCTTTCACGAAAGATTTTTCTGTAGCATGAATGCTATTTGATAGCATTTTACCCAAAGTAGAACTTTTTTCAAAACTGGAGTCAATGTTTTCAAACCCTGCCACTACTTTCTCAACTCAGTTTATGGAATATTCTAAATTTGTTGTTGTTGTTGTCATTTCAACAATATTCACAACTTCATTATCAGGAGTAGATTCCATCTCAGAAAATCACTTTCTTTACTCACCCATAAGAAGGAACTCCGTATCTATTCAAGTTTTATCATAAGATTGGAGCAACTCAGTCACATCTTCAGGTACCAATTCTAATTCTAGTTTTCTTGCTATTTCTGCCACATTTACAGTGTGACTTCCATCACGGAAGTCTTGAACCCTTCAAAGACATCCATGAGGGTTGGAGTCAACTTCTTCCAGACTCCTGTTAATGGTGGTATTTTATTCTACCCCATGAATTGTGAATGGCATCTAGAATGGTGAATCTTTTCCCAAAGGTTTTTAATTTACATTGCCCAGATTTGTCAGAGAAATTACGATCTATGGCAGCTATAGCCTTAAGGAATGTATTGCTTAGAAGTAAGACTTGAAATTCAAAATTACTCCTTGACCCATGGGCTACAGAATGACTGTTGTGTTAGCAGGCATGAAAACAACATTAATTGCCTTGTAAATCTTCATCAAACCTTTTAGGTGACTGGTTGCAGTCTTTTTTTTCCAAGCAGTAGGTCTCAATAGTGGCCTTAAAACATTCAGTAAATGATGCTGTAAACAAATGTGCTGTCATTTAGGCTTTGTTGTTCCATTTCTAGAGTGCCAACAGAGTGGATTTAGTATAATTCTTAAGGGCTCTAGGATTTCTGGAATGGTAATTGAGTATTGGCCTCAACTTAAACTCACCAACTGCATTAGCCCCTAACAAGAGTCGGTCTGTCCTTTAATCTTTAAAGCCAGACATTGACATCTCCTCTAGCTATGGAAGTCCTAGATGGCATCTTCTTCCCATAGAAGGCCGTTTTGCCCACATTGAAAATCTGTTGTTGGGCCGGGCGCAGTGGCTCAAGCCTGTAATCCCAGCACTTTGGGAAGCCAAGGCGGGTGGATCACAAGGTCAAGAGATCGAGACCATCCTGGTCAACATGGTGAAACCCCGTCTCTACTAAAAATACAAAAAAATTAGCTGGGCATGGTGGTGCGTGCCTGTAATCCCAGCTACTCAGGAGGCTGAGGCAGGAGAATTGCCTGAACCCAGGAGGTGGAGGTTGCAGTGTGCCAAGATCACTCCATTGCACTCCAGCCTAGGTAACAAGAGCAAAACTCCATCTCAAAAAAAAAAAAAAAGAAAAAGAAAAGAAAAGAAAATCTGTTGTTTAGTGTAGCCAGCTTAATCAATGATGTTAGCTAGATCTGGATTACTTACTACAACTTCTACATCATTACTTGCTGTTTTACTTTGTACTTTTATGCTATAGAGATGGCTTCTTTCCTTAAACCTTGTGAATCAACCTTTCCTAGTTTCCAACTTTACTTCTGCCATTTCCTTACCTCTCTCAGCCTTCATAGAATTGAGTAGGATTAGGGTCTTGCTCTGGATTACACTTGGTTTCAGGGAATATTGTGACTACTTTGATCTTCTCTCCAGACCCCTACAATTTTCTCAATATCAATAATAAGGCAGTTTCACTTTCTTATCATTTGTATATACACTGGAGTAACACTTTAAATTTCCTTCAAGAACATTTCCTTTGCTTTTACAATTTGGCTGACTGTTTGAAGCAAGAGGCCTAGCTTTTGGCCTGTCTCAACTTTTCAGATGCCTTCCTCACTAACTTTAATCACTTTTAACTTTTGTTTTAAAGTAAGAGATGTATGACTCTTCCTTTAATTTAAACACGTAGAGGCCATTGTAGGGTTATTAATTGGCCTAATTTCAATATTGTTTTGTCTCAGGAGATAGGAAGGCTGAGAAAAAGGAGAAAGAGGATTGTTGGGTCAGTGGAGCAGTCAGAACACACACAGTATTCATTAATTAAGTTTACAGCCATACATGGGCACAGTTCATGGTGCCTCAAAACAATTACAATAATAACATCAAAAGAACACTGATCAGGGATCATCACAACAGGCTTAATAATAATGAAAAAAAATACTTCAGGAAATACCAAAATGTGACAGAGATATGAAGTGAGCATATGCTGTTGGAAAAAAATGGCACCAATAGACTAGCTCAATGTAGGGTTGCCACACGCTTTCTATTTGTAACAGAAACACATTATCTGTGAAGTGCAATAAAGCATCATAAAAGTTTTCTATGTAGATTCCTCAAAAAATTAAAAATATAAATACTATATGACCCAGCAGTCCCACTTATGGGTATACATATCCAAAGGAAGTGAAATCAGCATACAAAAGAGATATCTGGACTCCCATGTTTATTGCAGCACAATTTACAATAGCCAAGATATGCAGTCAACTTAAGTGTCCATCAATGGATGAATAGATAAGGAAAATGTGGTGTGTATATATATCTATATATCTATATCTATATCTAATCTCTCTCTCTAGGAATACTGTGCATTCATTGAAAAAGAAGGAAACCTTCTCATTTGTGACAACATAGATGAACCTGGAGGTATTATGTGAAGTGAAATAACTCATTTGATTAAAACCAAACAAACTCTCTACCCTGACAATGTTCTAAGCAGTAGTGTTAGAGAAAGGTTTGCATTGTTAGGTATATTTATTTCTGACGTGCATTAACTGTTAAGGAATAACTTTTGTCAATGAACTTCCCAGGACCATCACAACAGCACACTTTGAGAGCTCTGAAGTTGTCAGTCGTTGAGATCACAGGCAGTACAGTTAGGCAAACTAGTAAATTCAGTGAATGGGTAGCTGAATAACCATGGGCAGATTATTTAACTTTTTAACCTCAATTTCTCCATCTTTAAAAAAAGACTTAAGAAACCACCAATATTATGAGAATTAAATGAGATACTGCATATTAAGTGCTCAGCAAGGTGCTTGGGCAGATTGTAAGGTTATAATGATTATAAACTATCATTAATGTTTTGGTAATTATTAGTAATAATAAAATCATTTTACTGGTAGTCTGAAGCTGCAGCACAAACTTACCCACTGAATGAATTCCCAAGAAGGGATTTCTGGTTTAAAGTGACACCATGGGACACTTCTATTTAAGGAAAACAAAATTCATTTCTTGAAGGAGAGCTTTAGAGATTATATAAGCACTTAAATGTGAATGTTAAATAATGCAGTATTTTAATTTGAATGTGATGTAGGTTCTGAATCAACATGCCTTACAAAGGTGATGGGAAATCTGTAATTTAATCTGAAATTCAATCAAATGGAGCAAAGAATTAATGTTATTAGGTATCAAATACATTTCTTCAGAATAGCTATCAAATATAGTTAAGAGTACCTGATCCTAAGTTCTTTTGACAATTTATCATGATTCCTGCCAAAGAAAAGTTGTTTTAGGTAATATCTTTAAAATTTTTAAATGCCCTTACGAAATAAGAGCTTTGAACATGAAATTGTTTTTTGGAGCTACTTAACTCTAAATTTTTGTCACCTAGTCAGATTATGCTGCAATAATTAACTAACGCTGAGTCCTCAGGGCTTAACAGAACAAAGGATTGTTTATTGCTAATGCTGCATGTCTAGCGTGGGTTGGCAGGAGGCTTGATTCATACTGTCACTTATGGACTCAGGCTCATCACCTTCTTTATTTTTTCCATATTGGATTATTAAAGGCTCAACCATTTTATCGTTATGCTGTCAGGAGCACATGACCTCTTTGGGCAAGTGTCAGGAAGAGAGAGCTGGAAACTCTTACACCAGCTTTTAAATGCTTGGACACCAAAGCAACAACTTCACTTCAGCTCACAGCTCATTGTTCAGCGTTGTTAGCAAAATTCTGCCTAACTGCAAGGGAACTGGGAAATGCACAGGAGCCTTTGGCTATTCAGTGAGCAATCAGTGTGTCTGCCATAGTAGAATGTCTTGCTAACAATGTGTCTGGTCCTGTAGTCTGTTTGAAAGCCTGAGACATCCTTGCATGGTCACTGCAAGAATAGATTCTAGGGGTTAGAAAGTTTCATACTTTGGAATACACTTTGCAAGGTGTTCAGAGACTGAGTGAGCAGGCATACCCTGGGCAGTACCAAGGACAGTGCATGACCAGTATGGATGAAAAATAGCATTCAGTGGAATCTCAATTCACAGGATCACCTTGGTGTCTCAGACAATCATGAATCTTCCTTTTAATATGCATGTTGAAGATTTGGTCCACAGAGGAGTCCACATGTTCAAAATGCTTATGAAAGACTCCCCTGGACATTAGGTAGGTTTCAAAAATTGCATAGGTTGGTTTAGCCAAAGAAACTTTAGCATATTTTATGCCTTAACATATTGGTTGCAAGTGATACTTCATACGGGCATTCTTCTGTTCATAGATTGAGGTGATTGTAGAAACATTAACTTTGTTGTATTTTTATTGTCCCCCATGATTATTTATGTCACTTTTCCTTATAGGAGACTCATATAGCCATAATTAGTAAACGTTAAGTAATTGTAAATATTTTGTGATGGAGTTAAGATAGCATTCGCATTAGGTTCTGGTTGCAACCATTACTAACCCCAAAAATAATTGTTTACCACATATACTAATTTTATCATATTTGTTATAAGTAGGTTTTATATTTTCTTAAGCATTAAATAGGGGAACACCTATAAAGTTACTTATAATGCCATTATTTTATCCTGATATATTTCTTAAAGTCCATTTTTTCTGTTATCAGTTGTTATATCAACTTCCTTTTGGCTAGTTTTTGCTGTGTATCTTTTCCCATCAATTTGCTTTCACCAATTCTTTGACATGCTTCAGATTTATCTGCTGTAAATCATGTAAAGCTTTATGTTTTTTTAATCTAATCTGAGTGAGCATCTTTTAAAATTGGTACATGCAGAGGTTTTTACATCTGCTTTTACTTTTTATATATTTGGACTTATTTGAACATCTTACTTATTTTCTGTATATCGTGCTTTTTCTTAGTTTTTTCCCCCTATTTTTATGCCTTCAATGGAAATGATAAGTTATCTTTACTTCCACCTCTCACATTCTTCCTAAGCCTATTTGCTTAGAATTTAAACATTCTAGTCTATTCTGTTAATGGCTATTCTTTTATTTTTTGACATGTGTAATTGAGTTAGCATATAATGAATCAGGATATTTAAGTGCCTCAAACCCTACAAGAATCTTAGGATCTTTTCATTTCAATCACTTTCTTCCCCATCTTCTCTTTCATTGTTGACAACATTTAATTCCATCCTGTTTCCCCTTCTTCTACATTAGTCATTATTATTATTGTTGTTGTGTTTTTTTTCATAGACATATTCTATGTAACAAACCTCGATAAAATAATGGCTGAAAACAATAGTCTATTGGATAAGTAAACCATTTAAAGATGAAAAAAAACCTGACTTACCTGAATCAGCAGCACCAGAGTACACTGGGCTTGATTTTCTTATAAAACAAATACATACAAAAAAAGTTGCATTATAAAATAAATGGAAGCTCATAGGTGAAGTTTACAATTTAACTTCAAATCCTTGTTGGTTTACCAAACCAAACAATATGGGTTTTTTTCCTGATTAATGTAGGTTATGATGAAAGGTGTCAGATATGTCCAAGATCCTCTCTTCATTTTCTCCTGTGGGTTTTCCCCTTAACAGGCTCTCATGTGTTCTCTATTTCATTTTGTACCAGCTATTTTTATCATTAGTTGTAAAGTCAAGGCCTTAAACCAGCCTTATGCTTGCAATCTTTGAGTTACAGTAGAGCCGTGATAACTATCAAAGTCATTATATTTTTTTCCGTCAATTGTTTCCCACAATCTGGCTGACATTATTGTTGAATAAATACAGACTTGCTTCACAATAGTGCAGTTCATATGGACTTCAGAGAAACTACATTGAGCAACTCAGATTTTTTAACCTGTTTAAGTTGTAGAAACTGAGTATTATAACTCAGATTTAGTGGTGCTGGTAAGGGATTCTTTCACATTTTCATAGTTTCAGTTTTTGTACTTATTTTACATAAATTATGAAATGCAAAACTCCAAATACATATTCATTGAGAAAGCATATTTCTCTTCCTACATCAAAATTCGTAAAACAACAGTCAAATACTATAAATAATCACATTTTCTCAATCTACTGTAGTTCATAAAATCATTACCAGACCACGATAATGCCTTACCTACAAACAAGCTTGAACTGGGGAGAGTCTGTTGGATCCATTAACTTCAACATTGGGTAATAATAGAGTGGCTCTGAGGATGGTTTTGGAGTTGGGGGTACAAGACAGACCTGGATTCAAATGTGGCTCTGCTACTTAGTTGGCACTTGGAAGAGTTACTGAACCATTCTGAGCCTCAGTTTCTTAATGTACCAACCTCATAAAATTACACTGAATGTGAAACAAGATAACATTTGTAATTGTAATACATGAGTATCCAGGTAGCCACCCCACTACCCACATCCCCAACAAACATTTATTGAAAACCTATGTGGCTGCCACCAGGCAATGGGATAAAACATGAATCAGCTCACAATAGGATGAGATGTAAGTAGGAAGGAAATGATTATAGTGCACTGTGTTCAGAACAACGTTACAAAGACCACAAGAATATGTAGAAGGGGCAGTTTAATGCCTGAGATAGGTTCAGAGATGTCAAGGGTATAGAAAGGGCTTTACCAAGAAGATGATATTTGGACTTAGTGTGAAACTGAGATGTTTTTGGTGTTCACACACAAAAAAAGATCATTCCAGGAGGTGGAAATTGTATGTGCACATGCCAGTCTTTTGTCCTGAAGGGCTTACAGATGTGCTTGAAGAGAACACCTCCTGTCTCCGTCCCTTTTTCTGTCTGACTTCCTGACTTCTGTGTATCTTTTAAGACAGGATTCAAAAAAGTCACCCACTCTGTGGGTGATCTACCTAACTATTCTAGGTAGTTAAGGAGTTCAGTCGGTTTGCCTACTCCCTTCGGTATTTTATCATATCACTGTTTCAGTGCTGATCACACTTTGTTATTTATAATTTGTCTTTCTCCATGTGTCTTCCTTCCATTGCACTCCTTCTTAGCTGCATCTTGTTTACGTTGTAGGCTGATCACTTTACCCAGCCTCTCTGTGCTGCATTATCTGTGCAGATTAATTCATTCATTCAAAAATAGGTTTTAAGGTAGAGTAATTATGGTATGAGTAAATACTCTTTTATTGAGGATGATCCCATATTATGTAGTTTTCAACTAATGATTTTCTTGAACAGAATATTTTTGGTATTTATTCATCCATTTGTTTAACAATGTTAGAAGTTTACTATGTGTCAGGCTTTTGAAATTGTTTAAAAGATATCCTCTATATTCAGGATCATGGTTAATGAGTCACCATTACAGGTTTTTCCTAATTATTTTACAGTGTGACAGCCTTTTGTTTCCCGTTTCCTTACCTATAGGATCTGTCTTCAATATTGAAAGCATTTTATGTTTAAATAAAAAAATGAATTCAGTATGTCTACTGCTTTATACTCTCATTTTTTGGTCCTTTCTTGTTCTCTTGTTTCTTAAAATGTGCATCTGACGCTCTAAGCAGTCATAGATGTTTTCCTGAAAGTTATAACTTGTTTGGCATGATGAATATCTATAGCGTTTTTGACATTCTGAAATATGTACCAGTATATTTGCAAGATAGTTATTATACCTCTAGTACAAGCCAGTGCTGTTTTGAGTTTATTGATGGATCAAGCAGTGATCATCCTTTCACTCTACAAAATTAAGTACTGCTTTTTTGGGGGACTATATTTGTAGCACTAAGGTATACCAATAGAATCAAATATGTTAATGAATGACTAACCTAAAAATTTTGAAATTTTCAACTGGAAATTTACATTAAATTAACAGAATTCTAAACATTTACTATGTTTCTTTTTAAGGCACCCAAATAAATAGTAGGTTTTTTTCTTTAAGCGTAAGTCTGTGGCATATTTTTGACATTGTAAAGAATTCATCATAAAAAGGAAAGCTGTAAGAAAGCAGCGAACATCTAGAGGTTAAATTCCTAGTTTTGGGCTCCGTGACAACCACTTTTTTTCTTTTCACTTGAACTGCCCAAACCTGTCATTTCTGAGACATTTCAAGGAGATAAACAAGGTGAACTGTGCTATGCACATGACCCGATGTAACTGCTGATTTGAGCAAGGTTACTGGTCAGCATACGTAAGGTAACTTGGAGTTTTCTGGTCCATCTTGTGATTCATTTCCCTGAATGGAATACTATGAAACTAATAAAATTCTTTTGAAAAATTAGGATTGTTTGCCTGTAGTACCAGCTACTCAGGAGGCTGAGGCTGCAGGATCATTTGAGCCCAGAAATTTGGGTCCAACTTGGGCAGCATAGCAAGATCCTGTCTCTAAAATTTTTTTTTAATTAAAAATAATCAGGATGATTACTTGTAAATTCTTTCTAACTGCAACACTGCAGGCAGCAACACTGTCATCTTCGTGACATCTTATTATGTGATGCTGTCTTTGGAACCCCCAGAATTCTACATTTTAAATAAGTTTCACACAAATGTAAGGAAACTGTATTACTTTTTAAAGGAAATTAAATGCTAGCAGTGAAGTATGATATTTTTCATCATTTAGAATCATTAAAATATTATTTATCTTTTGAAGTGTATTTTAAAACTTAGAGCCATAAAGATTTTAAATTTTGAAAGAAAATTAATGATCATTTACTCTACTGGTCTCATTTTACCATTTAGAAGCTGAAGGCTTAGATGGATTAAGTCATGTGTACATGGTTGCTCAGTAAAATAGCAGGGAAAAATACGTGCCTAATAGGGATTTCCTTCATCGTGGAGTTGCTTCTTAAAAGGAATTAGGTGCTAAAGTCACTTCCTGAAGGTGATTTTTGATATAGCCAAAATTACCCGTAAAAAACCCTTAGGAAAGCAGTATGACTTAACACCAGATTCAATGGCAGATTTTTCTTCCAGCGTTGGAACAGATTGCTGTCTCAGACTAAGTGCCAGAGAAGCAGTTAGCTTGTGTTTATGGGCTGTTTTTATGAGAAAATAGACACACAAACAAATAGTAACAAAGCCCTTGTCATCAAAAACTAAAATTCCCTGGAACCTGGTGGGATGCTTGGAAGAACTGCATATTCACGTTCCCTCTTGGGTCACAACACATGCAGGGTTTGGAATTATTCCCATGCTGCTTCCGTTGTCCCCTTTGTCAGTCTCCTCTCTTGCACCCAGCAGGCTTGTGAGGTTACACCGAAATATGTTAAATGGGCATTTGCTGGTCCTCCCTCTGAATATGAATCAGATCCTACAAGAATCAGTAGAGTAGGATGCTTCAGTTGTTTAGATGGAGGCTCATAGAGGTTTAATTTATAATTTTTTGCTAGTTTTTAATAGCACCACTTAAAATACTCCACCAATACTGTTTTTGTAAAGGTGCCACAGTTTTTCAGGTGACCTTTATGATCAGATACATTAGAAATACTTTTTATTCTTTTATCTCTTATGTTTCCTTTTTAACGCAGCACACCTTCCTTGTGATTTTAAATCCATAGGGCTGAGTGCTTACTTATATAAGCTCTAGGCATAAGAGAGACTGAGATGATCTAACATGATTGTGTATAGTAAAAACATTTCTTTGCCACAAAATTTAAAACCTTCATCTTTCTCTGAACTGTAACTGATGTAATTTATTGTTTTCTAAAGGTCGGTGTTACCAGTGTAAGTGTCTATGAGCTAAAATATTTCAACACAATTTTTTCAGTATCTCTATTAAGAAAAGGATATGAAGAAATAAAATACAAATAGAGAATTCTTATTTTTTAAGAATAGTTCTAATTTATGAGAAATTACAACTAGAAACCCTCTATCCATACTATGTACTAAAACCATGCACTTGGAAGTCAGTAGTAACTCTTAAAAGTCAGATTACTAGACCGTTTGTACAATCTTCAACCCCCAACACCCTTTGATGCTGTTTTTTGCCCCTTCTTTTTGAGACTTTTCTCTTCATTGGCTGTGACACTGTCCTGGATCTGCCAGTTTTCTGACCAATCCTTTTAATTTTACAGAAACTTGTTTCTTTCCTTATCCTCTAAATATTCTTCAGGCTTTACTGCAGATTTCTTTCTTTTAAGAGGCCAGTTTAAGCAGAAAGCTTCATCTCCAACTAAATGTGCTTGGAGCCATCTCTTACTGGCTCCTGAGAGCCGATTCTGCATGTCATGCACTGAAAGCACAGCTCTGCATTCATTGCATGCACATTGGTAGCAGGAAGTCAGCTGTGATGACAGCATTTACACCACAGGAAACCGCAAACACTACAAATCAGGGCTTTTTCTCCCTCAGAGAGCCAGTGTCCCAGCATACCCCTATAGAATCCCAACCTCTGTCTAAAGCTCCCAGGATCATTTTTCTGTGAATATACTGCTCCTCAAACTCAGTTTGTCTAAAACAAACAGACTGACATGCGAAACCAGTCTTGATTTCCCTGTTTTTTTTTTTTTTTTTTTTTTTTTTTTTTTTTTTGTGGTAGAAATGTTATTTTTCATTGGTAGAAATGCTATTTTTCAGGCTCTCAGGCTTGGAAACCTTGTACAAGATTTTGACTCCTACTGCACTTTTAACATGCACATCCAGTCTCTGCCAAGGAATATAAGTTTTAAGTTAGCAGTGTTTCCTGGCGCTACCCTTTCAATTCTCACTTTGTTTGGGTGTTTGTTATGAACCTCCTAGTTAATCTTTTCAGTCTAACATCCTCTGGCTCATTGACGTTCCATATCACTGCCAAACATTTAATTTTTAAAGTTCATTTTTGCCAGGCATTAAGCCAATTGTCTTATTTAATCCTTAAAACAGCCTTATGGGGTGGTATATCAGTTAGGGTTTGTCAGTGACAAAACAAACAAAAACTAGCCCTCTCTCAACCCCAATAACAGTGGCCCAGAGAATGGCGTATGCAAATTATCTTCTAAGCCAACAAGGGCCAACTTGGAGCTAAAGATGGGACTAGTGTGATACAAGCCCCTCTGCTGACAATTGGGAGGGAGATGGATGCTGAGTACAGCAACAAATACCTACATTAGGCAGTTATTAGTATCCCCATTTTATGGCTGAAGAAATAGGCCTCATAGTTAATTTACATCTCCAATATTTTTTACCAAGGACGAGGAGTTGAAATTTTCCTGAATTTGAAGCTTATGCTGTATCCATTATGCTTTGTCATAAACCTCCCAACTCATATACTAGAAGCTAGTGGTCAAGTGCCTATACTCTGAATTTGGATAGATCCATGTTTAAATCTCTGCTTTGCCACTTGCTTCCTGGGTGACACTGTACAAGTGGCTTACTCTCCTATGATAACAATATCAACCTTACTGGAAAAAATAAAATACTTGGTAGGATTTCTCTGCATACTTCTAAAGTGCTTGGAACAGGATTTGCTTTGGTAAGATTATAGTAAATGTCAATTCTGATAATCATGATGATTATAATGATGATGAAACATATTTGTGCAATGAATAGAGTATATTTTTCTATTTCTATTTGCTATATTGCTAAGTATAGCTGATTGCTTTTCATAAATTATTGTTGAGTTGAAAAAAACTAAAGATATATGGGAAAATCTGATGGTGGAAATTGTATTTCAAAGATTAATAGCGTTATTAAGGTGCAAAGATGTTGAAGTGGAATTTGTCTTGGATCAAAAATTTCAGCTGAGGCCCTAAAGTGAAAGGTGACAACCATCCCCAAAGTCCAAAGTGAGATGCTTGACTGTCCAAGCAGGACTTGGGAAGGAGCTGGTCCAGAATCATTCTCATGACCCTTACTTGGCTACCAGGTAACAGAGCTGTTGATTTCATAGGGTAATTTTTGGGGCCATTGTCTGTGTTCTGGGGAACCTGTTATCTTTGTCAAAAACATATACATACACTGAAGAGAAGCAGGGGTACTTACCTTGACGTCAAGTTAAATGAGAGAGGCATGGAGGGAACTGCTCTAAGAGCTTCATGAGTGCTGTCTGCAGTGGACTGGTGTCCAGCCCACACCTGAAGACTCCCAAGGTGAGAGGCTGTGGCTAGAACTCAGAGTCAGAAGGGCTGCACTGACAATAACCTGCACTGTTTGAGTTGTTGGAGCAAGAACACGTGATTCTTGTGAACCAGTTTGGGAGATCTTGCCCACAGCAGAGCTGGTGTTGGGGAAATTGTTACTCCTGCTGGAAAGGAGCCCCAGGAGCTGATGTTACCCAGGGCCCACAGAGGCCAGATGGAAGACCCTGGTGGAAAGAGGCAGTGTATGCTCCAAAGCCCACTGTCTAGGGCAGAGGACTGTAAGTGACCATCTCAGGGAAATTTGCAAGCCTGAGTCTCCAGAAATGGGATCTCTCTCCAGGACTCAGGAAGGCCCCTTTGAGAGAAAGAGAGACACTCCACACTCAGAATGTTGGCACTAGATCATGACAGCACCAGCTCAATCAGCCCTTCCCTGCCTCCTAAGCACATTTTATCTTTGAAGTTAAAAGGGGAGAGGATCCTAACACATACTGAGATTTGTTTGGCTTGATTTTTCAAGTTGGAAATGGAGATGTTACAGGAATGGAGGACAGGTAAGATTTCAGTCTCAGATATAGAGGTGAAATTGAGCTGCTTCTGGCTGAGTAAAGTGGTATAAAAAATGGTGCTGTTGGGGGAAATGTTGCCTTTCCCTAATCTGTTGCTTCTAAGTCAAGCTAACTGACAGCTGTGCTCGAGTCTCCTGGAGAGAACCACTTTTGAAGAAATATTCACGTGGCATGAGTCTCTGAACTATTTATGGAAAAGCAAAGCATTGCACTCAAAAGCAGTGAAGAAGAGAAAATCAAAAGGACTGTCTTCTTAGTGCTTTTTGATGACTGTGCTGGTGGGGTGCAGCTGAGTGCAGAGGTGAGCTGCAGAGTAGTGATCACCAGCAACACACAGCAAAGGCAGAACCTGCCTCACTCCTTGAGGCTTGAGGCCCGGGGTGATGGAAATGAGGTCATCTGTCACTAAGAACAGCTTTGGCGTTCCTATAGAGACCAGCACCAGCGACAGGCTAAGAGAAGTGCATGCTGGTGTGGGCGGGCAGTGTAACTGTAAGAAACCTCAGAAAAATGAGGGAGAGCTCCAAATTAGAGAGTGGAAAAGAAGGTAGAAGTAAGGGTTCATGCTTTTCATCTGCTGTCCATTTTATGTATGATAATATTTTTATAGTGCTTTTATATTGACGGAGCTCTTCTAATCATATTATTTCATACATAATATATTTTTTGAGACAGGGTCAGCCGGGTGTGGTGACTCATGCCTGTAATCCCAGCACTTTGGGAAGCCAAGGTGGATGGATCATCTGAGGTCAGGAGTTTGAGACTAGCCTGACCAACATGTCAAAACCCCGTCTCTCTACTGAAAATACAAAAATTAGCTAGGCATGGTGGTGGGTGCCTGTAATCCCAGTTGCTCAGGAGGCTGAGGCTGGAGAATCGCTTGAACCCAGGATGGGGAGATTGAAGTGAGCCAAGATTGTGCCATTGCACTCCAGCCTATGCAATGGAGTGAGACTGTCTCAAAGAAAAAAAGACAGGGTCTTGCTCTGTCACCCAGGCTGGAGTGCAGTGGCACAATCAGGCTCACCGTTACCTTGCACTCCTGTGCTCAAGTAATCCTCCCACTTCAGCTTCCTGAGTGGCTGGGACTGCAGGCAGCGCACCACCATGCCTGGCTAATTTTTTAATTTTTTTGTAGAGACAGGGTCTCTCTATGTTGTCCAAGCTAGTCTTGGACTTTTGGCTTCAAGTGATCCTCCCAGCTGGGCCTCCCAAAGTGCTGAGAGTATAGGAGTGAGCTATCATGCTCAGTTCTATTTCATCTAATTCTTAGGGTAGCTTTCCACTTGATTAACTGTGCCACCTGATGGTGAGAACCAGAGGAAGAAGCCAGCAGGTTAAGTTGCTTACCCACCACAAATGATGGTGACAGAATTTGGACAAAAGTTGTCTAATAATTTCCTAATTCAGAGGGCTCCTTCCAGTGCACCAGACTTTAGGGCTATGTTGAACTGGGGTGAAAGGATTTCAGATGATTCAGGGGCAGTATTTTAAAATTTAATGCTAATGTGTTTAGTTTTAAATTTGCCTTCTATTTTTGGCAGTGATACTGGTTTTCCATCAATGGACTGAGGTAAACTCACTTAAGTAAAAAGAGCATAGATTAAAAAGCATCAAGTAAGTAGCAGCATCGAGTTGTGGCAGTAATTGTGAAGGGGACTGCGTGCGTGAAATTTCGAAGCAGCTGCTCTAAAGGCTTCCTGGCCAAAACAGAGAGGGTATCATTTGATTACATTCCCTAAAGGGAGTTCTGAAAGTGTCCTGTGACTAAGTCCTGACCTCAAAATGGGATAATAAACTTTTTGTGAATAAGGGCTGTGCCTTCTAATCCAGGTGTTGTATCAACCACCCCCCCACCGCCGCCCCAATTCATAGAGTCCTAACCCCGGTACCTCAGAATGCAGTCTTACTTGGAGACAGGGTCTTTACAGAGGTAAGCAAGTTAAATGATGCCATTAGGGTGGGACTTCATTCAATATGACTGTTGCTCCATGGAAAGGGGAAACAGCATGGGACATGAAGACAGTCACCTGCACACCAAGGAAAGAGGCTTAGAATAGATTCTCTCACACCACTTGTGAAAGAAAACAGCCCTGCCAACACCTTGATTTTGGACTTCTAGCCTCCAGAACTTTAAGACAGTAACTTTCTGTTGTTTAAGCTACCCAGTTTGTGGTACTTTATCATGGTAGCCCTAGCAAACTAATATAATAGGTTTGCGCATAAATACTCGGGACACAAATAATAAACTTTAAACTCAATAACAGGATCTTCCTGTGTAATTTTTTTTTTTTGACGGAGTCTTGCTCAGTCACCCAGGCTGGGGTGCAGTGGCGCAATCTCGGCTCACTGCAACCTCTACTTCCTGGGCTCAAGTGATTCTCCTGCTTCAGACTCCCAAGTAGCTGGGACTGCAGGTGTGTGCCAGCTAGGTGTTTAAAAAAAATTTTTTTTTTTGAGATGGAGTCGTATTCTGTTGCCATAGCATGATCTTGGCTTGCTGCAACCTCTACCTCTGGGGTTCAAGCGATGCTCCTGCTTCAGCCTCCTGAGTAGCTGGCATTACAGGCATGTGCCACCAGGCCCAGCTAATTTTTTGTATTTTTAGTAGAGACAAGGTTTGACTACGTTAGTCAGGATGGTCGTGATCTCCTGACCTCATAATATGCCAGCCTCAGCCTCCTAAAGTGCTGGAATTAAGGTGTGAGCCACCATGCCTAGCCAGTTTTTGTATTTTTTTGTAGAGACAGGGTTTCACCATGTTGGGTGGGCTGGTCTTGGAACTCTTGACCTCAAGTGATCCACCCACATCAGCCTCCCAAAGTGCTGGGATTACAGGCATGAGCCACCGCATCCAGCCTTCCCATGTAATTTTGATCAAAGTCACTCCAAGTTTCTAATTAAAAATGCCTCCTCTTGAACTTGAAGGCCTTGTTGACTGGCTCTTCTCTCTCGTTCCATTTCAACAATGCTTCGCCCTGTCTCAGTACCAGTATCTCCTGGGCTTGAGCACTTCCTGGTATGTCTCCTTTTATGTACGGTGCCCTAAATATCTGGACTTTGCTACCTGATTCATGTGGAGAGCCATCCTCCTTTGCACAAGGCCTTTGTATTGAACCAGGATTGCTTTTTTAAACCTTAAATGTTTTGTGGGTTTATTTTATTTTTTTACTTCTCTGATCAGAAAATAATTGTTACCTTTAGAAGTGATAGTACCCACTAAAAAGGAAGAACACTGTTTGAATTCACCCTGGAACCTGGCACTTAATTAAAAAATGCTGCTAGGCTAGGCATGGTGGCTCATGTCTGTAATTCCAAAACTTTGGGAAATGGAAGTGGGAGGATTGCTCCAGGCCGGGAGTTCGAAATCAGCCTTTGCAGCATAGGGAGACTCTGTCTCTACAAAACTAAAAGTGAATAATTAGCCGTAGATGGTAGTATGCATCTGTAGTCCCAGCTACTCAGGAGACTGAGGCAAGAGGATCACTTGAGCCTAAGAAGTCAAGGCTGTAATAAGCTGTGGTCACACCACTGCACTCCAGCCTCAGTGACAGAGTGAGAACCTGCCTCAAAAAAAAAAAAAAAAAAAAAAAAAAAAAGCTCCTGCTTCCAGCTGAGCCATTGCCTGGAATGGCACTATGATCTCAGAATCTGCATGTATCTGGTGGGCTGTTGTTTTCACCGTTCCGTATGCTATGTTTTTACAATTGTGGGTGTGTTAACCTTCTACTGTGCTCTGTAGACTTCTTGAGTTTACAGACTGGCCATGTCTGAATCCAGTTTGGATCAAGTTCAATAAAATGTGTTGAATAATGAACATTTTAAAAAGAGAACTGAGGTTCAATGTCCTGTTGGTTATATTTCTATTTGATGTGCAATTGAATTTTGTGATATGGTACACTGGAAATATTCCTCTAGTCCTTAGATTTAAAATCTTGTTGATATGGGGAATGCTTTCAGTCCTGGAGTAAGTTTCTAAGACTTCATGGATCCTATTTCTTTAGGGAGCTTTAATAATTCACTGGTTTAAGTACTGATCTGATTGGACATAACAGACTGACCTAAAAAACTCCCCCCTTTTTGCTTTAGTCTCTTAAAGATTTGTGTTTTTGAGTTAGATTAGATACACATGATCATTTTCTAGAATCCATTCTAAGTTTAAACCACTTTGTCTATTTTTAAGTTCTGCTGTGACTGAATTTTTAGAAATCTGGCTCCAACACACTAACAAATAGATCCTGCTAGATATTATTCTTGTCATCACTTTTAGGATTATGTCAAAATGTACCATTGCTATTTACCAATTAGATACTTCATCCCAAAATATGTTACGTGCATTTTTCTTTTGAATCTCATGACTATGGAACAATGATTATGTTTACAAATCTCTGCATCCCTGAGTGAGAACACTTGGCAGAGCAGGAGCAAGATTTCCATTTTTTTTCATGATTGAACCTTGCACGATGACACTGCCATCCTACATGATAAGATAAATCTGTGCTGGCTTGTCATGAGCACTTATTTAACTAAATGTTATTTGTTGCCCCTATACCAATATCAGGTCAATGAACCCCAAACTCTAATAAACCAGGGAATTGACTTTACCAAATTTTTTTTATGATTCTTGTGCCAGGTATTGTGGGTAATACACAGTCTTTCCCTTCATGAGCCACCATCCTGAAAAATGGATTCAGGGTGGTGGCTCATGATCAAGATTGGAACTCTGGTATTAGGACATGTGCTTTTTAAAAATCTTCTGGTAGCATGACACTTTTCATTCCCGCCCTTATGCCTAGAGGGTTCCTTGTGGAACCTCACAACTACAACAGGATAGAAGTAGCATGCACTTGACAATTACGGACAGAAATGCTCTGAGAGTCTCTAGCTTAAGTCTAAAGGTAACCCTTGAGTCAGCTGGAGGCTTTCTGAAACAAATTAAAAGATCCTGAGAACTTCAGAACTATAATCAAGTTTGAGTGCGGTGCGGTGCGTTGGCCAGATGCATCGGACTAAAACCACTAAACTGTGGTCTAGCAGAAAATAGGAAGATTGATCAATATCTTGGTGCTACCCAGCATTTGTTTCATGGAGCATTTCCTGTAAGATCTTGGGAGTCAGCATAGGTATGACCCAGACACAGAATCATAAAATCCCAAGTTTTAGATCCTAAAGAGATATTTGAGTTTATTTGTTTAACTTCTCTTAACATTTTAGTCAACAACACAGAGATTCAAAAACTTGCTCCAGTTTTCATGGTTGGTTAATGGGAATATTAGAACTAGAACTCAGGTTTCTTGATTTATGAATCTTCTCTTTGTTCTCTGTTGGTGTTGCATTATCTGCTTTTCCCAGAGCCTTTCTAGCCAAGTGCCGTGGTCAGTAGTGTGTTGACAAACTGGATCTCTGTTTCAAACAAAAACAAAAAGTCCTGATTTGTAGTGTTTGTAGATTTCCATGGTGTAAATACTTCCACCATGGCCAATTTCAAGCTACCAACATCTAACAGCCAGCTTGCAAGTTTCCTGAAAAAGTTAACAATAGGTTCCAGCACACCATCAATTGTATTCTCCACTATGCTTGTTCTTTTTGGCATTGTTGGAAGCATGTCAGTGACCAAATTTTTGTGAGGTAGGTGTACCCCTTATGGTGATGGGAGATAAAATAATGGAATTAAGAGAAGGACCTGTTTCATTGATTAGCAAGTCCAACATTCCCCTGATTCTAATCTCTCCGTAAGATTCAGTAGTCTTCTTGATTTAACATATGATTAAAAAAATACTGGATGCTAAAGGGAGATATTTCCTTTGGTTCTAAAGCATTTTGAAACTGTTGTGTTGTGGCACTTAAGATTTGCTGTTCATAAAAATTCTGTTTCTACTTTGTATCTTGAAAGAAAGTTCGGGGAGGGGTGTAGAATTGCCCATTTATCTAGTCATTTGGTTCATTCATTCATTTATGTTTGACTATTACCACTGTACCCTAACCTAATTATGATACTCTTCTAGCTGTTTTGAGTTTAGAGACTGAAGGGGATAAGATATACTGGATACAGTGTCATAAAAATAATGACTACTTAGAGAGTAACAGATTTGAGAGCTGGGAACGACCCTACATATAATCATCACCCCTATACTGTAGGTAAGGAAGCTGAGAGACTGACAGAAATCTGCATAGAATCATGCAGTTGTTTGGAGTCTTCACTGGATTCATAATTTGTGATTCTTGATACCTCATTCAATGTTTTTTCATTATACCATTATAACTCATTTTCCCTCCACATTCAGAGCATGAAAAAAATATAGCATATGTCTCTAGCCTGTGACTTCAGATTGAATAAATCTCAGATTTTCAACATAGCCTTTTGATCATATCAGGAAGGGAGAAGTGAATTGGAGTAATGATTTAGAGGAATGCCTACTGCTCTTCTAACCTCCTGCAACTTGTGGTACATACATTGTCAGTGAAGGACTCAGACAGTGCTGGGTAATGTGAAACTTAGGGCTTTTCAGAAGAATCATTAAGGGTTTTATATATTCAGAGTGAAGTCTTTAGTATTGAGATAGAATAACCAATCTGTTTTGCATTGAGAGGAAGACTTGGCTCTGATGAGTATTCAGTTAAATTCAAGAAACATTTTAACACCTACAAGGTACCACGCAGTATGCTAAGCACTAGGAATACATAGATGAATAAAACATCAACTTCGTTTTATAGGAACATACAGCCTGTGAGAAAAGAGACCTATGAACAAATAACTTCAATATAGTCTTCTAAGTGCAGCACACACACAGTTCAATACATTATTTTCATTAGTTAATTTAGGCTTAGTGGGAAGAGCACTGAGCAAGGAGTCCAGCCATTTAGGTTTTAGTCCCAGCACTGCCACTGCCTGACAGTGTGACCTGGTGTAGATCATTTAGCACCTCTCTCTCTCTGTTGGGTAAAGGAAGGATCTTGAAGACCTTCTGAAAGGTAATAGGGAAAAGTAAACAAATGTCTGTGAAAGTGTTTTGACCCAGATGTGGTGGCTCATGCCTGTAATCCCAGCACTTTGGGAGGCTGAGGCGGGCAGATTGTGTAAGTCCAGGAGTTTGAGACCAGCCTGAGCAACACGGCAAAACCCCATCTCTACAAAAAATAGAGAAAATTAGCAGAGCATGGTGACATTCACTTGTAGTTCCAGCTACTCGGGAGACTGAGATGGAAGGATCACTTGAGTCCAGGAGGCAGAGGTTGCAGTGAGCCAGGATCATGCCACTGCACTCCAATCTGGGTGACAGGGTAAGACCTTGTCTCAAAAAAATTTTTTTTCAAAATTATTATCTGCAACGTAAACCTAAGTATATTATTTTTATTTTGCAAATAGGTAGCTTTTATTATATCAGAAAGTTCATATTCTTTGACTAAGCTCTACTGAAAAAGCACTTATTATCAAATATTTATTGAGCATCCACTTGGCGTTAGACATACTTCTAGATTCTGAGATATGGCAATAAATACAACAGAGTATCTCCCTACTTGTGGAGCTTACATTCTAAAGGGAAAGTTGGAAAATACATACACAGAAAAATATCAGATAGTATTTCAAGTAAGTACAATGCAGATAATAAAAACAGGGTAGTGCAACAGGAAAACAGGAATGATTAGGCAGACTTTAGATTGGGGGTCAAGAAAGACCTTTTTGAAGGGTGATGTTTAAGCTGAGTGACAAGAAGGAACAAGCATTGCCAACATCAGAGGTAGGAGCATTCTAGGCAGAGAGGATGGTTCCTAAGGCCCTAAGCAGGAAGTAGGTTGGCAGGTGTCAGGAACAGAGAGAGGGCCAGGGTGGCTGGAGCACAGCAGGACAGGTGAAAATAGGATACAGTGGGGTGAGAGAAGAGGGCTGGGGTCAGATCACAGAGAACTTTGTCAACCAGCATAAGGAGTTTGGGTTGTATTCCAAGTATAGTGGACACCAGTGAAAGATGTTAAGCATGAGATTAGTGAGACTTGACTTTTAGAAGATGACTCTGGTTTTTGGTGGAGAATGGATTACAGGTCAGTTTTGCAGCAGTGCAGATGAGAGGGAATATGGGCTTATACTGGGCTAATAGCAGAAAAGTTGATAGAAGTGGAATATGTATAGGGTATCATTGAAGATGGAATAAAGAGAAACTCCTCATGGCTTAGAGTGGTGTGAGAAACAGAAGAATCAGGTGTGGTTCCTTGATTTTTGGCCAGAATAGGACAATTTATTGAAGAAAAAGTAATTGCAGGGAACGAGGAGGAAAATGAGTTGGGAATTGTTTTGACTCTGTGAAATTTGACATGCCTATCAGTTATCTTGGTGAATATGTTAAGAAGGAAGAAGCTGAGTCTGTACATCTCTAGTATGGGAATCACTGGCACATTGATGAAACTGAAGGAGGTTACCCTGAGGGAGTGTGTACACAGAGAAAAGAAGGGGGTCTAGCGTGGAGGCTCGGCCTGGAGAAGAGACACAGAAGGCTGAAAAAGAATAATTAGTGAGAAAAACCACGAGAGTGAGGTGTCATGGAAGCTACTAGAAGAAAGTAGGGGATAACCAAGTAGGAGGGATGTCAAGCAGTATAAGAACCAAGAAGCGACCGCTGGACTTAGCAATGTGTCGAGGGAAGGCATTAGCTGTTGTCTTGACAGGATTGGTGGGAGTAGAAGTTGGAATGAAATGGGTTGAGGAGAAAGAATATGTGAGGTGAGGAAGTGGCTATTTCTGCTATAGAGAATTCCCTCAAGAAGTTTCCTATGAAGGGGCACAAAGCAATGTGGAATGCCTAGTGGAGAATTCAGAATAAAGTAAAGATATTTGGTATGTTTGCACATTAGTGGATATGATCTAATAGACATTGTCCAGATGACATTGATGATGCACAATAGAGGGATAATTGTTGGAGATAAGTCTTTGAGAAGGTGTGAGTGGATGGGATTTAGAGCACAAGATAGGGGCTTGGACTTCAACAGGAGCAGAGACACTTCATCCAGAAAAGCAAAACAGAATTGAGAAGAAGAATGGCAAATGAGTTGTAGGTCTGGCATTGAAAAGGTGAGTCTGTTTGCTTCTGTTCTTTATGCATTTGAAAGTAGTAGGGAACTAGAGGAGAGAGGTAGACATGTGATGTCATCACCTAGAGAAGTGAGGGAACATGTATGTTAGAGCAGCATGGCAAAGTTGCCTGGCAGTATTGAGTCCCCTGCAAGATTTGTGGTCATGAATCTAAAGTAAGACGTGTGAGCATGCTTGTGTTTGGTTTTGTTTTATTCTTCTACCAGCTAGACTGCAAGTATTGTCTAAGTAGTAGCTAGCTTAATCACTGTTGGGCTTTGCCAGGAGAATACAGTGGAAAGGGGGACAGAAGATAGAGTTAGAAGTATTACCAACAGGATGATTATAAGAATGGATCATGGAATCTGGCAGGATAAGGAGGAAATTGATAACTGGGGGTGATGAATGGAGAAAAAGTGGGTTGGAGAGCTTGAAATGGAAGGGTTTCTGTAGTGGGAGCACTGGTACTGGTGACCTGGAAGATCAGGAGGTGTTTGAATGCAGAAATGTGCCGAAAGACAGGAAAACAATTTCCAAGATGGTAATATATAAATCTCAGGAGTGAAAATCCCTTTGGGGTTTAATGTGAGTATTTTGAGGTTTTCACTACAATTAAAAAGTGACACTAATTCTTAAGTTATAGATCTTTGACTAGGGGAGGCAGTAGAAGACCCTCTGAAACTTCCTGGCTGGTCAGGATAAGCTTACTGGGTTTGGGGAAATGAGAATATCGTTTTCTTCTCCTAAAAGGTCTAGGAAGAGACTCTGAAGAATCTCTTTATTACATAATTCTAGCAGTCATGATAGAGAGAAGCATGACTAATGCTTAGGCAAGTAAGTAAATATTCCTGGGGCAAATCATAGAGAGAATTACGCTTTTTAACTATTAATATTTACTTAATGGGATTCATACCCAGTCACCAATTCCAGTGCCATGTTTCTCCTCAGTGATTACAAAAATCAAGAGTATCCTATGTGGATACTACAAGTTGCTAAGCTCTTTATTGTATAGATTCAAACAGAAGACTTTTTTTCTGGCACTCAATTACATTTAGTAAAAATCCAGTGTATCATGGTTAGCCAACCATGGCCATTGCATGTTTCCAATGTATATTACTAGAGTGTTTATCTCAGGTGAACGTCAATGTGACATAATTTCACAAGAAAGTCTAGTTGCTATAGAGAAGGTTGGCAGTGTGATGCTGAAATAGGGCAACATACCTGATTTACAACCTGAAGGAATACTTGGAGACATGTCTGACTTTCTGCTACACATCTTAAGCAGGAAGACAGGCATCTTCCTTTTTGTAATTATTTTTTCCTTTGAAAGATCTGAGGCCATTTTACATGCGGTCATTCTTCTTCCCTGTGTACCTTCTTAGGCTGACCAGTCTTATAGCCATGATTATCTTACCTTCCCTGAAGAGAATGAAATTTCCAGAATGTTTTGATTCATTTCCTTGAGAGCTTTTAAGCTTTAGAATTTTTTCACAGACTAGAGATAGCTGTAAAACTTTAGGGTGACTCAGTCTTCCAAAATAAATCATGTTAAGCAGTGAGGACTTTGTAATCAAGTCACATTTTGCAGAAATGAGCTGCATAATATGAATGTCTTTTTAAAAAGACATTTAAAAATTATGGGCATCTTGAAGATCTGAAGGTCTGTCATTACTGTATCTCTTTCATAATGAGGAGATTAATTTTTAATGACAGATTCTACCTTTCCCTGGAAGTCATTTTAATTATCTCCATGGATACCCTATGTGAAAAGCAGAAACACTTAATGATCTGTTGCTTTATTAGTATGACCATGTTCCTGAACATGTATTTGTTAAATACTTTCTTTCACATTACATCCACTGTCAAATGCAGTATCAAAATGCAGCATTTACTTGAGTGACATTTTAGTAGCCTGTAGCTATTCAGTACTTACTTGCTCTTTCTATGCCTATGTCTCTGTCCTACCCAGCACAGTTAAAATTGGTCATCAGTGGAGAGAATGATGGAAGAATAAGTATCCCAAGTTGGACAGGCGTAGTGGCTCATGCCTATAATCCCAGCACTTGGGAGGCCAAGGTGGGTGGATCACCTGAGGTCAGGAGACCAGCCTGGCCAACATGGTGAAACTCCATCTCTACTAAAAATACAAAAATTAGCCAGGCATGGTGATGCATGCCTACAATCCCAGCTACTTGGAAGGCTGAGGAACAAGAATCTCTTGAGCCCAGGACGTGGAGGTTGCACTGAGCCGAGATCATGCCACTGCACTCCAGCCTAGGTGACAGAGTGAGACTCTGTCTCAAAAAAAAACAAAAAACAAAAAGCAAAAAACAACCCAAGGCCAGGAGATCTGTTTGTTAATTCATTATTACATTATTTGATTTACAGTATTTGCATTTCCACATATGTATCTGGCCTCCCAAATTAAATTGTTAGCTATAGAAATTTTGTTTGTTCTCTTATGGTTTGTTTTTTGAGTTTCAGGACTATTGTTGAAGGTATACCTTGGCAATGTGTATTAGATACCATGAAAAATATATAGTTGAATATGCTATATCACCCACACTGAAAAAAAGCTGTTAAATGAATGACAGAGAAACATCATGGAACATAATATCTGTCAGGGGGACTGAATCAGTGAAGAAAAAGTAGCCAAAGTGATCCATGGTGGGGAGGTGCACCGTGCACAATATTAATGACTCAAAGTCTCTTACTTGTATTCCCATGTTAGACAATAATTTTGAAGTTGCTTTGACTAAGAATGAAAAGTAAATCCCTTGCAAGCCATCTTCCCTCCCCCGCCAAATGAAATGTGAGGTCTGTTAAAGGGCCAGGAACTGTATAGCTGTATAGCTGTATAGCTGTATAACTGTATAGCATAATTAACGAATTTCTGAGCTAAAGCTTGTCTTTTCTTTTTTCCTTTAGTAACTTAAGTTTATTATGGCAAATATCTCTTCTTATGATGGTTAGTTACTGCTAGTACCCTCTCCATTTGAGAGCATAGTAGGACATTCCTTGATTCAGTGTTTTAATTTATCTGAGAGATTTTGTTTTCCATTGGCAATTCTATTGATGAAGAAAATATTCCCATTAGTAAAAAATTTTTCTCTAAGATTACAAATGAAAGCTCTTTAAATGTTCATTTTGAAACATCATGTATATTCACATCTGTGTGATATACAGGATGAATGTATACCATGACTGTATTCACACCTGTGTATATAAAACATTTGTGAAAGGTATATGTCATCTGAACTTAATATTCTGAAATATCCTCTTATCAGAGGAACAACTGATTCATATTGTTCAGGGTAAAGTTTTTTTGTTCGTTTTTGTTTTGTTTTGTTTTGTTTTGAGACGGAGTCTCACACTGTCACCCAGGCTGGAGTACAATGGCACAGTCTTGGCCCACTTCAACCTCCACTTCCTGGGTTCAAGCAATTCTCCTGCCTCAGCCTCCTCAGTAGCTGGGATTACAGGCGCCCACCACCACGCCCAGCTAATTTTTTGTGTTTTTAGTAGAGACAGGGTTTCACTATGTTGGCCAGGCTGGTCTCGAACTCCTGACCTCATGATCCACCCACTTCGGCCTCTCAAAGTGCTGAGATTGCAAGTGTGAGCCATCATGCCTGGCTGAGATAGAGTTTTTAAAGAAAAATTCTATTGCTTATAAGAGTATTGTATGTCAATAATACTAATTGTTTCCCTTTCTCCACCAAAGGAAAGAAGTGTTAATGATGGATTATATATAATAATACACACAGAGAAACATATATGTGCACAAGTATACTTTTAAACAAAAAATATGTTTATGCATTCTTCTGTAAACAGTTGTTTCTACTTTGCAATATGCCTTACACATCTATCCATCTCAATATTCATTGTTTTTAACTTCTTCATAGTATTCCTTAGTATGCTTGTACTATAATTTCTTTAACCATTACCCTATTAATGGTCTTTTGGGTTGGTCTTAATATTTTATATTACAAATAGTGCTGCAGTAAACATTCCTACACTTACATTTTTTAGCTTTTGTGTCAGTATTTCAAAAATTAATTTCTAGGCATGGAACTGCTGAGGCAAAGAATGTACACATTTAATTTGAGACATACTGATAAATATCCCTACAGAAATGTTGTTCCAGTTTCTGAAAGTCCCTTATTAATCATGAAATGAAATAAATTAGGAGTTTCTCAAATGTTAGGAATTACAAGTCTACTGAATGATTAGGGCATATATCACAGATGAAGTTTTATAACTCTTTTTGGTTTCGTATACATTTAAAATTTGTATTTTAAGTAGACAAAAGTTGAATACAAGACATGGAAATTATTTTAAATTCTTTTTTTTTTTTTTTTGCATTTTGTGGGAATGGAGGTTAGTGGCTCAGAGAGAGGACAGGGCAAAGAGTCACTATTTGGTTTTGGAAATGGAGAAATGTAGGTAAGTGAAAGGATCTTTGTACGAATATGTTGTCTGGAACAAGATGATATCTAGTAAGGATTTCATGATTTTTAAGTAAACCAACTGTGACTGGGATTCAGTCCAAGAAGGTCTTTGTGCTGGGACAATACAGATCTTTAGGCTATGGAATAAGAGTAGAACAGCAAAATTTCCTGTGCATATTTGGTTGATAAAAATAACCTCTTTGAAAGCACATTTTAAGTTTCAAGTATCCCGTGCTTCTGAACTATTTCTAGACTATCCTGTTTCAGTCAAAGGGCTTGATTTTAATACAATACCTAAGCTTATCTTTTCACTCAAGAGCAAAAATTCTATATCTTCTCCAGAGTTATGCAGGCATTAGTCATATACTCTACTCTCCTTCCCCCCAACATGAAAATCCTTCCTCTGTCTGTCCCATTTCCTCACTGATGTATGTAACAGGAGTGATGCAATTTCTCTGCAATGTTGGTGGTTATAATTAGGCGATCTCTTTTGGAAAGGCCTCAAGAATCCCATAGTGAAGTCTGCAAAGGCATCACATGCTTTTTATTCACTGTGTGATTAGAAAAATTATTGAAAATTTGAGATTTGATTCTCAGATCTATGAAGAAGCTCCGGTGAAACTGGTCTGAGAAAGGGAGCCAGTTAATTTCTTATAAGACAAATTATCCATGCTTTCAGATTGCAGCATATTTTGTTATTTTAGCAGGCACCCAGTTATTAATTACTGTAGTAATTCAATTAAATATGATAAGATTGTTGAGTGCCCTTTAGGACCTTCTCCAGGCATCTATTTAACTTCCGAGGACCCTTTCTCTTGCTAAGACGGCTTGGCAGGATCTGGTGTGCTATTCTCTTACCTAGGAGATGTCAGTAGACACAGCTGTGAAAGGCTATTGAACTATTTGTTCAAAGATACATTAATACTTGCTTATAATTTGAAATATTCTCTTCAAAACTAGTTAGGCCTACAGATCTTATCTGTCAGTCCAACCTAGGAGACTGTGGTTAGAAAGAACAATAGCAATGGTTCTTTGTTCAAACTTATTTCAAACTCAAATAGGCTTGCGTTTGAATCCCACTTTTGTTACCTACCACAGCAGCTTCAACTGGGGAAGGTTATATCAGATGACCACCATAACTCCTGTGGGACTAGAGAAAGAAGTGAGCAAATGTTTGTAATGTGCATAGCAGCATACTTGACTTGGAGGAAGAGCTGGATCAACAGTTGTTGTTCTCATCATTAGCACTTCCTTTTCAGTTTTAGGAAATCCTTAAAATACTGCTTCTCGGAGTATTTCACAAGGATATTCCTGCTGCAGAAGATCCTAAGGCCTCTGGCCTCTGAAAGTTTAGTCCGGGTTAATCTCCTGCCTGGGTGAAATGACTTGAAGTCTTGTTTTACTTTAACCTCTTTGTCATGTACATATATTTTCATGCAGAAATGATATTAAAATTACCAATTAAATTACTTAATGTAACTTGATCCTTCCCCTTCTTCAAATCCTTGGGAAAATATTAGCCTCCAAAAATGTGCTCCACATGTCTAATGGGGCTGAGTCTGGGGCAGCACAGTAGTTGTGTTTCCAGAGTGTACATGCTCAACGTAAGAACCATACCCAAGAGCAGGCGTCCCCAAACTACAACCTGCAGGCCGCATGCGGCCCCCTGAGGCCATTTATCTGGCCCCCCGCCACACTTCAGGAAGGGGCACCTCTTTCATTGGTGGTCAGTGAGAGGAGCACAGTATGTGGCGGCCCTCCAACGGTCTGAGGGACAGTGAACTGGCTCCCTGTGTAAAAAGTTTGGGGACGCCTGCCCAAGAGAAACTCTGGAACTATTGGGGTTTGTATGCAGTTGGCCTTTTGAGTTGAAGAATAGATTTTGGGGGCCAGTATGTCATCACGAATTGAAATAGAATATATGATAACATTGGATTGTAATATATGTTGGTTTAGAAGCCATACTTTGATCTCTACTTTTTTTTTTAATTTTTTTATTGCATTTTAGGTTTTGGGGTACATGTGAAGGACATGCAAGATTGTTGCATAGGTACACACATGGCAGTGTGGTTTGCTGCCTTCCTTCCCCTCACCTGTAACGGTCATTTCTCCCCATGCTATCTCTTTCCACTTCCCACCCCCGCTCCCCCATTTCCCCCCAAAGGACCCCAGTGTGTAGTGCTCCCCTCCCTGTGTCCATGTGTTCTCATTGTTCAACACCCGCCTATGAGTGAGAACATGCAATGTTTGATTTTCTGCTCTAAGAGATAGGGTCTCCCTCTCTTGCCGACTAGAGCACAGTGGTGAAATCACTGTTCACTGCAGCCTCTAACTCCTGGGCTCACGCCATCCTCCCACCTCACCCTCCCAAGTGCAAGTAGCTGGGACTACAGGCATGCACCACCGTGATTGGCTCAGTATTTTTTAAAAAATTTATTTCTCCTCAGAGTTGTTGAGCTTCCGTATCTGCAGAATAACATGAGTCTTTTTCCCTTACTGGAGAAACCAGATATGGAGATACAGGGTATCAGAAGATTCATAGCTACATACAATGGCATATGATTAGGTGAGAAATGGCATTGTGGATCATAAATAACATGTTTAATAGAGGAAGATGCCACCTTGGACCAAAAGCCATAGGTGGTTTCTTCGAGGTGCATAGAGAACTTGAGTTTGGAGAATGGGTGGGATTTGATTGGTTGGAAAGCAGACACCTTGGAATATTTCTTCTTTTCCTTTCTCATAGCTATTACTAAATCTTACTGCTTATGTTTTCTACCAGCTCCTGAAACACTAATGTATTTGAACCTATAGCAATATCTCTTGCTTTTGAAAAGACCTGTAGTAACAGTATAACATTTACCTGGGTTGACGTTGTTAAATGTGTTTATTTAAACTGTCACATTTTACTATATGTCTGTGTTTCTCTGCATGCATAATCAAAATATTATTTTTTCCCACTGACTTGGCCATATTGTTTTGTCTTCAAAACCCTTAACTTGATCATTAACCTTTCTTATCAAATTATGAGTCTTTCCCATTTAGCTAAGATTATTTTCAGGCCAATGTATCCTCACTACTCACATGGATGCATTTTGACTTCTCAGGCCGTTTCCCCTAACTCTCCCACCCACCCACACACCCATCCAGCCACCTTTCCCCTACTCCCACTTTTCTCCCCTTCTATTGTGTCTTTCCTTCCCCTTTGCTTGCCTGAAACCACCTGCACCTTCTTATACAAGACTCACTTCCTGCTGAGGTGTCTCAGAAGGGCATGCTTTCTGCAAGGCTGTTAGAACTTTGTGAAAATTACTTACTCAGTGTGGCTTTATTGAGCCCTTCCATGAACTTCTTTGGGAGCAGGTGAGAAGGATGGGGTATATGAAGCAATGGTATTGGGACATGCTGTTGAATTTTAAAAGACTACTTCGGAAGCATTTCGAAAACAATGTCTTGGCATGTGTGGAAGGAAATGATATCTAAACAGTTGGTGGAAATCTCAACCTAAAGAATTTAACAACTTCCAAGGGAAAACAGATTGTAGCAATTTACTTTCTTAATTTAAATGGGAAAACATGCATTGGCCATTTTCAACTAATGATGCTGTCTGCTATTTGGTCGGAGATTAAAGGGGGTCCTGTCACTATTATCTGGAGGTTGTACAGAGAGCTAGCAAAGCTGTTAAGCATAAATAGAATACATTTTTAAAACAATAATAAGAAAACACAGAAACCAAACTCACTTTTATCCTTCCCCTCCACTGCCTTCACCAAAAAAAGAATTTAAGATCTGACAAAGCCATATCCCTAGAGGATGGCCAGAAGAGGTTTGTGTGAATAGATGTAGATCATTAAGATGATGTGAAACGAAGTAGGTTCACACTGGCCCTAGGAAGTGAAGGTCAGTAAGCCCTTCCAGATACGAATGTAAGGCTTTTCAGATGAAAAGACATTTCTTTGGTACCTCATCATATTAGGTGCTAATATGTTACTTTAGTTAGTTGGGACAGAAAGCAGGAACACACAGTGTCTTTCCTCTGTCACACCAGTCTTTCTAAACAGCTTTGATTCTTCTGTATGTAGAAGAATTCCTAAAGACACTTTCTGGTTTTTTTTTCTTGTAATATATGCAAACCTAGGTCTGTAATATGTTTGCAAGACAACAGTTTGCTGGAACTGGCAGGGACATTGCCACATCCCACCCAGGTCACTTTACTAATTCATGTTTCTTCTTGATCTCTGTAAACGTTTCAGAGCCTCTAAGGAAATGCCTGTAGGCAAGGCTCTAGTTTGGGGCATATATCTCCAAAAGGGGAAGCAATAGAAATACATTTATACCTTGTGTTGAACATTTATACGTTATTCTTTAGAAGATTGAAATGGTCTTATATGTTGCAACCAGAAATGTTTAATAACGCCTGTTTTTACCTGTTTTTCTTTTTTTTTAGCAGGTGTTCAGGAAATCTGTAAAAATGGCAATTCTGAACTTTTCTTCATGTGATAATTTACTATCTTTTTGGTTCTGCATATATTTTCATTCATCATTTTTGTAAAGAGATCCTGGGAATTGACCATAAGTGTTTAAAAAACGATTTCTATAGTTTGAATAGTGAAGTTCTCAATTACTTTTGTGGTATTGCTTTTTTGCATATTTTTTATTGCATTTAGACATGCAAACTTTTTCTCATTCATTTTCTCCTCTCCCCAGCCCTTGGCAACCATCATTCTACTTTCTGTGTCTATGAATTGAATTACTCTAAGTATCTCATGTATGTGGAATCATACAACATTTGTCCTTGATGACTGGCCTATATCACTTAGCATAATGTCTTCACAGTTCATCCTTGTTGTAGCGTGTGAAAGAATTTCCATTCCTTTAAGGTTAGATCATATTCCACTGTGTGTATATACTGCATGTTGTTTATTCAATGGACACTCAGTTTGCTTCCACCTTTTGGCTATTGTAAGTAGTCCTCCTATGAACATAAGCATGCAGATATCTGTTTGAGTCCCATTTTAATCCCTTTAGATATATACTCAGAGGTAGAATTGCTGGATCAGACAGTAATTCTATGCTTAATTATTTGAATTATCATACAGTTTGCCGTAGCAGCTGCACTGTTTCAAATTCTACCAGCAATGCACAAGGATTCCAGTTTCTCCACATCCTCACCAACATTTATCTTTTTTTTTTTAATAGCCATCCTAATGGGTGCTGAGTGGTATTGTTGTGATTTTGACTTGCATTTTCCTAATGATGATGTACATCATTAGTGATGTTAAACATCTTTTAAACGTCCTTAGTGGTCATTTGTATGTCTTCTTTGGAGAAGTAGTTTTTAAGTTCTTTGCCCATTTTCCCAGCATGTTTGTTCAAAAGATTGTCCTTTTCCCATTGAATGGTAGACATTTTAAAAAGTAATATTTTTCAAAGCCATTTTTCTCTCTCTCAGAGAGGTATTGTGATATATGGAATTTTGGAATCATATAAATCTCACTTCACTACCTATTAACTGATCTGGGATACACTAATTGACCTTTCTGAGACAGGATATTGGATGGATCATTCATATTTCTTGCTCTTCTGTCTGCCTCCAGGTGGTCTGAACTCTCTACAAGGGATGATGTTTATTGACTCACTAAAATTACACCAGCTCCAATTTCAGGCAAAAAGATGGAATATTTTATTCTAAACATGAGATTTTAGTTTCTCTTTATCTAATTGATCTATCTTATACCTTAGGTTATAAGAAAAACAGAAAATAAATTCTGGTCTGTCTTTATATTACCATCTGTACTATTTTTCTGGGACCATTTTCTAGGTGTGAAAATATTTTGTATATAAATAAATAGTGGTGTTTTCATGTCTTCCTTTTCTCCATTAATTACTGTTTCAGTGTTGATTTCTGTTGCTTTTGCATTTCTTTAATGTTTTCCAGAAATGTTTCTGAAACATAGTGGTGGCATTTGGCATTTTTCTATTTTCTATTTTGGTAAGGGGAATGATTCATGCTTTTCTGTTTCCTATTCCTACTTATAAGATTTATAATTATTTTGATGTTAGAAGATGGAATGCCTTGTGTTGCACTGCTGACAAAACACAAATATTTAATTAAAAATTATTTTTTAATACACCACACTTCCTTAAGCATCTGTAGATTGCATTTTAATTAAGGAATATAAAGCTTAAAAACAAAGAACTAGAAGGAGCCTTATAGGTTGCACAACCCTGGCACTGAAATTAGGTTTTATCTTACATTCCTATCTGAGTTGAATAGTGGAAGCTGCATAGAGTGCTATGCTAGGAAGACTGAGGCTTCATTCTGGAAAGAGTTATACAATCAGTTAGCAATGTTTGGCATGGGCAAGAGATGAAGCAAAATATTACTCAGTTTTATTCTATTCATTACCAATCTTAATATAATTTATTTTACAAATAAAGGGATTGAATCTAGAAAGGAAAAATGTTTGCATAGATTTACATAGCATATGTATGAATAGTGTGCCCACAAAAGTCATGTCTACCTGAACCTCTGAATATGACCTTGCTTGGAAGTAGGGTCTTTGCAGATATAATCAGTGAAGATAAGGTCATACTGGATTACAATGAGCCCTGAATCCAATGAATGTTGTCCTTAAAAGAAAAGGACAGGATGAGAAAAAGACACAGAGAAAATCATGTGAAGACAGAGGCAGCAACTGGAATGACGCAGCTGCAAACTAAGGAGTATTGAAGATTGCCAGCAACCACCAGAAGCTAGGAAAAGACAAGACAGGATTCTCCCTAGAGCCTTTGGTGGGAGCGTGGCTTGCTAACACCTTGATTTTAGACTTCCAGATTCCAGAAGTATGAGAGAGTAACTTTCTATTGTTTTAAGTCACTCACTTTGTGGTAATTTGTCATGGAAGCCCTTTGTCATGGAGGCCCTAAGAAACTAATATAGTATCTGGAACTAGAACCCATACCTCCTTAATCTAGTTTCAAAGAGTTAAGCACAGTATGAGAGAAAAAATATAGAAGAACTAAACTTTGAAAAGTAGAAAAACTATGGGGTTACATGTGATAAGCTTTTGGGTTCCATATGTGAGATTCTATCATCTAAAACATACATTCATGAGAGTTAAACAGTATAATAAGAGCAGTATCAATTCAGTACAAAAACAGTACAAGGAAGTTCCTAATTGATTGCTGTGTCAGTTAGGGTCCTTGCCAGATGCAGATGGCCAACTCAACTTAGGTCATTTATGTGACATTTAATACAGGGACAGTTTATAAAAACCTAGAGAAATTGCAGGGGTGATACATTACAACACGGCCAGTAAACAGTGGGGCAGTCTACCATTACCACTCTTAGGTCTGAAGATGTAAGAAGAGGGAACAGTTACTAGAATCTGGGTTACAGAGAGAGCCGGGTGGAGGGGTCACCTAGTAGAAGATAAATAACCTGTGGAGAGACTGTATGTTTAGAACCAGGAGTTTAAATATTCCAGTCTTACTCTTCTCCCTCCCTCCTATCTCTTGCTGGTGCTCCCTGTTAACTAAACCCAATGGCAAACTTGAGGTCAGTGGATCTCAGTGATGCAGTGCCTATAGGTCAGTTTCCGAGGCAGAGAGCAGAGTGTATGGGGGAGGGGGTGAGGCACATGGAAGACATCCAGCCAGTACCAATGAATATAAGACAGCAAGTTAATAAAGAAATTGAGCTATCACAATGTAGAATTTCCTAGACGATCTGCAAAGTTCAAAACAGAAAGTCCTTTTGTGTCTAAGTACTTAGCCCATTGAAATAAAAACAACATTCCTGCCTGTTGTGAAGTCTTAATCTACTTATCTCCAAGCATCTTATTTCTTATGGTGACAGATTTTGCAGAAAATGTATTTGTTTTCCACATCCATGAATCCCTCGGCCCCAACAGGTGTCAAGTATGAAACTGTTGTGTTAATGAAAAACAGTAAGATTATAGACGGCATTATTTCTCCTAGGAGGCTAAACATTCAGTCACAGTACTTTCTCTACCACATTATGAATTAGTGCAAGTGTAATTTGTGTTTTACAGATGAGCAAAGGCAGGCACAGAAAAGGCTAGTAAGCTACTTAGGGTCACCTAGTGTGTTTAGTTTTCCATACAGCGACTTTTGCTGCTCAGTTTCAAAGGTGATCAAATGGCTGCTGCCAAGTCATGATATGTGATCATTTGGGGGAGTACAAGGAGTGCTGGCAAGAGTGTGAAAGCAGTTCCTTCTGATGATTAAACTATAAAGTTGAAATACTGATCATTCCAAGAACTTGAAAGATTCTCAGGTCTTAAAACCAGTAAAGCAGCTGGTGGAGAATGTGGAGATATATATATAATATGTTATATATAATATATCCATTATCTTCAAGACCAAAAAATATATAGTCTTTGTGCTTATAATATTGCTGTCACCAAGTAATACTGCTTTAACTGTTTGAGCTTATGAGAAAAGAGGTAAGTTTAATATGTAAATTATGCGTCTGTGCCAAGACAGGGCCAAAAGAAATATTTTTCTAATAGGGAAAAATTGAATCATCACCTAGAACCATGCATTATTCTCATGATGAACTCAAAACAATCTTTGCTGTTAGGAGTATTATAGCCTCATTATAAGCAGAGTGATTTAGTTCTAGCAAACCACTGTCATCATTCACAGTGAGTGAGTGTTGTTAATCAGAACTTGATGTTTTTTTCTAGTTTTGTTTGTATTTAATGCATAATTTTTTTGTTTTATAAATTTGTTTAGCACTATTGGCAGTTAACTGTATATTTAATGATACTATGATAATAATATCTACACTAGGGATTGTACCAGAAATTTTTTCCCCTTTATATAAGAAATCCATTCAATAGTCACTTTCAAAAATCATTGCCTAAGAAAGGAGATGGTTTTGGCCCTGAGGACTTTATTCTGCTTAAAAAGAGACCCAGAGCACAGAAGGCCAAGGAAATTTTTCTCACCTTTTCCTAATTTGCGGTGCTGGAATCCCCAGCTTATCAACAGAGACAAGTAAAAACCATGCACAGTGGCTGCAGTGAAAAGCTAATTCAAACAGGTGGTCTGCTTCTTTATATTACTGTTAATGTCTGCATTCCATTTATCTCCTTGCTGCTTCTCAAGTATGTTAGCAAGCTCCCACCCTGGGGCCTTTGCACTGGTTGTTTTTGCCTACAGTTTAAGGCCGAATCCAAGACCTCACTCAGTTCTTTGCTCGAATGTCCCCTTCTGAATGAGGCCTACCATGCTTCCCTACTCTCGAGCCCCTTCTTTCCCTCTCTGCTCTTTTTCTTTCCTTCAACACTTACCACCATCCTATACACTATATGATTTACCTTAATATGTTCCTTGTTTACTGTCCGTCTCCCCTTTCTATCTCTTGCTAGAATGTAAGCTCTATGGGGGCAGGTCTTTTTCTCTTTGTTGAGTTCACTCATCTGTCCTAAGGTCTTGGCACAAAGTAGGCACTCAGTAAGTAGGATCGAATAAATTAGTCTTTCTATTTCTCATTAGTCAAATTCTTCATGAAGTTATAGTCTAAGTTTCCCCTTTCCAAACAGTTTCAGGATTGGGGGGTAGAAGTGGCACATTTGTGTATATTAATAGGAAGAAGTTCTGGATCTACAACTCTACACTGTTGTGACATTTTTCATGTTAAATGAGGCATTTTACATTAAATGAAACGTACCTAATAGGTATTGATAAATAGGCTTCCAGTCAAGTTAGTTTCATTTGGACCAATTTGAACTAAGTAATTAGGAAAAAAAAATCCGTGCACTACAGCAGTTATTTTAATGTAGACAAGTTATATTTACATTTATATTGCACTTGACAGTTTGAAAAGCAACTTATATAAAAATTTCCTTGGATTTTCTTTTCAACCAGCATGATTGGGCTGAACAAGTATTTTCAGTCCTCATGCACTCCAGTTCCAGAGAAGTTAAAGGACTAGGTTCAGATCACAAAAGTGGTTCTCTAAGACCTGCAACCCCGGTCTTATAGCGTCCTACCTAGGTGAGTAGAGTGCTCTTTTTATAAGAGGCTTTAGTATCAGGGTATGGGGCTGTTAATGGAGAAGGATGGCCAATAATCCATAATTTTAGGAATAAGTTCTGGAAGTCGAAAAACTACTTTATACTGAGATCATATTTTTAAAATTTGCTTTAATATTCCCATGTTCAGTGGTTTATTGAATACTTTTCATTAACTAGAGCTTTTATATTCTGATTAAATAAATGAACTGGTGTTTGAAAGATGGGGAAGATTTTTGCTGTCTTAATTAAATAGCATTATGATTCATTGCATGTGAGATACAGAAAAGAAACCATCAGGCCAGGCACAGTGACTCATGCTTGTAATCCTAGCACTTTGGGTGGCTAAGGGAGGAGGACTATTTGAGCCTAGGAGTTCAAGACCAGCCTGGGCAGCATAGTGAGACCCTGTCTCTACAAATAAAAATTATCTGGACATGGTAGCTGGTGCCTACAGTCTCAGATATTTGGGAATCTGAGGCAGGAGGATTGCTTGCCCAGGAGTCGGAGGCTGCAGTGAGCTGTGATTGTGCCACTGCCCTCCAGCCTGGGTGAAAGAGCAAGACCTTGACTCTTAAAAACAAAAAAGAAAGAAAAGAAGGAAAAAAAGAAACCATCAAACAGGTGGCTTAGGAGATTTACTGTTAATTTCATGAAGTTACTGAGAATTGGAGAGAAGAATAGATTAAATAAAAGTATTTAAGAGAAGTGATTAACATTTTATAAAGCATGCAAACGAAGTTAATCAATTGGCAGTCTAGTGTTTTTTTTATAACCTTAATTCAGGATGTCATAATGAAGGAATGTAAAAAAATACTAAGAGTGATATTATGTGTTGTTTTCATTATTTCATCATGTAAATACTTATGAATAACTCTTCAGACTTCTGTCATTTTATTTGCCACCTTATGATTAAAACAATTTTTTTTTTTTGGAGACAGGATCTAGCTCTCTTGCCCAGGCTGGAGTATAGTAATGCTATCCTGGCTCACTGCACCCTCTGCCTCCCAGGCTCAAGTGATCCTCCCACTTCAGCCTCATGAGTAGCTGGGACTGCAGGCAGACACTGCCATGCTTGGCTAACTTTTAAATTTTTTGTAGAGATGGAGTCTTTCTATATTATCCAGGTTGGTCTCAAACTCCTGGGCTCAAGCAATACTCCTGCCTCGACTTCTCAAAGTGTTGGAATTACAGGTATAAGCCACCATCCTCAATCTAAAGGAATTTTTATGTAGCCTGTGAGAGCTGGGATCAAACCTTAATTATTATTATTTTTTTGTCCCCAGGTTCCAGTAAATTAACACCTATGGAAAGGGCTCAATAAATGTTTATTGTCAAGTGAATAAGTAAGTTTAATGACCAGTGCTGAATGATATTGTTAAACCATCCAGCCTTCAATTAGGGAGGTCAAGATTTAATTTCCTTTTGGTTTTACACAGATGGAATGAGTTAGCAGGCACTAAGCTAGTTGCTTACCTCATCTAACCCTCAGTAACCTGTTGAGTTTGTACAATTCTTAATGCCATTTTTTAGATGATTAATATGGGACACAGAGGTGTTAAATTATTTGCCTAAAGTCACACAAATGATAGAAACAGGATTTGAACTCAGGGAATATATTTGACCACTATACCACACTGTTTAACCTTTTGCCGTAAAATAAATGAGAATATGATTTCCAAGTTCACGTCTTAGGGATTTGAAATGAATGATGTGTGAGGGGTCACTATTGAATGATTTAGTTTTCTTAGTTGAAATGTTCACCTTCTGTTTTTACTCCTCAGCTCACCTCAGCCTAACTTTCAACTCCAAGCTTTGACTGTCACTGCCCCATTGAGGCCATTGGAGACCTTATCATTGCCAACTGAAGTGGGGTTTTTATCCTCTTAAATCTTGGCTGGGTGTGATGCTGCTGATGTCACCCTCTTGAAAAGGTCTATTCTTTAGTCTTTCCTGAGACCCTTCTTTTCTAGTCTTGCCTCAAGTTATTTCTACTTTGTCCTTTGCTAGATAGCAGAGTCCTCTACCTTAAATATTGGTGTTCCACAGCTTTTCTCCTAGGCTCTTTTCTTCTAATTTTGCTCTTGGCACTGTGCAGTCTCATCTATTTCCATGGATTCAGCCAATACCTATACACTTACATCTCCAATCCTCATTCTTTTTCTGAGTGCCATTATTGTGTTTCTAGCTGTTGACTTGGCATCTCCACCTGGATGGGCCTCAGACTCCTCAAATTCATTGTAGCCCAAACAGAACTTGACCGCATCCTTCATCCTCCTTCATATGCCTCTTTAATGTTGCTGGCAACAGTTATGCAAATCAGACATTTGAGACTTACCTTGCATTTTTCTTCATCACTTCCATCCAGGCGGCCCTGTCAGTTAACCTCTTCAACTTATCTATATCTAGCTCCACTGCTTCAACTTTTATTCACATCTTTGTTATCTTTTGCATAGCTTCAACCACTCTTCTGACTGGTGTTTTTGCCACCAATTTCCTCTTGCTGCAATTCATCCCCTGCAACTGCCACCAGCACCACCTGTCTTACGAAAAATACAGTTTTATCCCTGATCATGAAAGTTAAGCTTAGTGAAAAACATGTGAAATACAGAAAATGGAAAGAATAAAATGAGAGTTACTTGTGGTCCTGCTACCATTTGCAATATCATTTTTACTAATATTGAAGCTGTTTACATTTCTAAAGGGCAGGGTTATCATGTCAGCTACCCTGGTTTAGAACATTCATGTAAAGCAAGTGCAATTTCCACTAGAGTCAGTTGTTATAGATGTTTTTTAAAGCCAGGTTATTTATAAATAATGAAGACAAAGTAGGGCATGTATTGCTACAAGACAGAGAATACTGTCCACTGTCATATTGTACAGACTCTCATTCTATCCTTTTTCATGTTGTATGCTTATTCAGAAATTCTTTCTGGGGTTTGCTTAGGGCTTCATCAACTTTCTATTGACAACAGGGATCTTCAGAATTTTAATATGTCTCTAGTTTCTAATTTTAAAAAAAAATGTGAGATAATTTTATTCCTATTTTTTTGCCCTATGTGAATAACCAAAGGCCTTTTTGGGTTAAGTAATGTAGTCATTTGGCTCAAAAAACTTTTTAAGTGCACAAAAGTAGTTTGAGAAGTTTTCCTTCAACCACTCATACATTTCCAGATTTTTCCGTTTTTCTCACAGGTAGCAGCGCTCATTAGTTTCAGGTTTATCCCTTCAGAGTGTTCATACATATATAAATGGATATACATTCCACATAACTGGTACAGTTGATGTGTTAAGTAGTGGACATTTAAATTGTCTCCAGTTTTCTCTATTACAATTAATGCTATAATAAATAATTGTACATATATGTATGTATTTAAATCACATCAGTGTTTTGTTTAGTATTATGTTTAATTTTATTTCAGTTTAAACTGGTTAAAGAACTAATGTCAGCTGTGTCCTGCAGTAGATAGTACACTTCTGGCAGCTTAGGAAAGTGTTCTTCTTTATATCAGACTCAACTTCTAGTCATGGTCCACAGAGACCCTTATCATCGGGATGTTGCTTTATGTATGACCCTTCTAACCTCAGCTGGATCTGGTTTCTGGGAAACTCTTGCCCTCCTGGTAGGAGGTAAATGTCTGCTCCCTGACTTCCCAGAGCTTCTCCTCTACTTTTTTTTATTATGATATAAGGACTATTTTCTGGCTATTAATAGACTGGAACCTGCTTCTTTGTAACTCTGACACTATGAGAAACCAGTGACCTGCTCGAAAACTTCACTGTTGGTTGATTTTTGGTAGAATTTTATATGAACATTGAATTTAATTTATTTTTCTATACTGATTTACAACTTGCTAACAGCTAAGGCACCAAAGCATTATGAAATGAAGATAAAAACCTTCATAGAAGCTGCTGTAATAGTCCACATGGTCAGTGAGACATGCTGAACTTAATTGTTTTTCTAGTAGAAGGGATAACTTTGTGCTGAACTGATCCTTAGACTCAGTGACATGATAACCATGTGGGGTGATTGGTGAGGTTCATGGTCACAGAAGAGCGTCTTAAGGGATTTTTGACTTTCTAAAGAGTATCATGCTTTTTAGCAACTGTGCTTATTGTAAATGGTAGCTGAGAAGCCTGATACGGTTTTCCTACAGAGCTTAGATAACGGGTTTTCCTATCCCGATCTAATCTTCAAGGGATGATTGTAAGGAGAAGCACTTTGGGAATGGTAGAGTAAGACCCCGCCCCCAACACATTATGCTCCCCCAAAAAGCAATGAGAACACCAGAGAAAATTGCAAAAATCAAGCTTTTTAAGGAACTCTGGAAATGAACCAGAAGCTTTCAAGTACATGAGGAGCATTTATTCAAGAAACAGATTGAACTCAGCACAGTAGGCCTTGGCTGTGTAACATTTTATTATAACTTGCCTTATATCATTCCTGTCTCCCCAGCTCTGGAATAACTGAAAACCAGAAGCTGTGCAACCACAGTAGTCATGAAAACAAAAATACCTTATGAGCCACTAATGGCAGCAGAATGGGTTTGGAGCTTCCCCAGAAACCTCATCCCTAGAGAATTGTCACTACCTGACATGTCTGGCAGCTCTCTGGAAAAACCTGATTTGCAAGATTTTCATTAACCTGGCTCACAGCTTCCTTGGTGCAAACAGCCCTATCACCAGAACACTTATCAAAACAACCAGTGGTGGTTGTTTGACACTGCACCTGCCTGAGGTGGCGATACCACTTGGGGCACATAAAGGGCTAGCCAAAAAAAAAAAAAAAAAAAAAAAAAAAAAACAGAAAAGGACAATATAGAGAAAGAGATGTGCAAAGGAGGCTTTGAAAAGCTCAGATATATTCCTGGGAATTGGGAAAGCCATTCACATATACAAGGATGTGAGTGTACCCAGGAAAGACATTATTTTCTTCTGTGCCTGGCCTTGAGGCTCTGCACAAGCAGGAAGTAAAAGCTAAGGCAGGGCTATAAACTGCTAGAGTACTGAGGGAGTGATCCATCATACACACAGAGCCTGTCAGCAAAGCCTGGAGGGCTTACTGATTGAGGGCATTTAGGCAAATCTTTGTGCATTTGTTATCCAACCACTGAGTGAACTGAGCAGAGACTTAAATAGCCACACAGGATAATTGTTTTACCCCTATTAACTTCTAATAGGAATATTTTCTTAAATAAGCACAATGTCTTTATTATATTATTATACACAAGAATTATCTAATATTAAAATTTCACTTTCTCAAAAATCAACGATTTAAACAAAATCCAGTTAACAATTTCTTTATTACGTCACCTTTAATATAGAGCAGTACCTCCTCCCCTCATCCTTTTTTTTTTTTTTTTGCTGGGGAATAATATACATGCAGAGAAGTAAGATCATCATAAATTTATGGCTCTTGCCTCTTCTTAGTAACACTCCTTCTTAAAGGTAACCATTGTCCTGACAATTACCTTAGGTTAATTATGTCTCTTTTGTTGTTTTCAATGTTGTTTCATTGAGTTTTGTTGTTTTCATTGTTGTTGCACATATTTAGGAAAGTCCTTAAGGTACCATAATCTTAAATGTACTGTGTGATGAATGTTTACGTATGTACAGACCCATATAACTACCACCCAGAGCAGGATATAGAGCATTCCTCAGCACCTCAGAAGACCTCCTTATACTCCCTTGTGGTCATAGTCTCCTTAAGGCTTGACTTCTAAAACTGTAGGTTAGTTTTGCCTATTTTTGAACTGTAAATAAAGAAGAGAATTATTTAGAATGCATTAGTTTTATCCGGCTCTTTTCACTATTGTTTTTTCCTTTCATTTTTTGTGCCAATGACAACTGTTATCTGTTGTCCTTGAGAATGCCCCACATTCTAGATTTGGTTTTTTGCTCACTGGTAGTGTCTTTTAACTTGTTCCACTGACTCCCTTATTCTTATAAATTGGAGGTTAACCAAAGGGGTGCTGAATACCATCGAGTTCATGTTTTCCCCCCAAGGATGCTTCTTTGGTGGTGCTGTGTACTTCACGTTGCATTCCATCAAAAGTTACACAAAAGTGTGGCTGCCCCATTCTTCATGACGCTAAGATTGATTTATAGGTTCAAGTTGTTGCAGCATAATGTCTTCATTAGAATGTTTCTCATTTATTTTTTTGTCTGTTTTCAAATATATTATTTTCTTATGCATTGAAAAATTATGAATTTTGTAATTCTCTTATTCTTTCTATATTTATTTTCCTGGAATTCTTATGTAAAAAGCACTTCTCATCAGCTATGGCTTCTTAGTACCTCTGAAATACTATTCATACTGGAAAAGCAAAATGATGTTTAATTCTTTAATTTTCATTGACAGTTTTCAGAATATGTGGGCATTGGTACCCTAGTTGTTGCCAATTGTGACTAATGAGATTTACTTTTATTTTAGTTAAGGGCTACATATATTTTAATATTGTTATGAACTCTTGTTTAAAAATTTTTATGTGTTTTAATGAATTGCAGGGGTTTGAAAATATTCTAATGGGGAAATGTATACAAGAAATGTTTAAAGAATAGTTTCACATTTTATCCCTGATATCTTCACTCTGAACACTTATTCTCTGTGTAGGTAACCATTTGTGATGGCTTCTTCTTTATCATTTCCATGTTTCTTTTCATAAATAAAAGCACATTGTGTGAAATTGTATGTGTGTATTGTGGTGGGGAGGGTGGGGTTGCAGTATGTATGCTATTTGGCCATAAGCAATGGGAGTTAAGGTGACTTAGCCAAGATGACAAAAAGATGACATGGTAGGGCCTAGATTTAAACTTAGGAATATAACTTCTGAGCTTGGGTTTTTAACTACTTTGCTATCATGGCAGTCCCATTGACATGCAACCCAAGGAAAGGCCAAAGAGGAGACAGTTGTGATTTTGCAACTCTTAGAGTAATACATGCAAAAATAATCTGAACACAGATTTAACAGTTGAACTTGGTTTTAAAATAATTGCAGAAATGCTTTGTGAGATTCCATCTGAGTAAACTTGTGCCTAGAAAATATATACTTCTTGATTTTCTTTCATTTTTTCTCTTTTTTATTTTGCTTGTTTGTTTGGTTCACATTTTCTAATTTGCCTTAGCAGTATTGACGTAATCTGCTGATAAGAAACCATGAGAAAAGCTTATTTTAAGCGCTTTCAGATGTTGCAATTGTTATTGCATGAGAAATGTGTAAAATGGAAACTTTGCTTCACTCATGCATTACTTATGCTGAGGATATTTCAGGAAAATCTGCATGATATGGTTTGGCTGTGTCCCCATCCAAATCTCATATCGAACTGTAGCTCCCACAGTTCCCACCTATTGTGGGAGTGACCCAGTGGGAGGTAATTGAATTATGGGGCTGTGTCTCTCCCATGTGGTTCTCATGATAGTGAATAAGTCTCATGAGATCTGACGGTTTTATAAAGGGGAATTCCCCTGCACAAGCTCTCTCTTGCCTGCCACCATGTAAGATGTCCCTTGCTCTTCCGCCATGATTGTGAGGCCTCCCAGCCATGTGGAGCTGTGAGTCAGTTAAAACTCTTTACTTTACTAATTACCCAGTCTCAGGTATGTCCTTATTAGCAGCATGAGAACAGACGAATACACTGCATCAGGACAAGTTTTAGTACCTTATATCAAGAATGGAATTGTTGCCAGTAGATAACTTTAAAACTGATAAAAAATTAAAATGACCACAGTGTAATTTGCCTCTTAGGGGTTGTATTTGAGACCCTCTCTTCAGGATTCTCAGAATTTACTCATTATTTTATCACTACAAGTTTAAGCTACTTTTCCCTGGCACTAACTAGTGAATAGCTTTGGCCAAACTGGTTTCCATTTCATTTAGGAATTAATGTTTTTAAAACTTCCCTGGTGTGTTTATGAAATTTGAGTATGATCAAACAATAATTTTTATAGAGTTTGTAACTCTATGTTTTTCCCCCTAAGGAATGAAAAACTATTTTAATTTATGTTTTATTGTTAGATTCTTGTTTTTTGCTTCTCAGTATAATGAGATTGTTTTGAAGGGGCTTTGTGTCTGTTACATTCTGCATATCTCTTCAAATTTGTATTTAAATAGTTGCTCTTAAACACACAAATTTGGAGACCAATAAGTTATGAAGTGCTTCATACTTCTGGTGTTTGGGGCAAAGTTAGAGGGAAATAAAAGCTAAGATACAGAATATGTTATTTTTTTAAAAGTTGTTTTAACAGTGAATTTTTTTTTAATTGTATTTAGGTTCTGGGGTACATGTGCAGATCATGCAGGATTGTTGCATAGGTACACACATGGCAATGTGGTTTGCTGCCTCCATCCCCCTATCACCTATATCTGGCATTTCTCCCCATGTATCCCTCCCCGACCTCCCACCCGCCTGCTGTTCCTCCCTTGGTCCCCCACAACAGACCCCAGTGTGTGATGCTCCCCTCCCTGTGTCCTTGTGTTCTCATTGTTCAACACCCGCCTATGAGTGAGAACATGTAGTATTTGATTTTCTGTTCTTATTTCAGTTTGCTGAGACTGATGGTTTCCAGATTCGTCCATGTCCCTACAAAGGACATGAACTCATTGTTTTTTATGGCTGCATAGTATTTCATGGTGTATATGTGCCACATTTTCATTGTCCAGTCTATCATTGGTGGGCATTTGGGTTGGTTCCAGGTCTTTGCTATTGTAAACAGTGCTGCTATGAACATATGTGTGCATGTGTCCTTATAATAGAATGATTTATAATCCTTTGGATATATGCCCAGTAATGGGATTGCTGGGTCAAATGGAATTTCTATTTCTAGGTTCTTGAGGAATCACCACACTGTCTTCCACAGTGGTTGAACTAGTTTACACTCCCACCAACAGTGTAAAAGTATTCCTATTTCTCCACATCCTCTTCAGCTTCTGTTGTCTCTAGATTTTTAAATTATCACCATTCTAACTGGCATGAGGGGGTATCTCAATGTGGTTTTGATTTGCATTTCTCTAATAATCAGTGATGGTGAGCATTTTTTTCATATGTTTTTTGGCCTCATATATGTCTTCTTTTTGAAAAGTGTTCATATCCTTCTCCCACTTTCGAATGGGTTTGTTTGTTTTTTTCTTGTAAATCTGTTTTAGTACTTTGTAGATTCTGGATGTTATTATTCTTTTAATCAAAAAGATGTATTGTGCCCTTCACACCATTAGATAACTGTTAGGAATGTGGAGACTAATAAAATATGGTTCTGATCCTGAAAGAACTTAGACTAATAGAGAGAATTGGACATGACAGTGTGTCAAATAGACCAGATTTTCCTAACTGGCATAAGAAGGCACATGTGAAAATACTTTGAACAGTAGGCATACAAGCTTTAAGAACATTTTCATCAGCCTTGGAAAATGTATGGCATTGGTGACATAGAACAAGTGTCATTCATAATATCTGCATACTGCAATGAAGTAATAAGTAGAGGCTATTTCACATTTATTCTGGACAATCTCCATTAGAAAAATTGAAATAGATGATGTTTCTCTGTAGACATTTTCCCTCCTGTCATATTTGATTCCATTTGCCTAGCTATTTTATGACACTAGTACCCACATCTTTTTCCACTGTTGTGTTCCCACTAACAATCAGTTTTGAATAACCAGTGCCAATCTTTTACCTATGATGATGTTTTGAAAAAGGTTATCACTTCCTCTTGTTTCAAAACCTGATGGTAACCAGCAGTGAAATTTAAAAAAAAAAAATTTCACAAACTGGCAAAAAAGATTATCTTAATTAAAAAAGTAAAATTGGTTTTTCTGATAGAATTTATTAACGTTTATAGAGAAACTGGTAACACCCTGTGATCATGAATGCTCACAATGATTGATTGCACTGTGAGTTCTGTGTATGTCTGTCTGTGTGTCTATGTCTGTTTCCAGTCAGAGTTAGAGAGGCCCTAAGATAAACTGGAACTCTGAAATGTGTTTAATTTAAACTGATGTCATAATTCCATTTGGATGACAGGTCTTTTTAAGCTGATGTCTGCTGAATACTTGAAGTTTTGAATACAACAACTCAACAGATTGAAACTAGTTTTATTTATTTTCTTTTTTTGAGATGGAATCTTACTCTGTTGCCCAGGCTAGAGTGCAGTGGCACGATTTCAGCTCACTGCAACCTCTGCCTCCCGGGTTCCAACAATTCTCCTGCTTGAGGCTCCTGAGTAGCTGAGATTATAGGTGCATGCTACCATGACTGGCTAATTTTTGTATTTTTTGGTAGAGGCAGGGTTTCACCATGTTGGCCAGGCTGATCTCAAACTCTTGACCTAGTGATTTGCCCACCTTGGCCTCTCAAAGTGCTGGGATTACAGGCGTGAGCCACTGCACCCAGCCAAAACTAGTTTTCATGTGCTATCTTTGCTTCCATTTCCTTCCTTCCCTCCTTCCTTCCCTCCCTCCCCCTCCCTCCCTCCCTCCTTCCCTCTCTCCTTCCCTCCCTCTCTCCTTCCTTCCTTCCTTCCTTCTTTCCTTCCTTTCTCTCTCTCTCTTTCTTTCTTTCCTTTTCTTTCTCTCTCTCTCTTTTTCTTTTCTTTCTTTCCCCTTACCTTAATGGATGTATCCCATATCTATGCTTTGTCCCCTAGAGGTGCCCATGTGGTGGATGATATTTGTATTATTTAGAATCTTGAGACATGAATTGTTGATAATACTTTGTGGATAGCTACATGGTCACTTTTTGGGGGAAACTGCTTAATGAATGAAAACTTATTTTGAATGAGTATTTTATAAATCCACAGTACAAATAAGATCTTCAAATGTCAAAGTAGTTGATGATTAAAGATAGATTTGTAAGGATAATTCAGAAGATGTAGAAAGATTGGAGAGAGATGTCAAGCTTCATTTTTTCCTATATTACTGTTTCTTCTAATTGTGACACTAAGCCACATAGAAGCCTTTCTTTTCTGATTATTAAAGTAATGCAAGTTCATTGTAGACCACTTGGAAATTAGGGGCAAATATAAGGAACTTCCTGTCAAGCTACAACTACTGTAAACATTTTTGGCATATCTCTTTTACAACTTTAAATATGTATCATATATATTTATTTTATAATTCAGTTAAGTTCATACTGTACATATAATTTTGTAGTATGTTTTTCTACTTATTATCTCATGAACATTTTCCATGTTATTAAAAATTATATGAGAATATCATGAGATGGCTGTATAATACCTTATAATATGACTGTACCATAATTTACCTTTTCATTAATTTTCAGATACTTATTTTGCTTCTAATTATTATGAATCACCACATATTATTCACCGTTGAATTTATATAATCTTTGATGGCACATATTTCTTGAGCATTCACCTTATTTTGCTTATCAAACTATGGCAGATAATTTTTTTCATGTGTAATCATTACTTTTTTGTTTGTTTCCCCCTGTACTCTTATCCTTTACTGAAGGAAGTTGTTAACTTTTAAAAACAATAGCTTTTTTTAAAGTTTGAGATGTTTATATATAAACTCTGAGATAGGTTAGAAGGTAAAATTACAAATCCTGATGACAGCAGTTTATGATGGAAATGCTTACGGACCTTTAAATATAGCTTGGTAGGGAAGGGCGGGAGTGAATCAAGTTGTTACAGCTTGTTCCAGGAAGGGCATTTTGGATGAACGCCATCTACTTTTAAAAAGATGTCCTGTGATTTTAGTTCTATTTGCTCCACTTAACCTTTCCCAAAGTGATTGCTGAGGCAAATGTATATGATACACTAAAAGAAATTAACATAATTATAATTCCTTTGGTTAATTGAAAACAGGTAATTCTCTTTCTCCAAAAATGTTACTTGAATTATAATTAAAGTACTGAATTTCAGCATGGTTTGGGCATGTCAGATAACGTAGATCAAGGAGACTCCAGAGGTCAGTTCTTCTAGCCAGCTGCCTTCCTGGTGGACTGTCCTTTATCTATTTAGCGTATTTGTCAGAGTGAGAAAATTTCTCTAGGTTTTATGTCAATGATTTAGAGACTTCTTTGTTAATAACAAGAACACTCATATCTGAGCTTTTACTGCAGCAAGCATGGACTCTGAAACTGGCCCTGTGCTGCTGACTTTATGTAGTTTCACAGTCCTCTCAAAACTGTACTGGCTGTGCCTCATTATATCCATTTTACAAATGTGAAAACTAAAGTTTATGAAGTTAAATCATTTGGCCAACCTCACACAGCTAATAGGTTTCCATCTTAGGCCACAAAACCTAAGCTGTCCTGGACAGCCTACAAGTTGTCAGAGAGTTCTTAGTCATATATCATATAGTTAACTGATTACATGACATAATATCTTAAATTGGGTTTCTAAAATATGTTAAGCAAATATAATGAACTGATTTAGTGTGCAACTTGTAAGTATCAGAAAGCAAATTTGGACACTTAATGGTTGACTTCCTAACTCTTGTAAAAGGGGGACACAATTATGTCGGGAGGAAAAAAATCCTCATTTTTATTCTTCCTGGCTAGAGATCTTGGCAACTGGGAAAGTGGTTGCTATTATTGTGACCTTACCCATTGTATACACAGATTCATACTTCCAGGTTCTCCATCCTACACCTTTTATAAACACCAAGTTTAACTTGGAAAGGGAAAATGTTATTCTTGGCAATACTTATATACCAAAAGTAGAAACTGTAGGAGACCACCAAAGGATATATCAACCAGGAAGCAGAAACTGTAAAGAATATACCTAATATTTAACTGTAATACTGTTTTGAATGCAGGTCTTCAATAAAGGAGATAATTATTATTCAAAGTTTACTAGGAGGCAGGAAAACTGCAAAATCAGATCCGTGTCCCATGTATTTATGACTAGAATAGTTTACTGATACTTTGTGCTTCTAATTACTGCTGCCATTGCCACATATCAAGAAAATCATTAGATAGTTGATAGGGATCTGGCATTAAGAGGAACAAAGCAATTAAAGGACCTACTTTTTGAGAATAGCCTGAAACCATAGTTTCATGTTAGCAAAAATACATAGATAGGGTACAGATATGAATACAATGATAGCATTCTGCACTGAAACCTCAAATGTTAAGAGTCAAAGATCTCTTTGAAAATTAAAAGAAATATATTTACAAAAGTGAAAAAGTACTACTTTATACTGTTGAAAGTAAAATTTTAAGAAATGTTACTAAAATGTTATTCTAAAAGGTGATGCATGCTAAAAAGTGTTGATAGACTCATAGAAAACAGAGATTGCTCATTGATGACAGATTCAGTGAGTAATTATGAGAAGTTCAAGATATTCACTTTTGTATTAAAATCCTGGATTAGGAGAGGCTCACTGGACTAACCAAAAAGGCCAATTCTTCTCTGCAGAGTTCACCAATGCTTCGCAGACTACCTGTAGAGTTCACCAATGCTTCGCAGACTACCTGTGGACCCATCATGGACACTGATCTTTTGTAAAATAGAGTAAAAATAAGCTAGTAGAAAAAGAAATGGAATAAAATATAAGATATACAAAATATGAGCCCAAATTTGATTGAATAGATGTAAAATTAACAAATTTCTGTAAAAGTTTCTAAGAGCTTCCAGTCAGTTTCTAGACATCTCAGATCAGTATCAACCAATTCATGGACCAGCACTTGCCCATGACCTGTATTTTTAGAGCACTGTTCTCAACTTATATAGAGTCTAAACTTTTTTCTCACGTTACTGCCCCTTTCTGTCATTATTCCTGTACTTTCTTGTACTTTTACTATGCTGTTTTATTCTTGATTTAAAAGTAGATTGAACATAGTTATTGTGAGTTATTAAGGTAGAAGACACAGTACAGGTACAGATGTATGTCTCTTTTTGAGTTTTCTAATAAAATGAATATGCAAAATCAAAAATAACATGTACCTATACATGTACATTGATATATGGTCTGTTGGATTTTAAGACTGTAGACCATTGTCTCTTAGAAATATGTTTCAGAGAGCACCTGTATCAGAATTACCTGAGAGAGAGGAGAAAGAGAGAAGAGAGAGAGAGAGAGAGAGAGAGGGAGAGAGAGAGAGAGGATAGAGAGACCATTTGTTTAGGAGAAAGTGATGGAAGAGAACAAGAGTTTCTACCAGGTAATCCACAGAATTCTTCTAGATCTTATCCAAGACTAACAAGTTGGTACCTATACGAGTCTGCAAGAGTCACACTGTTACTAGGCTTGGGGTGCCACCTAATGAAGATACTACTGCAGTGACCAAAAACATACCTCACAACACCAAAGTCCCTTAAATATCTGGAATACCTTCAAAGAAAGACAGGCGCGAACAAGCCCAGACTGTAAAGACTAAAATAAATACCTAATTCTTTAATGCCCAGACACTGAAGAACATTCACAGGCTTCAAGACCACTCAGAAAAACATGACCTTACCAAAGGAACTAAATAAGACACCAGTTACCAATCCTGGGAGGCAGAGATATGTGATCAATCAGACAGAAAATTCAAAGTGACTGTTTTGAGGAAGCTAAAAGAAATTAAAGAGAACACAGAAAAGGAATTTTGAATCCTATCAGATAAATTAAACAAAGAGCTTGAAATAACTAAAAAGAGTCATGCAGAAACTCTGGAGTTGAAAATACAACTGACATACTGAAGAATGCCTTAGAGACTCTTAGCAGCAGAATTGATCAAGCAGAAGAAAGAATTAGTTTGAAGACAGGCTATTTGAAAACACATAGTAAGAGAAGACAAAAAAGAATAGAAAAGAATGAAGCATGCCTACAAGATCTAGAAAATAGCCTCAAAAGGACAAATCTAAGTTTTTGGCCTTAATCAGGAGGTAGAAAGAGATAGTGGTAGAAAGTTTATTCAAAGGGATAATAACAGAAAACTTCCCAAACCTAGAGAAAGATATCAATATTCAAATACAAGAAGGTTATAGAACACCAAATAGATTTAACTAAAACAAGACTACCTCAAGACATTTAATAATGGAACTTTCAAAGATCAAGGATAAAAAAGGATGCTAAAAGCACCAAGAGAAAAGAAATAGCATACAATGGACTTCCAATATATCAAGCAGCAGAGAAATGAACATCAAAACTACAATGAGATATCTCACCCCAGTTAAAATGGTTTGTATGCAAAAGACAGAAAACAACAAATGCTGTTGAGGATGCAAAGGAAAGGTGAACCCTTGTAGGAATGTAAATTAGTAGGAATGTAAATTAGTACAACCACTGTGGAGAACGGTTTGGAGGTCCCAAAAACTAAACATTGAACCAACATATGATCCAGCAATTATATTGCCAGGTATATATACAAAAGAAAGGAAATCACTGTATCAAAGAGGTATCTGCACTGTTTGCTACAGCACTGTTCATAATAGCCAAGATTTGGAAGCAGTCTAAGTGTATATTAACAGATCAATGAAAAAGAAAATGTGATATATATGCATCACAAATATATTATATATATGCACAACGGAGTACTGTTCAGCCATGAAAAAGAGTGAGATTCTGTCATTTGCAACAACATGGATGAAACTGGAGGTCATTATGTTAAGGAAATAAACCAGGGACTGAAAGACACACTTCACATTGTCACTTATTTGTGGGAGCTAAAAATGAAAACAATTGAACTCATGAAGAGATAGAATAGAATGGTGGTTACCAGAGGCTGGGAAGGATAGTGGGTTGCAGGGGAAGTGCAGTTGGTTTATGTGCACAAAAATATAGTTAGATAGAATGAATAAGATCTAGCATTTGATAGCATAACAGGGTGACAACAGTCAACAATAATTTATTATACATTTAAAAGTAACAAGAGAGTATAATAATAATAATAATAATAATTAGTTTTTTAGACAGAGTCTCACTCTGTAGCCAGGCCCCAGGCTGGAGTGCAGTGACACGATCTCTGCTCACTGCAACCTCCGCCTCCCGGGTTCAAGCAATTCTCCTGCCTCAGCCTCCCGAGTAGCTGGGACTACAGGTGCGCACCACCACACCCAGCTAATTTTTGTATTTTTTATTAGAGACAGGGTTTCACCATGTTGGCCAGGATGGTCTCCATCTCTTGACCTCATGAGGTCCACCTCAGCCTCCCAAAGTGCTGGGATTACAGGCGCGAGCCACTGCGCCTAGCGAGAGTATAATTATTTTTAACACAAAGAAAGGATAAATACTTGAGGTGTTGAATACTCCACTTACCCTGATGTGATTATTATGCATTGTATGCCTGTATCAAAGTATCTCATGTACCCTAGAAATACACACACTATGTACCCACAAAAATTAAAAATTAAAAAATGTGGACTCCTAAGACCCATTTTATAACTACTGAATCACAATTTCTGTGGTTTGCTCTTTGGAGTCTGAATTTTAAACATGAGTCCCAGATGATTCTAAGACAAAATGAAATTTAAGAACTACTCTTTCAGCATGTGGAAATCTGTGTGATACGTTTAATTCTGAATCATACACTACAGTGGTAAAGTATCAATGCCAACTTTGAAAATGTTCACTAATGTGAATATATTGGAGTTTCTAACTGTATTCTTTCAGGAGAGCATCTCCAGGGCATATTTTTGTGTTCATTGCTATATCCAAAGCATTATTGGAAAAGGGTAATGTTCCCATTTTACAGACAGAAACAACACACATATATAGATAAAATAATTTTACATCCTTCTCTACTAGTTTAATCTTAATTGAAGATTTTTGCATGCTTAAACCTATTCTTAAATCCCCCAGTTTACAATAATGTAATTTAATTTGGAATAAAAAATAGCATAGCTGAAGAGCCCACTAACTGTGCAGTTAAACAGTTATAAATTGAATTAGAGAAGGATTGTTGTATTCAAACCCCTTAATATTTCACTTGGAAACATTTGTGTTTCCATTAATATGGAGTTAATGCAACACTCACACCAAGTTCACCATTAAGGAAAAATATAACACTCTTAGATAGTGATATGAAATTCTCCCATAAGGAAAATTATTACATCCTAAGAGCTTCAAGACATATGACAGTCAAATAAAGCAGGCACCGCTATAGCCGGGTCTTTAATTCTGTAGTGGAAGTAAGTCAAGGGAAAAGAACTATACTTACTCTTATTTGTGTATATCTTTTAGAGTTTTTGGCACATTACATCTGCTTGTGGGTATTGATCTGTTAGTTGAGGAAAATTTTTTTGTGTGTATTAAAGTAATGGATCACAATGCTGATTTTTTTACTTAAATGGACATTCATTCCTACAGGGATTTCATTGTCCACCTAAGATGAGGAAATCAGTCCTTTGGGGATTTTCTTCTCTTCCAAAGCATATTGATAATTTCCCAGATAAAACTGAAAAGCCCTAAGAAAGTAACAAGTCCTTCATTACTTTTACTGTACTCAGAGTACCACACAAATGCTGCTCTCCTGAAATTGTGCAGGGTTCTGGGAAATCTCCCTCTGCACATTTCAGCCTTGCTGTGGTGTTCCCTTGATCGAGTTACTAGAATTCTCTGAGCTCAGTTTCTTCATCTTTGGGCTAAGAATGCTTCTCAGAATTACTGTGAGAATTCTTTCAGTGGATGATTCCTAATTACTATGCGTAGTTCTTGGCATTCAGTGATTGGTAGGTAGTTATTGTTGGGGGAAGCTGTAGAAGAGTGGCAAAAGTATTGGTAAGCTTTGATGTCATACAGACCCAAGATTTGAAATCCAGCTAGTTTCTAGTTGTGTGATCTTCTGTGAACAAGTTATTCAATCTATCCCCCAGATTTCTTAATTTATGATGTAGGGATTGTCACTCTGGTTACTCTGAGGATTAAATGAGTGTGTATACACACTTATAGGGCCTAGCATGTATTCAGTTTTTACAAGATAACAAATAATAGTCATGATTGTTTTTTAGTGAATGTAACGACCTACTTTCTAAGCTAAATTTAAAAATACGTTTGTTTTGTACACATGTATCAACTTGGGTTTAGATTTAAGGTCCTACTCTTGATATTTTAGCAGCTCTCTGATTCTCATATATATTTTCAAAAAGCTTTCTGATTTATGCACAGACTGATGTGTATTCCCATTGAAAGATTTTGGGAATCTGAAAACAGAGTGACAATGGGACAAGCATTTCTCTGGCTGCTTTAGGAACACAGGGTTGGAAGAAAAAGTCTCCAATAAAAAGTGTAGCAGATAGACACATGCTGTGAGGCTTCAATAATGTATATGAGTGATGTCAGCCTCAGAGGCATGCAAAATGCAAAACACAAAGGAAATTCATAATGGGATTTTCAGGAAAAGGGTTGTTCCTTCCTGATACGCTAACCTTGATTCTAGTTTGTGTTTTTGGTACCAGCATAAAGATAGATGGAGGAGGCACTGCTGAATTTTTCCATTGCCAATTTGTGTTGTAATCTAAGGACTGTGTCTTTGTTCTTCCCTGCTTTACTCTCAATAAATATTCTGTGAGCTTTGGGGAATAAGCTACTTTAGTTAAGTGATGTCTTTAATTGTGTATGATTAATCCATTCAGCCTCCATAAGTCACATTTCTACCCATGGGCATCCTTGCTAGATCAATAGCTTTGAATGTTGGAACCTAATAATCAAGTGGGCTTGCAGTAGATCTGATGGAAATGGGGAAGAGTCTTAATTTCTATTCCTTTATTCTTCAGCTTCCCTTTCTCTCCCTGTACATCAATGCTTGAAATTTCTAGATGCTGTTCTTTTTCACCAGCCTAATCTCTTCTTCCCTCTGTGTGCTTCACCCTGTGCTCACACAGGTCTGATCTTCCCTCAGTTTTTGACAGGGCCATGTTGCTTCCCACCATAGGCCTCTGTGCAGCTCTTCTGGTTCATACCCCAAAGCCTTGAGGGAGCTTTCTCTTACTCTCCTGACCACGTCATGTTTGCAGCCCATGTATACTCTGAGGACCTTTTCTTTTTCCTTTATAACCTGTGTCATAATTGTAATTAAGGAATTCATTTTATATTTATTTAATGTTTTTCTCTCTAAATTACAAGCTCTCTGAGGGCAGGGGCTATGTTTATTTTGTTCACAACTACCTCTCAGTGCCTAGCACCATATGATATCATAGTAAAAATATAAGTATGTTTTATTGATGCAAAGTTGTTAATAAGGTGCTTCCCCATTTTATTTGTTACTGTTGGTTTTGCTGGACTTTCCCCACAAAGGGTTGTGGTTTGGAGAAAGGAAAGCACATGTGAATTTATGATACTCTGGCTGTACCTCTCAATATAATCATTTACTGTGATTAAAGTACCACTGGCTGAATCACTTGTGCTTAAAAAATTACCATCCCAGTGGAAGAGTACATGTGTGATGGCTTGAAATTGAAGTCCCAGCATTCATCAACTGCTCCTGCCCTACACTTTTAAGTTTCTTTCTTGGTCAGCTGGGAAATCTGATTTCATTGATAGTGGCTTATGCTGGGGGAAAACAGGTTTTCTCCATATAGGAAAATAGATTATCACATGTAGATGTTGGTAATTAATATATGGGTGGTCCAGAATCTAGAGTGCAGGTTAAAGTGGTGTATGTACCAAATGTTACAGTATTTGGAAGGCAAAGAATCATGGCTTGGAGGACCAGAGTGGTAGGTGTCAGGTGGGATTCAGAGACCAGGGAGTGAGTGATAATAAGAGCTGCACCGGAAGCAGAGGAGGAGAGTCTCTCTTCTAGCCAACAGAGAGTCTGTTGGTCCATAACTAGAAAGTAGTCAAGAGCTCAAGATTATACTCTATTCCCGCCTGGGTATAAAAACAGAGAGGTTTACATTGTTAATAAGTCTATTTGTTGTTGATAGGCTGTAGCCAACTTTGGTATCCAAAAGAGGAAATAAATTTATTCTTTCTTGATTTCTTATTCTTTCTTTTCCTCCTTTCTTTCTTTTTCTTTTTTAGAGACAGGGTCTTACTCTGTTACCCAGGCTGATTTGCATTGGCAGGATGGTAGCTCACTGTAACCTTGAGCTCCTGGGCTCAAGTGCTCCTCCCACCTCAGCTTCCCAAGTAGCTGGGACTACAGATGCATGCCACCATGCCAAGCTAAGTTAAAAAATTTTTCTTTTGTAGAAATGGTGCTCACTATGATCTTGAACTCCTGGCCTCGTGTGACTCTCCTACTTTGGCCTCCCCAAGTGCTTGGATTGTAGGCGTAAGCCATGGTGGCTGGCATAGATTTATTTTTCTTAATCTCCCAGTGGTGACTGAGACCACTAAATTAGTGAGGTTGCTGGCATTTTTGAGAGTATTATTTGAGTAAGGCAGAACATCTTAAAAGAGCTTGGGTTTAAGTGTCTTTCAGGTGAGACTTCAAATCTTGGCTGTTACCACTTCTTTTCCATGAGCCTCAGTTTTCTCATCTGTAACATGGGCCTAATGACACTACTGACCTTATTCTTAGAGCACAGTGGCACTCATTTGATACTATTTCTAAAGCATCTCCTATGTGTCCCTGGCACATAGTAGGCATTCTGAACATGTTTGCTATTATTGTTGTTTGCTAGGACACTGGAAAGTCAAGTGATTTGTTCTAAAACTAGGTTGGGTTTTCATGTTCAGAAGAGGCTTGGACAGGGTGATGGTGATCCTGGAATGCCTGGCTTGCTGTGTTCACTCATCCAATTCCAGAATCAGCCCAAAGTTCTGTGGCCATTCAAAGCTTCAGGGCAAACTGTGTCTGGGTTAAGGGGACAATAGAGAGGTAATTGCAGCCATCAAGTGTAGTGTGAAGCTTAAATCTAGTTTGCATCATTTCACAGCAAATGTACCTGACATATGAGACCTTTTCATCTAGTTTTCCTGAGGTTTGCTGGAGAGAGTTTTATAGCCTTCGATTACATTAAACCAGCACTTGGTAATAGCAACCGCTAACACAGGTAGGCTAACAGCTTCAGAAAGCCTCTTTCTCTATTAAGGAATAATGGATCTGAACTGGGGATTTCCCTACCCCAATTCTTTCCAGTAGTATAGGACAGGAGCATTAGCTAGATTGATGATTGTATATATTTTTGCATTAAAAGTCAGGTTTGAAAATAACTTCTGAATTGATAACTGCATGTTTGGATTTTCGTTAAAGCTATATTATGATTGAAACCTTTTTCACAGTTTGAAATCACAAGACCACACATTTCACTCTGGATTAGTTAAAATACTGTAAGCCCATTTCAGTAACCTAATTGAATGCTATGTCTGATTCATGGTAATGGTAAGTTGGAGTTCTCAGGTAGTGACCACTCTATTCTGAGTAAATCAAACAGCAAGCTCCCCTCTCTGTGATTGCAGTCAGCTTGTTTGACATCAGCCCACTCTAGTGTGTGTGTGTGTGTGTGTGTGTGTGTGTGTACACATAACTCATTCTTTGGAATTCTCCCATGGAAAAGCAAAGGAAGGAAGCTGAGGGGAGGATGGGGCGATTGCATCCTGTACCCTTTGCAGGGGTGTGGCCACGACTGCCTCAGCCGAAGGGACGTGATACATTGTTTTTTCACTTAGGACGCCTGGACAGTGATCAGTCTTGATGAAAGGCAGGAGTGGCTTTTATTGTCATTCGTACTGGATAGGAGCCTCTTGCTAGAGGCCTGCCAGAATCCTATCTAGTATTTTATTTCTAGAACTTTGGGGGAAGAGGAAGAGAAGCAGGAGCATCAGTGAAGTGAACCTGCAGAGCTTTCACAGCCACCTTAGAACTCCAGACCCACCTTGACTTCGGTTCAGCTCTGGCTGCTCCTATGAATGAAACTGCCAAGTGGGTTGGCCAGGTGTTTGATTTTCAGGAGAATGCCATGTTTCTTCTTGCTGCTTCCTAAGTCTCATTTGAATGATGGATTTTACCCTGGCAGAGAGAAACTCTTTGGGATCATATGAGGTAAGGTATTGGAAAGTGCTATGGAATGAATTCCACTGTCACCTGATTTCCTTGTCCAACTGTTTGGGATTTAAAGTTTTTTCTGCCTTTCATCTTGAAAAACTCTTAAATATGGTCCCCTCCCAGCTTGCTTAGGGACAATTATTGACAAACTATGAAGCACATTTATCACTTGACAACTAGATGTAAGAGAACAGTGCTGAAATTAAAGCATGCAGAACTTTTACATATAGCTAGACAATCACCTCATGAATTTTTAGAGTCCTGGTTGTTTTAAATGGATTTTGATGTTACTGTGATGTTAAGTACAGGTTCTACCTACAAGAAAATGCTTTTGAAAGCTGCCTTAGGTTGAGTCTAAATAGATTTCATGCTGGAATAATCATGGTTTTTGACTAATTTTAAAGTTCTTCTTTCAGTGAGATGGGAAAACAGATTTGCTTTTAAGGTAAAGTTCATATGGACAAGTATTCATAGACATCCGTATTCTGGAGACTGTTGATTTAATGGCAGTCTTACAACAAAACTTTAACTTGAGAATAAGACCATGGTTTTTATATATTGTCTTGTGGCAGCTGTGGCAAACTGACCCAGTTTTCTATAGACCTCTAAAATTTGCAAGCAGAAAAATCTACTTTAATTAATTATTTAAAAAGTGGAACAACTCCAGGGCAAAATTTTAGTTATTTTCTAATTCCTTACAAGTTAGTTGTATACAGTGAATTTTTTTTTTTTTTTACTTTTTGGCTGTTAAATGTCAATCAGTGATTCTCAAGAGAGATGGTGATGTTAATTTTTATTGCCGTGTAGGGTGCAACTGGCATTTAGTGCCCGAGAGCCAAGGATGCTAATGTTTCTGCAATGTATTGGATAGACTCTCACAAAGAATTACCCATTAGAATGCCCATAGTGCCTCATTGAGCTCAGTTTAGTGAAAAGAATGTTGATGATTTAGTAAATGTTTACATGAGCAGTCATCTCTGGAAAGGTCGTTGATCTTCTGATACAGCAGTTGTAGGAAGGGACCCACACGGAGCAGTCACTTTGTTGCATTATTCTTTAGGATCAGGAGCAGTGAATGTTTCAGAAATACTGCTCCCACATGCTTCTTTTTTTTTTTTTTTTTTTTTTTTTTACTTTTATTTTAGGTTCAGGGGTACATATGCAAGTTTGTTATATAATTAAACTTGTGTCATCACTCAGTTACTAAGCTTACTACCCAATAATTTATTTTTTCTGATCCTCTCTCTCCTCCCATCCTTCACACTCAAGTAAGCCCCAGTGTCTGTTGTTGCCCTATTTGTGTTCATCAGTTCTCATCTTTTAGCTCCCACTTGTAAGTGAGAAAATGCAGTATTTGATTTTTCTGTTCCTGTGTTTGTTTGCTAAGAATAATGGCCTCCAGCTCTATCCATGCTCTCGCAAAATACATGCTCTCATTCTTTTTTATGGCTGCATAGTATCCCGTGGTGTATATGTACCACATTTTCTTTATCCCATTTGCTATTAATGGGCATTGAGGTTGATGTGAATCGTGTTGCAGTGAACATAGACATGCATGTGCCTTTATGGTAGAATGATTTATATTGTTTTGGGTATACCCAGTAATGGGATTGCTGGATTGAATGGTAGTTCTGTTTTTAGCTCTTTGGGGGAATCACCACACTGCTTTTTTGTTTATTTTTTATTTTTAATTTTTTTGAGAGACAGGGTTTCACTTTGTTGCCCAGGCTGGAGTGCAGTGGCATGATCATAGCTCACTGCAGTATGGAATTCCTGGGCTCAAGCAATCCTCCTTCCTCAGCATCCCGAGTAGCTAGAACTGCAGGTTTGTGATACCATGTCCAACTAATTTTTAAAAATTATTTGTAAAGACAGGGTCTTGCTGTGTTGCCTGGGCTAGTCTCTAACTCATAGCATCAAGCAATCCTCCTACCTTGCCCTCCCAAAGTGCTGGTATTACAGGCATGAGCCACCACACCCAGCCGTTCTCACATGCTTCTAACTAATATTTGCAGGCTGAGATTAGATGAGCTCCAACAAGCTTTTGGTTTAGGTCAATGAGAGTAACCTCCTTCTTTAAAGTTAGCCATTATAGTTCCTCATCCATATTATATGAACTCATTAAATAAAAGGAATAATATACTCCTAACCAAAGGATGCTTTTGTACCGAACATTATATTTCATAACGATTGTATATTTCTCTGAATTTTCTGCCTTAGGCACAACGTAAAAGTAATATCCTACAGGTTCTAGAGTTTGCTTTTAAATTTCATTTACTATTAAAAGAGGTTATCTTTGAGAGCAAGCTTAGCATATGCATGGTATGTTTTAAATAATTAGAGGAAAGAAAGGAGGATGTGTAATCAGATTTCTGCTATCATTCCTGGTAACTCTACACATATAGTGCCCAGGTAGAGATTCTCAAGTCAAACACTACATTCAAGGTCGTGTTTTTGTTGTGTAGGGAGATGAGGGCGCCTCTATCTGTTTTTTTTTTTTTTTTTATCAAGCAGGCTTAAAGCTCATTGACAGAATTGTAAGCTTTGAATGACCTTCCATTCAAGAACCAGGCAGTATTGAGACACTGCGTGTGAGATATTGTGCTATGCTCTTAGTGGCATAGTTTACAATCACCATACAGTAAGGACTTCACCCTTGATGTCTATTCTTTTGGCATCTGTGGATTAAGAAGGCAGAGCTTCAGGAAACATATAAATAAGCATGTTTTTGTTTTAATTTATGTATATTTATGAGAAGTTAGAATAAAATAAATTTTAAAAGTAAAAGCTAAGGAAATGAGGTTTGAGAATTGTGCTTTTGAGTATTCCAATAAAAACATAGCTCCCTTTAAAAGAAGGAATAAATAGAGTTTCATTTTGTTTTGTTTTTTTTTTTTTTTTTAGATGGAGTCTTGCTCTGTCACCCAGGCTGGAGCACAGCGGTGCAATCTTGGCCCACTGCAACCTCCATCTCCTGGGTTCAAGGAAGATTCAGGCGATTCTCCCGCCTCAGCTCCCCGAGTAGCTGGCATTATACGCACCTGCCATTATGCCAAACTCATTTTTTGTGTTTTTAGTAGAGACAGGGTTTTGTCATATTGATCAGGTTGGTCTCAAACTCCTGACCTCAAGTGATCCATCCATCTCAGCCTTCCAAAGTGCTGGAATTACAGGTGTGAGCCACTGCGCCTGGCCCAAAATAGGTTTGAAATTTGTGTGTTTAGCTCCTGATATGTGCCAGGTTCACATACTATACTCATGCACTCCTCACAGCTTTCTGAGCTGAAGTGTGATTATTATCATTTTATAGATTAAGAAAATGGAATCTATGCAGTTTTTAAGACTTGCCCAAGGTCATAAATCCAGCAAATGGGAGAAATAGCCAAATCAGCTATTACCTAGCAGTGGCAGCCTGGCAACATTAGTATCAAGCAGTGTATTATTCTCATTGCACCTGTAATGTATGATAAATAATTGAAAAGGAAAACGTACTTCTGTTGGTGTATTAGTCCATTTCACACTGTTGTAAAGAACTTCCCTGAGACTGTATAATTTATAAAGGAAAGAGGTTTAATTGACTCACAGTTCCACATGGCTGGGAAGGCCTCAGGAAACTTATAATCGTGGAAGAAGGTGAAGGGGAAGCAGGCACTTTCTTCACAAGGTGGCAGGAGAGAGAAATGAGCAAAAGCAGGAAGAACTGTCTTATAAAACCATCATATTGGCCAGGTGTGGTGGCTCATGCCTGTAATCCCAGCACTTTGGAGGGCCAAGACAGGCAGATCATCTGAGGTCAGGAGTGCAAGACCAGTCTGGCCAACATGGTGAAACCCCGTCTCTACTAAAAATATAAAAATTAGCTGGGCATGGTGGCAGGTGTCTGTAATCCCAGCTACTTGGGAGGCTGAGGCAGGAGAATTGCTTAAACCTGGGAGGTGGAGGTTGTGGTGAGCCTAGATCGTGCCATTGCACTCCAGCCTGGGCAACAAGAGCGAAACTCCGTCTCCAAAAAAAAGTCAGATCTCATGAGAACCCACTCACTATCATGAGAGCAGCATGGGTAAACCACCCCCATGATCCAGTGATCTCCCTCCCTCGACATGTGGTGATTACAGATCTCTCCCTTGACACATGGGATTACAGTTTGAGATGGGATTTGGGTGGGGACACAGAGCCAAACTTCATCAGTTGGTAAATAAAGGTCCGTATAGACTGAACACGAGTGCTATAGTGAACAAGTTGCATTAAGGGTTTTACTGAGCATCAAAGTGATGAAGAATCAGAGCTTTGTATTTTGACTGATTAAAGTTGAGTGTGGGGAAAATTGGACTTTCAGGAATTGTTTGAATAAAGAGAGGGAGGAGAAGAGCATTGTGGAAGTAGACAGTGAAATTATAAGACGGTGTTTGACTTGGAGAGGGCTTAGAGGAGGATGAGTTGCCCGCCAGGGTTGTTGAACTGAAGCGTATGAAATTTGATCACAGCCTTTTGCACTAAGGATGGATATTTGTATTGCCTGCAGCTGTATCTGCACAGGGAGGATGGAGATGGAGGAGAGTCAGGTCCAGGTTATGGGTACCATGCTTGGTGGTTGGCCTGCGCATGAAGTATTGTGTACCATCCTCTCTTGCCCTTCTATAGTCTGTTCTGCACACAGCAGCCAGAATTATCATTATCATTTTTTTAATGCAGATCATGTCACTTCCCTGCTTTAAATCCTCCAGTGACTTTCCATTATCCTGAGTTGGTCTAGACAGACCGTAAGGTGTAGTGTTGAGGAGCATGGTCACTGGAGCAAGACTGGGTTCACTCTGTACATACAGTAGTCCCCCCTTATCCATGGGGGACACATTGCAAGACCCCCAGTGGATACCTGAACCTGCAGATAGTGCTGAACCCTAACATACACTGTTTTTCCCTATACATATATGCCTATGATAACATTTACTTTATGAATTAGGCACAGTAAGAGATTAACAATAACAGAATAGAACAATTATAACAATATATTGTAACAAAAGTTGCATGAATGTGGTCTCTCAAATGTGCAAATGTGATCTCTTTCTCTGAAAATATCTTACTGTACTGTATTCACCCTACTTCATCTTCTCATGATGCTGTGAGATGATAAAATGCCTCCATGATGAGATACCATGACAGCTGATCTGATAATTGAGATGGCTACTAAGCAGGGAGCATCTACAGCATGGATCTGCTGGACAGAGAGATGATTTACATCCAGGCAGGTTGGAAGGGACAATGCAAAATTTCATCACACTACTCAATGTGCACAACCTAAAACTTATGAATTGTTTCTGGAATTTTCCATCTAATATTTTCACACTGGGGTTAACCTTGGATAACGGAAATTGCAGAAAGTGAAACTATAGATAAGAGGGGACTGCTGTACCAGCTTTGTCATCTTAGACAAATTTCTTAACCTTTCCCTGTTTTACTTTCCTCATTGTTAAAAAAATTTATAGATAATAGTTCCTATCCTAAAGGGTTGTTGGAATTTTAAATGAGTTACAAGAGAAACACTAGAACAGCACTGGCACATATAAGCTCTAGAGCAGGCATCCCCAAACTACGGCCCGCGGGCCGCATGCGGCCCCCTGAGGCCATTTATCCGGCCCCCGCCGCACTTCAGGAAGGGGCACCTCTTTCACTGGTGGTGAGTGAGAGGAGCACAGTATGTGGTGGCCCTCCAACGGTCTGAGGGACAGTGAACTGGCCCCCTGTGTAAAAAGTTTGGGGACGCCTGCTCTAGAGAGTATTACTGATATTATTACAGTCTAGAAGCTGGCCCTTGCCTTTCTGTTTCTCTGATCTCGTCTTCTCCCACTCTATGCCTCATTCATGCTGCTCCGGCTGCATCACTCTGATATTCCTTGGAACTTGGTAGGCTTGCTTCTGTTTCAGGCTTTGCATTTTTGTTTTATGCCTTTTCCCAAAATCTCCCTATGGTTCACTCCCCTGCTTCATTCAGTTTCCTGTTCAAATGCTTCCCTGATCAACCTATGTAAAATTGTACTTTCCTACCAACCTGTCTCCACCCCATACCCAAGCTATCTTTGTTTAAGCCAGTTACTACTACGTGACATTACATTTTTGTTTATGTATGTGCTTACTGACTACTTTCTCCATCAGACCAAAATCTCCACCAGGACAAGGACTTTGACTCTTTTATTTCTACACAAATCCCTGTCACTTAGAATATTGCCTGGCAGATAGTGGATGCTCAATAAATATTTGTTGAATTAACTTTTGTGAATTTCATTTTCTCTATCCCTTCTATAATTACTGTTTTCCTTCTGTCTTTGAGGCTTAAACTGTTCTTTTCAACTCTCTGTGGCCGGTTACACTTGTCCAAATTATCCCAATGGAAAAAGAGCATTTACTCTGCTCCTTCTAATGAAAATTCTTTGATAGTCTTTTTCTAATACTGCCAGCCTTGGTACTGGGGATAGTATTGAGTCATTTTATCATCACTGTCATAGAACATTCTTGAAGGGCCTGATGTTGAATCTTGTGCTGTGGTGTTTACTGAGCTACCAAATGCTGGCCATACTTCCCCACTTAAAAGGGCTTGGGTTTACATTTTCATTATAAAGCATAATTGTCAAAGGAAAGTAGGCATGCAACTATGATGGAGAAAGTTATGTACTGACAACAATGTGTATTTGAAAGCGACTTTGGAAATCTTTACATCTCAAGTTTTACAAAGAACACCTCCTTCCTGCTAATGTTTTTCTTTTATCATGAAATTGGATGCAACTATTGTAAATGCCTTATTCTGTTTTCACATGAGATTTATTGTAAGTTTTTACAATAGCCACAGAAATTGTAAGCTTCTTGTTTGATATCAGTAAGGCTTTAGTCATTTTTCCATATGAAGTATTATCAAAAAATTTGAGTTCTCACAAATCCTATGTAGTAAAACATTCAGTTGGGGGGAGGGGAATCTTAATTTAGAAATGGTCTGAAAGTCTGTGTCAAGAAGGAACTTTTAATGTTTCAAAGGCCTTACTCAAAACTGGTTATGCGATCTTAAGTAAGCCTCTTAATCTTTTTTGTGCTTTGGTATAACCAACTGTAGGATATAAACAAAGTTGAATGTCACCACAGCAGTGTGGATGAATTAAGTGTGAATGTTAATTGGTAAGTCTTATTATAAAGATCCAGAGTTTAAGCTGGTCTTATGGAATTTCCCTGATAATGCTTACCAAGAATTTGCAATGTTGTCCTTGTTTTTCTATATACTGAATAAGATGGAGATCTCTTTAAAAAGGCTTTATGTGTTCCATGGTGAGAACTTTATTTCCCTTTTATATATTTTAAAAATAGAATACTAATATTCAATTAATATCATATAATCAAAAGAAAATATCAGGATACCGAGGATTTTTCTTGGCCTGTTTGCTGGGCTCACAGCAGGAGGCACCCTGTTTAGCCAGCTCACCAGGCCATGTTTGGCTTGTGCTCCAGCATGGATCTTGTGGCCGCTGCAACTGTGTACTCAGCCCCTGGCAGGAGCAGGTGTGTGAGCAAGGGAGTATGGGCTCCGGCCAGCCATTCCAAGCACTGGCACAGTGGCGGGCTCCATGCAGGGCTTGTGGCTCGACCAGCTATGTCACCCTGAGGGGAATGTGGTGGTGCCCAGGCAGGGGTGCCCACAATCCTGAAGCCCCAGAAGCTCTTTAAAAGAGCTTAAAGATAATTCAGTCTTTTAGTTCCACTCTCAGAAGCATGACCAATGGTGGCATGTTAGCCCAGTCAGCTCCCTGCCCCACTCCAGCCCATGGCTCTGGGGCCAGGGCTTGGCCCTGGTATTACTTTCCATTGCACGGGGTGGCTGCCCTCCACTGGTGGAGGGTAGAGGGCCACAGTATTATAGCCTTCTGAATACCTGCATTTGGTGGGTCCCGAGTTCTTGCCCCACGTCCAAGAAGAATGAGGTCACGCTGACAATTGGAGGATGATGAAGTCAGAGAATTTAATTGACTGACAAAACAGCGCTGAATGCAGAGGGGATGGGAAGGTGGTCACTCACCCTAAGTCAGGTCTTCTATCTCACTGTGCTGAGTCTAGGGCTTTTATAGCCAGGAGGATGGGGGAGGGGCAGACCATAGGCAGTATTGGAAAAGGCAATGTTTGATTGGTTATGAAGCATTATTCAGAAAGAGCTAATGAGGAAAGGATGGGCAAACAGGAACAGAGGTTCTCCCTCCAGATCACAGCTTTCATCCAGAACCAGCAGGCTGGTCTTTCAGCCTTCAGGCCATTTTTGGCTTGAAGGTGGTGTTTCACCAGCGACTCACCCCTATCTGACTAGGCATTTATCTGCCTCTTGTCATTATCAGTACCTTTTTTTCAACCAAATCTGAGCACCTACTATGTGCCAGGTTTTATTCTAGGCACTTGGGATACATCAGTAAACAGAATAAACAAAATTCCTTGACTTCCTGGAGTTTACATTCAAGAGAGGAAGACAGATGTTATATTGGAACGTGTAAGTAGATTCTTACAGAGTATGTGGGAAGGTGATAAGGATTATGGAAAGGAAATTGAGCAGAGTAAGATAGTCCAGGAATACTGGAAGAAGACTTGCATTTCAAAACGAAGCAGTCAGAGTAGGCCTCATTGAGAAGGTGGTGTATAAGCCACAAAATTGAAGGAAGGAATTGAGCCATAGGGTATCTGAGGGAAGTTTCAGACAAATGGAATGGCCAGAACACAGTCCCTGGGGCCAAATTCTGACCACACCTTTGGGGACATCAGGGATGTCAGTATGGCTGGAGGGGAGTAAGGAAGGGAGTGGGGAAGGTAGGGAAGGGTGAGGTCAGAGTGAAATTGGAGGGAGTGGGCGGCCATGTCCTGTAGGCACTGGAAGCCATCATAAACACTTTGAATTTCACTCTGAGAGAAATAGGGAGCCACTGAACAGAAGAGAGACATGTTTCTATATGCCAGTGTGATCTGTGTTTGAAATTGATTCTTCTGTAAGCCATTTCTGAACTGCTTCTAATTATTTGGTATACTGGGCCATGACTGTAACTCTTGGTTAGGATTTACTGAAATGAGTCCAAGTATTTTTTCTCACTGAGCTGTCAATGATTTTTTTTCCTTGTCAAATGAGTATTTAATCAATAGTTTAGGATCAATTATTTTTATCTAGGAAGTTGCTTAGCAGAGCCTCCTCCCTTTGCTTAGTACTTCTAGAGGTGTGAGTGTGCAGGTGACCCCTCAGTGGTGTGGCTTAGACTTGACTCTATGTCACCCAGTTTGGATCTAGTGAAACATTTCACATTCTCCAGTTTGGCTCCACTCACTGCTTGTGATACTTCACTATACAGGACACAGGAATAAAATGTCTCTCTCGAACTTGACAGTGGATGGTGTGAGTTCAACAAGTGTACCCTGTGCCTCTTCACCCTGCCAGCATTCCCTTCCATGGCAGTGATGGGTCCATGTCAGAGATAGTGTCCTACATACCTTTCAGTGCACAGATATTCTCCAGGCCAGACCTTGCAGTCTTGTCATTGGCTCTTCTCAGCCCACGTTGTTTTTTTCTGCCCTGTAATGTGCTGGTGCCCATTTCTGCAATCTTGGGCACATTATTTTCAGCAAATCATTCTGGTGCCATTCAAGTGGCTTCAAACCTGTAGTCACCAGTAGGTGCCCTCTTAGCAGGTGGCCTGAGGTTGCCATGATTGTAATCTCTGAACATGTTAGACACACTCCTTTTTTCCATTTAGAGGAGGCTTTAATGTAAAGAATTGGGCATCTAGGGAGATTGTGTTAAAACCTAATGCAAGTTGGCAAATTCATAAGGAAGTTTACCAGTGAATTTTCCTAGCACTTAATAAAATTGGTGCTCTGTTTGGCACACTCAGTGTACCAAATATATACACACAAACATATTTTGCATTGCATTATCTCTGTGTGCCAGTCTCCTCCCACTACCCTGTCCACTCTTTATGGCAAGAAATAGGTGCTCATGATCTTCATCGTCGTCGATCAATAAACACCTGTCAAATGAATGAATGAACAAGGTAACAAGTGAGAGGGACAACAGTCAAAGAGATATGTGTGTTCTACAGAATTGGTGTGATTGCTCAACTTCCCTGGAAATAACCATGGAGCTCGGTGAAAGAGTTGGAGAGTTTAGTAGAGTTGGGGAGCCACCCCTCTCCCACAGGCTAGCTCAGCTTTCAAAGTCATCGTCACGGTTTCCTCTTCAACATTGCTCTGGGATTCCAGTAACTGGCCTGGTACATGCTGGTACATTTGCACCATTTTAACAGTCAAGCAGTCCCTCTGAAGGGGTGTTCTTTGTCCAGGTCTAGGATGATGATTGTGATTGAATTCCTGGCTTAATATTGCTCTCCAATCCCAAATTCCAGACAGCCATCTAATTCCTGAGTGTGTCCAAAATAAGATCAAGCACATTTATGGTTCCAATCTCAGGACATAGTTGTTTTCAATTTATATCCAAAAGGTAATCAAAAATAAATTTAGAAGTTTATGCCTTAAAAAAAAAAAAAGAAAACGTAGAGAGGAGATGGAATTACTTTAAAGCAAAAGAAAATTTGAAAGTATTGTTTTTCTTCTCTCTGCCACAGTCTGTCACATGGCATATTTCTCAGAAAAATTTCTCCTCTATTTTCAACTTCTCTGGGTTGGTAGGAGGGTAAGTGCTTTGGATACTTTTTTTTGTTTCTACTTTATCTCTAGTACTGCATGGAGGTTTTGGAGATATTTAATATAAGCATAAAAATGTTTCCATATCTAGAATATGTTTGGATATGTCTGGTCATGTTTCCTATATATTCTCTTGTTATCTTAAAAGGATAATTTTCTGGAAATCCAAGAATCACGTACAGGAAAAAAATTAATATTTTAAAAATATTTTCACAACCATCTCTGTATGTGAAATATGGGGAAGAAAGAACTTGAAAAAAATTTAAATTTTTTATTTATATTATTTTAGCTTTGTGTGTCATTTTTTTTTAAAAAAGAATTTAGTTTTAAAAAATATTACTCTCTATAATTACATTATAGGTTAATATAATTACCAACTTTTACAGGGAATAAAAGGATAATCTACTGGGGCTCAAGCAAAAATAGTAACTTTGACCCCTGAATTCATCTTTAAATGTGGTCACTTGTTTGTTGTTTCTGATGGCCATTCATAGAACCAAATTTTGAACCATGGAAGGTAAAGAAATACATATGTCTAGGGAATGGATGAGAAAACAATGACTGCCTTAGATTTGCAGATTTATCAAAGGAGATCTCCATAAACCCTTTCCAAAGACACTTTAAACCTAACAGTGCAGAGCCATATGAATCATACAGCCACCAGGAACATTAATCATTCCTCCTCTTTTGTCCTCTTTTAACAAAACATGCACACCTTTACCATATTTTTACATTGTATTATATCTGTGTGCCATTCTCCTCCCACTATACTGTCAGCTCTTTATGGCAGGAAATAGGTGCTTCATGATCTTCATAGTAGTCAGTCAATAAATACCTGTCGCATGAATGAACAAGGTAACAAGTGAGAGGGACAACTTGTCCTTCTCAAAGGGCATATCTCAACAAGTCAAAAAGATATGTGTCTTCCACAACATTGCTGTGATTGCTCAACTTCCCTGGAAATAATCATGGAGCGAATTTTTCAAAATGTGGTCTTTATGGTACCTGCATCTGAACCATCTGGTTGGGTTGCTTGCTAAAATTCAGATTCCTGAGCCTAGACTCAAGCCTACTGAATTCCAAATCTCTGGAAGAGCAGCAGAGGAATTAGCATTTTTTCCTTTTTTTCAAATGGAGTCTCACTCTGTTCCCCAGGCTGGATTGCAGTGGCACAATCTCAGCTCACTGCAACCTCTGCCTCTTGGATTCAAGCGATTCTCCTGCCTCAGCTTCCTGAGTAGCTGGGATTACAGGCATGCGCCACCATGCCCAGCTAATTTTTTGTATTTTTAGTAGAGTTGGGGTTTCACCACGTTGGTCAGGCTGGTCTCAAACTCCTGACCTCAAGTAATCCACCTACCTCAACCTACCAAAGTGCTGGGATTATAGGCGTGAGCCACCATGCAAGAATTGGCATTTTAAAGAAGCACCGCCCACTCCTCCTCATTCCTTGTGAGCAATGGAGTTGGGCATTCATTGCCCTGGGGGATCAGTTAGCTTAAAGAGAAGGTGACCTGTGAGGATCTGTGACAGTGAATGTACAGAAGATGTTGGCAAGTCTGCTTATATAGAGATTCTGTTTAAGAACCCTAGGTGTTCTTCCTAAAAGTGATGTGGTTTTAATGAAGGAAAAGGGTCCCAATTTCTTACCTCACTAACAAGCTCTTAGAAATTTCTCTGAGTCACTGTATAGTTAATAGAAGAGGGTTGTGTGTTATAATCTTCTATTTCTATTCCTTTATCTCCTGGGTCCAAACACTTTGTTTCTCCCTTGTAGAAGCAAAATTAACATAAATAATTCCACTATTACTAATAGAAGTAATTGGAATAGCCCTAAGTTGTAATTTTAAAATTAATAATAAAATGAAATCACTTTGGATACGTATCATGGCCAGGCATGGTGGCCCACATCTGTAAACGCAGTGCTTTTGGAGGCTAAGGTGGGAGGACCACTTGAGTGCGTGCATACACACACACACACACACACACACACACACACACACAGAGTTTCACTTTTCTATTTAGAGAAAATGTGCAGCCAACTAGACTTGTAAGAGAATAAAGAAGACATGAGACATGAAGGGACAAGATTAATATAAACTCTATCAAACAAAATCATATTTAGAAGGTATTTGGGTGTGTGTATTGACATCTACAATGTTCCTTTTTTTTGTAATTACATTTCCACGAGGAAGTTACTATCTTAAATATATTCTACTGTAATATACTCTATTGTAACTCAAAAACAGACACTTTAATCTTAGTAGGAGAAGAAATAGGAATAAGGGCGGGAAAGAGGGCAAGTGAGGTACTGGTCAAAGAGCAAAGACAAAAGCAGGAGAGTATACCTCATGGAAGCTGACAGGTTTCTAGGTGCAGTGGAAGGTTCCTCTAGAAGAAATGCTTAAAGCCTACAATGAGAGAAAGTGACTGGGACGGAATGGGACTGCAGGCACCACTGTAAAAAGGAGTAGGGCCCTGGGCAAGAAGGCAGGAAGTAGGCACAGATACAGAGGAGATGGTAGTAGAGAGATGGAGAAATCAAGGGAGATCAGGCCTAATGTCCTCTGTGTTTTGAATGCCATAGGATGCATGATACCCTGCTCCAATGAGGGTGGAAATTAGGTAGGGGATGTGAGGACAGTGAGGCAGATTTGGAGATGTTAAGAGGAATGAGAAAGGGAAATGGCCAACTGTAACCTGGTTTTAAAGACCAGTGTCATTCTATGATCTGTTGAAACCTTTACTCAGTTAAAGGAAGAAATAAGTTCATAATTACCACTGTATTACACATGCGGAGGATTTAGAATTGTTTCTTTGATATGCCTTTTTATATTCAGTTATTGTTCTTTTTTTGAGGGTCTTTCTCTAACATCTAGGCTAGAGTGTAGTGGTGCAATCATAGCTCACTGCAGCCTTGAACTCTTGGGCTCTAAGGGATACTCCCGCTTCAGTCTCCTGAGTAACTAGGACGATAGGTGTGCACCATCATGCCCAGCTAATTTTTATTTTTACTTTTTGTAGAGACAGGGTCTTGCTTTGTTGCCCAGGCTGGTCTCAAACTCCTGGCCTCAAGTTGATCCTCCTATCTTGTCCTACTGAAGTGTTGAGATGACAGACATGAGCCACTGCACACAGGCCAGCTGTTGTTCTTACTTTGGAATGGGGGAATTTTGAAAAGACCAATTCACCTCATACAGGTACTAAATGAGGATAAAAAAGAATGGTTCATAGCTAATAGGAAAAAAATATGTTGGCTTAAAAAAAAATCCATGAACTGTAGATCTGAGCAGAGAAAATGCTATCACTGTGAAAGGATTCTCAGGCTAGATTAGAAGTGACTCCGCAACCTAAACAAAGGTGTGAACAAACATGTAATCTGAAGAACTAATTAAAATTTGTCTTCTTGGAACAAAGTAAAGGAATGAGTCATTCTGGGCATTTCTTAGCATGAGGTGCCAAGGCTGGCCAGAGCTCTGCTAGTTTCGGTAGGAGCAGTAGCAGTGGTAGAAGTTGCAGTGGGCATTTCACAGTAATGTGAACTCTGTGTCCCTAAACTTGTTTATTTCTCGGGATTTATATTTCCAATTAAGGGTTGCTGCCACTTGATGGTGGACGTGTTTGTGTCTGTCAGGGATAATGAATTATCAACAAAATATGATCTCATCAAAGAAAAATTTTCATCTAGAATAACCAGAATATTAACTTGAGTATCTCTTACTTGTCAAGCGTCATTCTTGGCAGGGAATTATGCGGAAGCTTTCCTTCCTTATAAAGGCCAAAGGATGGTCACTGGCTATGGCATTAGGACTTGTTTTCTGTAATCAAAACAGGCCTATCCAGCTTCTGCTCAGGGTCAGCTCATTCTACTTCTGAACAATTTTTTTTTTTTTTTTGTCATATATGGAACGTTTGTGTTCTATGTGAACCTGAGTACTCATGGTACAATTTAGCTACTTGACTTCAAAGGGCCAACCTTTATTTCTTTGAATATCACAGATTTCACCAGGCTGGGCATGGTGGCTCATGCCTGTAATCCCAGCACTTTCAGAGGGCAAGGTGGGCAAATCACCTGAGATCAGGAACTTGAGACCAGCCTGGCCAACATGGTGAAACCCCATCTCTACTGAAAAATACAAAGATTAGCTGGGCATGGTGATGCACACCTGTAATGCCAGCTACTTGGGAGGCTGAGGCAGGAGAATCGCTTGAACCCAAGAGGCAGAGATAATGCCACTATACTCCAGCCTGGGTGACAGAGGAAGCTCCATCTCAAAAAAAAGAAAAAAAAAAGATTTCACCAAATGGAAATAGAATTTTCTGTATGGCCTATGAACCAACTTAGTTCTATACAGACTATGAACTAAGTCAGAGATATATAGTTTATCCCAACCTACAGGAGCTGGTGGGTGAATTGAACACTTAACTCTAGGCTTACTTCATGGTAAAAGGTCTGGGAAGAAAGCACACATTACTTATTTCCTACTTTTGAGACTAAGCAAGGATATGCAGGTAATACAATATTTCTACCTTGGGTTGAACCTAACTAGCAAAGGAAGTGATATTAGCGACCCTCTTAGAATAAGAGATGCTGACACCAGTTCTCTGTCCAAACTCCCTTCTAGGGACCATGTAAAGGAGCCTCAGGGAGCTCCTCTGTCCAGGGCTCAGTCCTCGTCATCATCCCAATCCCATTTCTACCTGTCCATTCTAATTTTTGCCTCTCAATGGTCCATGTTCCCCAAATTGTTATGTCAGTAGTGCGTTTGTCTTAATTTATTGGCTTGATTGCCTGGGGAGAAAAAGTTTAGTAATACCAAATATGCATACCCTTTTACAGTAAGATCACATTAATATGTACAACTTGGCTGGGCATGGTGGCTCACGCCTGTGATCCCAGCACTTTGGGAGGCTGAGGTGGATAGATCACGAGGTCAGGAGTTTGAGACCAGCCTGACCAATATGGTGAAACCCTGTCTCTACTAAAAATACAATAACAACAAAAAATTAGCTGGATATGGTGGCGTGCGCCTGTAATCCCAGCTACTCAGGAGGCTGAGGCAGGAGAATCGCTTGAACTGGGGAGGCAGAAGTTGCAGTGAGCCGAGATCACGCCACTGCACTGCAGCCTGGGCAACAGAGTGAGACTTCGTCTCAAAAAAAAAAAGAAAAAAGGTACAACTTTTTTACAGTTGCTTTTTAAGGAGCAGCAAGCACAGTGATTCTAGTGCTTGCTCCTTAAAAGCAGATTTGATACTGCCTCATTTTTTCCAAGGCCTCAAGAGGAAGGAAACTGTCACAACAACGTTTTTGAGACATTTCCCATGTTCATAGCTACTTTTTAAAAAAGCTTTGTGAATAGGTGGACACTCTCTATTTCCTATTTCTGTGCTCTGTTTCTTTTTGAGTCCAATCTTCTGTGCCTTTCAAGTGACCAGTAGCTAATAAGTAAATTTATTTGTGAAAATATGAGGGCCCTTTTCCCAGCATCCAAGCAGCTCTGTTAATTAAAGTCTCTCTCAGAAGGTGAAGCGAATACCGTTGTTGTCTAACCTGGAGCAGTGGTGCAAACTGAGGATTCCAGATCAACTCAGAAATGATGAGTCTGAATCATTGAGTTGTTTTCAAGTTGAGTATGTCAGTTAAGAATTGTGTACGGCTGCAGGTAACAGACACACAACCACAGTGGCTTAACCGAATAGGAATCTAGGTAGCAGTAAGCCTGAAGGCAGGTGGCTCAGGGCTCAGCGAATCATCCTGATTGCTTCTAGCTTCTTGCTCTGCCATCTTAGCAATGTGGCTGTATGACAAAAAGAGGGGACACAGGAAAGCAAAAGGATGTTGAGTTTGTCCTTTTCTTATTAGGAAAATTAGTTTTCCTTAAGGTCCTACCTAGTAGAGTTCCACTTACATCTCACTGGGCAGAACCAGGTCACATGTCGCCCTTAGCTGGATGGGATTTTGGAGAGGTGAGATTTTTGTTTGTTTGCTTGTTTGAGATGGAGTCTCACTCTGTCACCCAGGCTGGAGTGCAGTGGCGCGATCTCTGCTCACTGCAACCTCCACCTCCTGGGTTCAAGCGATTCTCCTTCCTCAGCTTCCTGAGTAGCTGAGACTACAGGTGGGTATCATCACGCCCAGCTGATTTTTTGTATTTTTAATAGAGACAGGATTTCAGTGTTAGCCAGGATGGTCTCAGTCTCCTGACCTCGTGATTCGCCCGCCTCGGCCTCCCGAAGTGCTGGTATTACAGGCATGAGCCACTGCACCTGGCCTGAGAGGTGAGTATTTTTAATAGGGCACATTGTTGCCTCGAACAAAATTGGGGTTCAGTTGGCAAGGTAGAAGCTTAATGGTTATGCAGCAAGCAGGGTCTATCCTGAGGAGCCATGTGATACCTTTCAAATCTAGTGATTTTTAAGCGATTGTCTGAGTACCATGTAAATATCAGCTTCTTGGTTGTATTCCTGTGATGAAATGGAGTTGTTTGCTTGCGTTGTTTGTCTAGGAGAGGATGTGATGCCATGAATGGGTTATGTCTTTCCATTCTTATAAAGAACAGTGGCTGCTTCTTGGCCTTTCACAATAAATAACCTTTGACTTATAATGTGCGTAATGCAAATGCATGAAAGGACTACCCCTCCCAAAGTTCTCTGGCTTTTCAATATGGTGAAACTTAGTAGGGCAACCACAGAAAAGATAGAAATTTCTCAGACCCCTTGCTTTGACCCGTTTTCTGTTTTTCTCGTGCTCAAAAGAAGAGAAGTTTTTCATCTCAGGACTATTTCTTTGGGCTTGGGACCTTTTCTCCATCTTTCCTTTTCTAGTGTAGCTCTTACTTCACCTGTCTGCTTTATTCCAACTCTCAGTTAAAGGGCAACTTTAATCCTTCCTTCTTGAAAAGGGATTTGGGGAAACAAATGAGGTACATCTGACTTTAAGAGCCAGGATCAGTACATGCTTTTTAATGTGTCTATAAAACTCCGAATGGTCTCCTTTTCATGTTTTCTAGTTTCATTTCCTATTCTAGACCACTAGACAGAGCCTCAAACTATGTCATGTGAGCAAATTACAGAATATGAATCCCCAGTCTTCAGGGTGCTGGGATCAGAGCCTGAGGAAGCTAGAGCATCCCTGCCTGTCTGCTTTATTCAGTTGTAAGCATGGCTTCTGTTGAATCTAGTGTGCCATACAAATACTACCATTTTCTTTGTGCCACAAGGTCAGAAAGCACAGGAAATCCTGCTTTCAGGCCTGTTTGGGGGATCACTGTTCTTCCTATTCTTCTTCCAAACTAAAGCCTGTAGAGACTCCTTTTTTTTCTTCTTCTTATCTTGTCTCAAATCTACACCTTTGGCTTTTTGCAAAAGACTGTCCTGGCAGATGTGATAAACTTGGTTTGTGTTTCCTAAAAACTGTTCTGGGCAAAGCTGTGCTGTATCTTGACTCACTTGTGTAACTTAATGTTTCTTTTGTTCATCCCATCTTGAGCCCTGTTATATTCTCCTAGTTTTGCTCTTCCTTTGCTTTTTATAAAGGGGTTTTACAAATGGAAGCTCACCCCAACCCCTTTGTTATAAATCAGCTCATTGCCAAAGTTTCAGCAGCTGCATCCTTTGTTCTTCGCAGTTTTGTCTTGCAACACTGACCACCTTGGCCAAGCCCAGAGATGCCACCTTCTTTCCACCAAGCTCCCTTTCTCCCACATAAATGCAAGCATAGAAACTTGGGTAATACTCTGCTAGGAGGTAGTCATTAAGAATAATGTGCATTATATTTTCTCATTTATCTTTCCATTTATTTTAGAGCTTATGTTAGTCTTGGTGCTAAGGAGAGATAGGTTATAATTAAGCTGAAAAATGTTTCTTTGGTTTTTCCAGATGAGAATTCTCCAGCCAACTTCTGGGATTCTAAAAACAGGGGTGTGACTGGAACACAAAAAGGGCAAATTGTATGGAGAATTGAGCCTGGGCCCTATTTCATGGAACGTAAGTAATTGAATGTGAAATATAAACTTATTATTGAACATGGCATAAGTATGCAGAAATCTATGGAGTCTTTTTGAATGTTATTTTGAAATTCTTTGGTTTGGATTTCCATTGCCACCATGGAAAATATATTGTTTTAGAGAATGCTCAGTAAAGAATGTTCACATATTTTGAAAAAACTGTGTGTTTAAATATACAGTTAGCCATCCATATCTGTGGATTCCACATCTACAGGTTAAACTAACTGTGGATCCCAAAAAAAAAGATGTCATTGTGTCTATACTGAACAAGTACAAACGTTTTTCTTATTATTATTCCATAAACAACACAGTATAATAATTATTTGTATAACATTTATATTGTGTTAGGTATTATAAATTATCTAGAGATAATTTAAAGTATATGAGAGGATGTACACAGGTTATATCATGTACTCTGATACTTTATATAAAGAAGTTGAGCATCTGTGGATTTTGGCATCTGATGGGGGTCATGGAACTAATCCCCCATGGATATCAAGGGACAATTATGTAGGTACATGTGTACACACACACACACACACACACACACACACACACACATACACATTTACATATGTATGCACATAAATATTACATGTACATACATATACATGTACATATATACATAAATATATATAGTGCATTTTATATTTTACATATACATTATGAATGTGTATGGTATATAAATTATGCATGGTTACTTTAATACTTTACACATTTTTATATACTCTTTATATCTGTAATTAATATTTACTCATATTAATTTCAGAAAGAATAATTCAAGATTTCAGTTAATTTAATAACATGACTTGCCTTTGAAATACCTAATTATAATTTTTGCCAGCAGCAGAATAACTTCGTGTTTGGACCCCAGTCTTTTCAAAGTGTTGATGAAATGGCCTGGGTCTCACTGCCGTTGAGGTCAGCTTACTAGAAAATCAGACACCGGCTGCAAATAACTCAGCTATTACCCAACTAATCCAGTGTTACAGTCATTTGTAAATTCAAATGCTTGTATATAGTACCTGGTTCACAAAAATAACTTGCCCCTTTTTATGTTGTATGATGATATTACTTATAGTTGCCACCAATATTATAGAAAAATAGTAAATACTCAATATATTTTTGTGGAATATATAGAAGAATTAAGGAATAAATGATTTACTAGTTTGTCCAGTTAACTTCTACATTTACAGAATTTATTTTTCTTTAATGTAGAAAAAACGAGCTCTTTAAAGTTTTTCTGAGTTGTTGAGCTTCTGAGTGAGCCTTAAGACTAGTATATGCAAAAGATTTAATATAAAAGAGAATGTGTGGGTACTAGTACTTAAAGGTAGTACTTGGTAATGTGAACATTAAGACTTCATTAAGTGGAAACCTGCCACAAGCATATTTTTGTTGAAGCATATAAAACTTTTCTAATACACAGTTATCTTAAAAGATTAACATCTATTACTTGAATTGCTATTAAAGGCATTAGATAATTTCTTCCACCATTCTTAGTAGTAAATCAACATTCTAGAACTTTCTCTAATCCTGCTTCTGCCCCATGAGGAATGTCTTCTTTTCATATTTCAATTTCTGGCTGGATTATCTCTTTAAACCTTAAAAGGAATGTAGTTTTTTAGAGAAACTGCTCACAAAAAGCAGAGAGAAAGGAAGGTCGGAAAAGGGAAGCAGATATATTCAGCAGAATCCTAGCTAATAGCACAGCATGTAGGAAACAGTTTAAAAGAAAACTTGCCAACATGTGAATGAGGATGTTTTCTGGCAAGTGGAATTATGGATGATTTGTTTTTCTTACCTATGTCTACGTTACTTTCCAACATTGTTCCAGCTAGTACAAACAACTATCTAAGTAATGAGGAAATAAGTGATAAAAGAATGTGGGGAAAATGGAATGGGAAATAGCTGGTTTTACTTTCAGTGTGATTCCTCTTTTGAAAGGATCCTGGTGTTTAAAAGGCTGATCTAGCTGAGAAATATTGCCAACTGAACTTCAGGGGAAAAGGTAAAATCACTTCCTTTGGAGTAAAATCACTCCAAGATGATGAAGGCTGCTGGTAATCATTGCCTGTTGGAGTGTGCAGATTGATATTACAAGGCTCATGTGAATCCCTGGGAAGAAGTCAGTACCACATGCTGCTATAATTTGGAATATTATGTGAGAAAAAGCCCATTTACAGAGTATCCCCTTTGCTCTGATTGATTTCTTTCTCCCTTTGAAAGTGTTAGAGATTCATAACGTCCTGGCTGATAAGGCTGTAGTTAAATGGCTCTGTCTTGACTGGTTTCTCTACATCTCCCCCTAGTATTTAATAGAAATGGACTTCACACTGAAGCGAGGAGTTGGGAGTGAAGAAAAGTTTTTTTTTCTTTTTCTTTTTTCAGTATTTTAGCATTTCCGCATTAATTCTTCTCATAAAATTGGGAGGATTGCATAATTGTAAAACTTTGTTTTACAATTCAGTGATGCATTTTTTCAAGACTGAGAAAATTAGTGTAAGTTAAAGTTCAGGGCAATGAATAGTAATTTCAGAAATATTCTCCTTTGAATAAGTCTTTCTTTACTAATTAGAATGAAGCAGCAGCCCCCAAAACACTCATCCCTACCCTTGCAATATAACATAAGTTGTAATCATATTTATAGTGCCTAGAAATAAAGTTTGTGTCTTTGGATGTCATTTTTTTTCTTTTTGAGACAGAGGCTTGCTCTGCCTCCCAGGCTGGATTGCAGTGGTGTGATCTCAGCTCACTGCAACCTCCACCTCCTGGGTTCAAGCGGTTCTCCTGCCTCAGCCTCCCAAGTAGCTGGCATTATAGGCATGCACCACCGCGCCCGGCTAATTTTTGCATTTTTAGTATAGATGGGGTTTCACCAAGTTGGCCAGGCTGGTCTCAAACTCTTGACCTCCAGTGATCCACCCGCCTTGGCCTCCCAAAGTGCTGGGATTACAGGCGTGAGCCACCACACCCGGCTGGATGTCATTTTTAAAACCCATTGTCTAGCTAGAGCATTCTTAAAGGGACTCACAATGGAATGTTGCTTGAATCTCTGGAGCTGATGGCATGGAACTTTTTTAAAAAATTGAGAAGAGTAAGACAGCTTCTAAAATATTTTCCACCTCCAATCTTGATAACTTAAAGTATTTAAAAATGTTTGTTTCCATCTGCAGAAAGGAAATTTATCTTTAGCTCACCAGAAATCCAAACAAAGCTTTAAAAATCTCTGATAATTGATCTATTAAAGTTTAAGGGAAAACCTGGATGTGAGCACTATGTGGGCTGTTTGAAAATTTAAGATGGCTTTAGTTTGTCTGGATAAATCCCCAGAGGAGGCAGTTAATCCAAACTTATTTCAGTATAGGGCTTCCCGAATGGATTTGAAGGACAAAACCAAGTGTAAATGTGGGTAGATGATCCTCTGGGCATTCAAGAGGAGGTTCAACTTCATCTGCACCTGCTTGTCATAAGACAGTCAGATATTCCTCAAGAGAGCTCAGGCTCACAGACCCTGAATGGGTCATCTGTGCGGTATACGTTCGTGAGTTTTAAAATTTAAGAGGTTTCAAAAGTTGTCTTGGCATGCAAGAATGTCTGTTTTATTCTATACAGTCTTTTATGGGTCATGGTCATTAATTTATTCATATTGCTTTTTATTCTTCCTTCCTTCCTTCTATCCATCTGTCCATCTATCTCCCTATCTATTCTGAAATATTCATTGAGTGCTATCTTTGTACTAGGTCTTATTCTCGGTACTCACTAAATTTTGTATCAGTGAGCGAGCTTAGAGGTACTAAACTTCATCCTGCATTGCTGTGTACTGAATTGATAGGTAATCATTGAGGAATATGACAAAAACCTGATATTTGTATACAAATTTTTAAAATTTATAATTACATAGTGATTTCACATACTTACCTATCCCAGCCCTGGGAAATATATATAGGATTAGAAAAAAGTATGCAAGTGACAGTCGTGAGTGAGAGTCTCCCCTCTGAGTGGTGCTCAGGTTGGTACAATTCCCAAAATAGGTGTGTTAAGGTGCCTTTTTATTTGGTGAAGATGGGTGGCCCCAGTCTCTTATTTTTACTATCAGAGCTGTTTCTGTAACTTTCACAATTTCTAAGTCCCCTCCCACCAATATCAGAAAGGTTTTTTTTGCCCCTTGAATGGAGATTTAATGCTTTTCATCCCCCATCCTCATACTTTATATTTTAGCTCTAGTTAGTTCTTTATTCCTATTAGGTTTCTGCCACATCTGCATGGCTATTGTCCCTTTTGTTTTTCTGAGTTTTAGCAGAGGAAGGCTTGGCCATTTCAGGCTCCACTGGTCTTTGTTAAAGAGAAGACAACTTGCAGTGATGTGTAACTGACAAGTGAGCATGTCACTGGCATGTGGGCAGATTTCCTCAAAAGCATGAGGAGTAAAGCTGTGAATCAGAATTATAATATTAATAGTTTAATGAAAACACATAGGGCAACAGTTAAAGTCATGTTCTAGAATAAATTATAATTAGCTTGATTTTTTTAAAGATTATTCTACCATTTCAGTAAAATAGAAATGATTAAAGAAAGAAGGATATTTATATTCCATCTATCTTTATGCTTCAAAATATTCAACTTCTAGAAACTTGGGGAACATCCAGACTCTCTAAATAGGAACAGGCTGTTAACTACTGCCTAAGTGAATCGTGTAGCTATTTAAGATGATGGATAAGATCCTAATCTGAGGCAAAACCATTTCTTACAGGGAGTGGCTTATAAAACCTTTTTTTTTTTTTTTCTCAGAGAGGGCTTGAAATATAATCTTATATAAATGCCTAGGGTTAATACAGCTGAGCTGAAATTGCTTTTCTAAAAAATAATTTTGAATAGGTAATATATGAAAGAGTATAACGTTTAAAAAGCATAAAAATTGAAAGTAAAAGTCTCCCCAGCTTCATGTCCAGTTGCCAGTTTTTCCACCCTGAAGGCAACCACTACAACCAGTGTCAAGTTATCTATTTGGAAATAGTTTATTCATATACAAACCCAGACATATATTCTTGTTTTAAACAGGTAGTAGAATGATTGCTTTAAAATGCAGTGTCAGAATCGCACAGTTACAGAAACCCCTTTGCTTGAGAACAGGTTTAAATTCCTAAACACTGTTCAAAGCCTCTCTGCCTCCCCAACTTGCCCTTGAATATGTCCCAAGTGATGTCTCACAGATGTTCATCCTCCGACCCATGGTAGAGGGGAGTGGGCATGCTGCTACCCTGAGGGACATTGTCATTTGTATTTATGAAAATTAGTCAGAAATTTGAAAATAAATGGGCTTTTCTGTTTTAGGAACATCCAAATACAGAGTATTAAATTTGTATTTTAGTAACACTGTAAGTTAACATACTCTGAAGATTATTGAAAGGGGCCCATATACTGCCATGAACTATGACCAGCTTCAGCTGTTCAGAAGGGACCTCGGGGGGGAGATGCTGCTTGTGCTCTGCTGTCTTCTTCTTGAGGCCAGACCTGACTCAGCCGACAGCAGGTCCTTACAGGTTAATACGGGATGCCTCTCCCTTTTCCTGGCTCACTGCTCTCTGAGGCAACATGCTTTTGATAAGTGGATTCAAAATACTCTTCTTTTTACAGCCTAAAGGAATGGAGACATATATATATATATATATTTGGATATATACAAATATATGCAAATATTAAAATATTTTTCTATACAAATGTATACAAATACATTATATATATATATTTTTTCATAATTTGCGGCCAGCAGGGGGAGATATTGCCTGCCACATGAGGCTGTGAGGAAAGCCTGTAGGATAGATGGACTCATTCATAGCTCTTTGCTCCATGTCCTCCATCTCCCCTGCTTATGAACAGGGCTGGGCTCTGCTGATCACTAGGCTACTCCCTAATTGGATGCTCAGTCATCATGCCTGTGCTTACTTCCACCTGCCTTTGTATATATTTCTCAGAAATAGCATTTTTTTTTTGGAAATGTTCCTTTTGCAGTTAGAGGTTACACATTGTAGCTGGAACAGAAGCCCATGCCCCTGGGCACCAACTTCCCTTTTCCATCCTTCTCAGTATTCTCCTGTTATCTCTTCCAATAATCAAAATATTCCAATACATTAACCAAAATGATGCTCTCTCCCTTTGTCAGAGGGGATGTTGCTTAGTTACACCTTTTTTTAAAAAATCTTGTGTGACTTTCTAAAACATTAAATAATATTGAAGACAAAAACTCCCACTCAGAGCTGAACGTTCTGGTATTTTAAGGGGCAGGAATCTTCACTGATGTCCTGCTGAAGGATCCAGCTAGTTTCCATCCCTACGCAAACAACTCTTCATTCTGTCCAGGATTGTTTTCCTCTCTAGTGGCAAACCTGCGTGTGTGGTTTTGTAATGGTTGATCTGTGGAAATTCCCTCAGCTTTTTGATTCGACAACACAGCTCTGTAGCATTTGGAGGGTTGGATCATGCCCAGAAAATCTGTTTTTGTGCAATTCAGGATACATTGATCTTAGTTTCAGGGATTCTACTTTGTCATCTGGGTTGGAGATTTTTGTTATAGCAAGGAATAAAATAACACCCAAAATGTTTATTTTTTTCTATGCTTTCGACTAGCAACGTTGGCATGATTATCATCACCCTCCAAAAAAAAAAAAAAAAAAAGCAGTCACTTTTTCTTTGGTCTCATTATCTGTTACCTAGCTGACTATTAAAACGTTAGGAACGCAAATAGCATCCTGACTTGAGAGAGAGCTAGGGGAAGATGTCTTATAAAAATGCACTTCTCTCTATGGAAAAAATAACCTGCTCATTCACTAACCATTGCTTTTATCTACGAGGTGCTGCTGCAGGCAGAGCCATGAACGTTGCTTTCCCAGCATTAAGAGTGTGATACCAATGAGCTCATGTCCAAATAATTCAATCCCCATGCATGTTACCATACTTTTATTCTGCTTTGACAGTCCTCGTGCGTACAACTCAGGTTTGTTCTTGCAGACTACATACTATGTCTTGGAAAAAAGCAAGTACATGCTATGTCTTGGAAAAAAGCAAGTGGAAGAGTAAAGTTTGCTCAGATCTGTCCAGCTATTTCGAAAATAACCAAAAATCCGTATTAGTGTTCAGGAAAGTCATTTGCAGAAGACTTCTCAGGAAGACAAAGTGATAGTAAAGCTAGAATTCCTGCGTAGGTCATCTTGCTATTCCTCAGACCCCGCATGCTTCATCAGTGCCTCCCTGCTTTTGCCACTCCTTACTCCTAACTCTCTCTAGCCCCATTTTTCTCATCCATTAGACCTGTTTGTTCCATGACACCTTTCTGATTCCACCATATCGTCTCTCATCTTCTCCACGGTCTCTATGCTCTTCTACCTGGTGCTCTTCCTTTTCAGTGTGTGTCTTCTGTATTTTGCCATGCCTGCAGTTGGCATCTCAGCAGCTACACTACAGAGCACCCACTAGACCAGAAACCTTTCCTTGATTCCCTTGCATTGTCTGGCACACTGCTGCCTGGCCATGTGCTGTGACAGGTACATAGTAAAAATAGTCTGGCCGATTATGCTTATTAAATTATGAATTATTGGGTAGTGAGTAACATAAATAATAGACAGACTCAATATTTTTACCCCATAACAACTTTTTTTTTGAGATTTAGTATTTCATCATTGGTAGGAATAGTGTAATGATATAAATTTCTGGAAGAGAATTTTTCTTCAGTTATTATCTCTTCCTCTTAAAATAAGGAAACCAAAGACTCTGTAGGAGGCCATTTGGTGCAGTCAGGAAAGTCAGTGGAAGATGAACTTCCTTAGGGAGATATGTTGAGCACCCCCACTTTAATAATCCTGGTGATTCTGTTGAGAGAGGAACTCCCTCCTGTAGCCTAGGATTCAGCCCTTCAGCATCCTTGCATATTTAGAATGACGTCTTGGGAAAAATGCATCTCGCAGTGACAGTTCAGTGACTCAGACGCTGTCTATACAGAGATATTCCAGTGACTGTAGGTTTATCTTTAACACAGTTTGGTTTCATGCTCTTTGGAATTGCAGGTGCTTTCCAAAAACCATAATTGGCATTTGTATTACTTTCTATCAAAATGGAATTATCAGAACAAAGTTTGTGAAGTATGTGGATTCCACATGCAGTGAGATACAGACATCAATTGTTTGTAGATTTGATCCTTGTCTACTAAGTGTATTTAAATGACTTGGAAAATTAAAATAATAGGAATTTCCAGACCCTGTCACTAGAGAATCGACTACAGTATACCTCCATGTTTTGTTAGACTATCTTCCCTCTATTTCCATTGACAGCTACAGTCAATGTAGAGGTTATGAGTGAAGGGTTTGGAATCAGACAGCTTGGGTTTGAGTCCTGACTCTGTCATTTCTTACCTGTCTGGCCTACAGCAAACCTCAATATATCATCTGTAATATGGGGACAGGAATTTTTGCCTCTCAAGGTTAATGGGAGGGTTCAATAACAACATGAATGTGAGAGATAACACAGTGGCACATTGTGGAGCACCTCAGCAAATGCTAGCTAGTCCCATTCTTATCGCTACACTGTTTCTATCTTGGCATGTTGTTTTCATGCATCATTTTTCTGATATGTTCGAGAGGTTAGAAAGTTTCAGAGAAGCATATAAAATCAAACTGAAATTGATGTAATCTGTTGCCTCTGAGTGGAAGCAAACAGGTCATTCAGAGTCCTAAGTAGGATTCCCTGAGAGGTGATATGTTGGATTTCCACACCCGATTCCTAAATGACTTGTTTCACTGTTTAAATTACCGTTTTTCTCCAATTGCTTTGCAGCAGAGATAAAGATCTGTTTTAAATATTACCACGGCATTAGTGGGGCCCTGCGAGCCACAACCCCCTGCATCACCGTGAAGAACCCAGCTGTGATGGTGAGTGCCCCTTAACTGCCAGCTCCCTTTTGAGATCCATGCTGGGACTTGATTTCTGTTTTCGCCTCTGCAGTCCTGACAGGGTTATCAGGAACAATGAAAAAGGAAACATAACAGTGTGGATACTGTTACAGGAAAGGAAATAGCTTAAAAGGTTGACATACCTGAATCCCTTATTCAAATCAGTGGAAACATAGGATTTGATATGTAACAGCCGTTTGTAGAGTCCACTCTCCAGGAAGCCCATTCATGAAGCAGGGAGCCCATTCATGAAGCAAAGTGCCCCATCTTGGAAGGTTTTAAACTTAGTCTGGGCGACCAGTTGGTAGGAAAGAGTGGCACTGGACTTTATGTGAATTTTAACCATTTAAATTGTGAGTGATTCTACCTGCCAGTAAACTCAGGGAGCTGTTGCATGGAAGAGAATATAAGTTGGAAGTCACAAATGCACTGTTTCCTTAAGGTCTTAGTGCTGGTTCCTTCTCAATGCGGAGTTCGGGTCTAGTACCTAAAGATACTGTTCATATTTTGGAACTCAATGGAAGTCAATTTCTTTAACTTCAGAAGTTAACTTCAGAAGTCAGGCCCTCAGTTGAAGAAACAGATACCTAATTTATTTTTGTAGGAAACGTGTTGTGTTGGACTTTTGAAAGAAAACCTGCCCATTTCTAAAATGGCAATTTTGTGATTTTGTTTAATTTTATTTTAGAATCTAATAGTCTCACAATACCTGGCTCCACTGTATATGGGTGGTTGGAATCAGGTGATTTGGGGAGATTCTTAGAGTCCAAGATCTGTAAATTACTTAGTTTTAATTAGTTATTAATAAAAATGAGCTCTTGAAGGCATACAAAAAATACTGACCCCATGACACAGAATCTTTATGGCATTCTATGTGTGGCTATGTGTGTATACCCACATTTATAGATGCTTGCATTTTTGAAAATAGGCAAGTAGTCAGGTTGAATTTCAAAAAGCAGTCTTTGCAAATGGCACTTTGAAATTGTTCACACTTACCTTATGCTGTCTCTTGATAGTGCTTGTACCTCTGTATCAAGCAGTCTTTCCCTTTTATCTATTCGTTTAAACAAATATTCATTAGATGTCTGCTAAGTACTAAGCATTGTGCCACCACTACAGATGAAATGATGAAAAAAACGCCGTCATTGATTTCATAGGTCTGGTGTAGGAGAGAGACATCAATCAAATATTATATTTATTTGAGTGATAATTGTAAGAGGGAGAGCAAAAACAGGGGTAGGAGAACATGTTCTATGTAGTAGGATTTGTCCTGATCAGAAAATTCCTGGAAGGCTTACCCGAAGAAGGTATGTCCGAGAGACAATCTGAAGGATGAATAGGTGAAGAGTCTTTATAGATGAAGAGGGAGGGAAGAGCATTTCGGGCAGAGGGAATTGTGTGTGCAAAATCCTCAACATCAAACTCCTCTGCTCACATTAGAAATATATGTGAGTTTCCATTGTAGTAAACATAGTATAGGACATAAAAGAAAAGCTTACATTTACTATATGAGACTTTGAAGGTCACAAAGTGAATAGCAATTGTTGATTGCAGAATCTTCCATGTCACATAGTAAGCGCTGAAACAGACTTTAGTTAATATTCTAAAAAGAAAAATTATAAAACTAGAAGAGTTGGGACTATTTAAAATCTTCAAAAAAATCATTGTGTCTGAAATTAGACAATAACTTTCAAACGTGATTAAGCATTTTCTGGATTTAGATTTTTTTAGACTTGAGCAATTTCAATATTCAGATATCATTAAAGGCAGTGGGAGTTTATGGTTTGTTGAACACTGATCTTATTCCATTGATTTTTGCATTGATGTTGCTCTGTCAAAGCCTGTGGATAGTTTGGAGATAATTAATTTGCTTCAAACAAGTTTCACAGGATCTTAAAAGCTTCACAGATACAGCATTGGCAATCAGAATAGTGTATTTTGGTTCAAAGACTGACTAATGCAATGGGTGGTTAATCGATTTCTGACCAAGCTTGAGACAGTTTGGTTTATGTCCAACATTGAACATAACATAAACAGTTTGGTTTATGTCCAACACTGAAAGACTGTGCCTCATGGAACCTAATTTTGAGGGTTAGGACTATGTTTCTCTAATAGCATGATGGTCACTTAGGTATATGACATATGTTTAGTCATTGTGACTGATTGACATCCTTCATACTTACAAATCTCGCTTAGTGCAATTATACCATGGCCACATACAAAGAATAGATGTAGAAGAAGTAATTGGGAAACTCCACATGGAAGAAAATGAGCTGTCATCCTAATCATCTGATCTCTTTTCTCACATATCCTTTTGCAGTGCATCAAAGATTAAAAAAAAAATGTGACTTCTCTGTCATTAGTATTTTGATATCATTGTCATTCATCAGCGTACACAGTGATATGTGTCTCAGATACTTGAAACAGGAAATCCTTCGGCTTCAGGGACAAATTAAGGCTGCCGTTACTCACTACCATGTATTGTTTCAACACTTGGTTGACAGTGTTGTTTCTGGGTTTTCCTGGAATGAATCTATGGAGTGAGTTTATTTTAAAGCCAGTCTCTAAACATTGAGTACAGATGTGTTTATTATTCTGAATGTCCCTGTATCTAGTGGTACAGGGACTGTACCTGGTCTTTCCTGGCTTTTTTGTAATGAACGACAAAATTGAATTATTTGGATATTATTTCAGACGAGCATTTTGCCAGAGTTGTGTAGGACACTGTTTTTCTGTGAATCCTTTGAGAATTGTTTCAGAGAAGCCTTTTGCTAGATGGTGAATTACTTTTGAAAAATGAGAATTAGAGGACATTTTTGTTTCTCATGATTTCTTATAATTTTTAAATAGGTTTTAAATGAAGACAAGTTATGAATTGTTTCAGCCTCATTTAGCACAAGTATCCACAGCTGACTGAGAAGTTGTGTTTTAAGGGGTGGCACATTTTACTGGGCTGTGGAGCCCATTTGTGAAGAGGCTGCAGTTTCTGGGATGTCTTCCTGTGCCCAGGCACAGAAGGAGTGGCAGGTTGCCAAGGGTGCGTCTCAGTCGTAGTCCGGGGTAGCGTGTGGTGAAAGCAGGATGAGATGACCACAGCAGTTAGTTGTCCGGCCAGTGTACTGCTGCCTCTGCCCTATAGTTAATCTGGGAATGCTGAGTCAGAGGAGTACAATACAATATAATAAACCACACGTGTCTATTGAGAGCCAACTCTATGATCAAGGAGTTGGATCTATAGATGGAAGGAAATACAGGTACCTGGATGGACCCCGGTGTGTTGTAGAGGACATGTGAAGCAATCAGGATGCAGTTAAGTGGCACACAAAATAGTCTGATTAAGGTACAGGAGTTACAGTGGAGGCAGTAGAAATTTACATTTCAAAATTTGAATGGAATTTCTCAATTTTGCTTAGATTAGTGATGGCTTTTATCTCTTTGTAGTGAGTGATTTTTATAGAAGTGTGGGGAATGCAGCAAAGATAAAATGGAGAAAGAGTTAAAACAAAAACAAAAACGGACATGGACAGTGGTTAAGTAAGTAGTTAAAAGCAGATTCAAATCAGGAACTATTGCAATAGGGGGAAAGATAACTCCATATAGAATTGGCTCAATTTGGCCAGGCACAGAGGCTCACACCTGTAATCCCAGCAGAGGATCATGAGGTCAGGAGTTCGAGGCCAATATGGTGAAACCCTGTCTCTACTAAAAATACAAAAATCAGCGAAGTGCGGTGGCACACACCTGTAATCCCAGCTACTTGGGAGGCTGAGTCAGAAGAATTGCTTGAACTCGAGAGGCGGAGGTTGCAGTGAACCCAGGCACTACAGCCTGGGTGACAAAGCAAGACTCCATCTTAAAAAATAATAAAAATAATTGGCTCAATTCCAAATATAACAAGGGAAACTGGGGGTTGATAGTCAAGGAGCAGGGTTAGAGTGGAGGGATTGGTGGATGGAAAATTACTAAGAGCTTAAGGGATTCTTGTTAAACTGACCTCACGAAATTCTTGCTGAAGGAAGGCCAGAATGATCAAATATCACATGGAGGATGGTTGGGAGATGAGGAATTTGATCTGATATCGAGGGTGATTACATACTGAGGGTGGGGGTTCTCCAAACTGTCATAGCAGGATTTTTGCTAAAACTGGACTCTATAAGGATGGAGATAGAAGCCCAAGGCCTGACGAGTTGAGCAGAGGGCTCAAAAGAGCCTGACTGAAGTGTGCTCAAGGAAAGAATCTTTGTCGGAAGAATTTAATCTAAACTTTAGAATTAAAACCTGGTTCTCTTTCCCACATTTGGGTATATTCTGCCTTCAATTCTGTCTCTTACAGTATTGTGGACTTCTTTGGCAGAATATTATGAAGGTTTTTCTTCCTGATGTACCCCAAATTGTGCACTAATTGTACATAAATTGAGAGAATGGTCTAAATTTGCTAGGTGGTTTATAAATTACTGGCTTCTTGTGAGGTATAATTTACTCAAAAGCTTTTAGGAAAAGGTTATCAGCATAATAGCACTGCAAATTCTTATTATTGCTAATTATAATAGCATGTGCCATGTACCTGCAGCACAATAGAACACAAGCTTACAAAGGAGGTAGGACTCCATGTGGATTTTCAGAAATACTTGACAAGAGAGAATTCTATACATATGGATAAGTCTGATATAAATCAACTGTTTGATCTATTCTAAGTTTCCCTAACAAATCTGAAGGAATTTGATATTTAACTGAAAGGAACATTTAATATAGTAATAGTAATATATTTACTACAAATCAACTATATTCTTATCTAAGGGCAAAAAGGACTATATTCTTATCAAAGGGCAAAAAGTTTGATCCATAGTTATTGGGAATTTTGAAGCTTACATATTTTTTATTTGGGGTTAAGATTACATTTTAATCTTTCCTCCAAGAATTAGCATTTGTGTCTCTGTTCCAAGATTGGGAAATGAAAGGACACATGATACAGTACATGTCTGATGCAAAAACCATTACATTTGTGAACATACATGGTTTCCTAGATAGATCCAGTGGCATCATACTCCTCTGAAACTTCAGACGCATGTTTTTTCTCTTCAGATGGGGGCAGAAGGCATGGAGGGAGGTGCTTCAGGAAACCTGCATTCTCGGAAACTCGTTAGCTTTACACTGTCAGGTAAGAATGTCTTTAAATGCGACATCCAGTTTGAAAGTGTACGGTTTCAAAGGTATGAGTGGTCACTTCTTTCTACAGACTTTTGTATAGGATATGATGATATGTGAACTAGTTTTTTGGGGGTCATACTTCTGAAAATTCAGGTATATCTCTTACGATGATACAATTAATTATTAATATAAATTCAGAAATTATTTCTTCTACCAAGTTTTCTGGTGATAGACAGTGTATATAAATATGTATAGTTAGTTAAAAAAAACTGTAATGTAAAATGTGCTAACCCCACTGAGGAGCTTTGATTATTGAAAACAATTTATTCTTACTTCAGCTACAGAAAGGAACAATTTGAAGACTGGGGGGAAAAAGCCAATATACTTCTTTATCTGTGGAGGAATACAAATACAAATTGAAACGTGGATAAGCCAATTATTTTTGGGTTGTCTTCTGACTAGCGAACTGTTCAAATTGCTTGTCTGTTTGCCGTACAAGTAAAGCACTGGTTTTCAAGGCATAAGACAGGACTCATTTGCAGTTTGTAAGTTTGATTTAGTTAAATCAGTAATTAAAAAAAAATAATGTCAGAGTTTACCACTAAAAGGAATTTTTTTGGATAAAGCATCAATTTATACAAACTGAAAATCTTTATATACAATAATATACATGCTTATATTTGTGTATACTAGGTTGCAATGTAAAATGTATTTCATACATAGGACACTGTCAAAAAAGTTTGAAAGGCACTGATTTTAGAAAATGAATTGGTAGTCATAAAGGCAAGAAAACTCTAAGAAAATCCATATTTGAAATAGACTTTTAAAAGATATAACTGTGCTATAATACATAGAAAATAAAGTCTAATGGATCTCCGTCACTGGAAGATGTTTTGTTTTCACTTTTCTGTAGTTGTAGTACTTCCAAAATTTAAATTAGATCCACTTTCCTTGACTGAAAAAGAAAGACATTGTAAGTGAAAATAGACGTTCTCAAGAGTGAGAGTTAGAAGACCTGATCCTGAAACAGACGCTTCCACAACGCATAATCACCACATATGACTAAAATGTACACATCAGTTCATTGCTGGCCCACGGCCTTCTGAGTATCTGTGTTTGGTTTTGCAAGTTTCTCCTTTCCCTTGCTTTTTTACTTTGCTTCTCTGGTGAATCTCAGCAGTTGTAAACCAGTGACTTATGGATCAAATTTGGCCAATAAATATGTTTTGTTGGAAACCTTCAGGGTTTAAAAAATATTTAGGTTTTTAGAAGGGTACCAAAAATAACCACTGCCTGTGGTTCTATGTCCCTACCCCCGTCATCTGCCTGTTGCCTAAAAACATTTTGGCTGGATACTTGGCTTTAAACCTTCACAGTACTGACGGTCTGAAGCTACTGAAATACCTGGTGACAGGCAGGAAACGATTTGTCAACCCCGATAGCTAAGAAAATTTAGAGTATGACCACACCACAGGTTTCTTGGTTTTGTCTTTTCAATTGAGAGGTAAAAATTGTTTATTTTTATGGTGTACAGCATGATGTTGTCATATAAACCATTGTTTTCTTAGTTTAAAATTATTACCCTGTGCTTTTAGGTGATTCGTATCATTCTAAGCATGACACAGACGTACTGATTTTGACTCCAGATGGGATGTTATTAACTGACTATGTGAGAATGACCATCTGTAAGTTAAAATTCCTAGGCCATTTTCCTAAAAAGCAGGAAATAAGCTTTGAGGCACAGGCAAATGCTTCTTCCTTACACATTTCTTCCAACATCGCACCTCTATTCACGTGGAGGCTAGCTACCTAACATCTGTTTTATTTCTTACCATATAGCCTGACATTTGCAGACAGTGTACAGAAATGACTAGGAACTGAAACCAGTTCTATAATGTTAATTCTAAAAAAAAAGAACTGGTTGTAGCATACTAACAGGGAATGATAATATTTATCTGAGAGCATTTAAGCACTGTAGAATGACTGCCTACAAATGTTCCACTCCTGATTATTATGAATAAGTAGGGGCACAAATAATTGAATTTTACAGCTAAAAATAAAAATATATTTTGATTAATATTTAAAACATACTCCAAATAAGGCTTTACTTAGGATGTTTAACACATCATACCTTTGTGACTTTGAGTCCTTTGGCCCATTATATGGTGTGGATATTTGTGAGCAATAGAATATGTAAAAGACAAAAAAGAAAAGATCAGAAATGAGATGGATAAAGGGAACCAAATAATCAGATTATAAAGAATTGGTAGTTTGTTGTATTTATTAAGGAAAATTTATTTGTATAGTGTCCCATTGTGGAAAGTTTAGTGTTGGGCTTATCTAACAGTGATATTGTTTACCACAGTTACTTAATCTTCGGGTGGAATGCTTTTTGTTCAAAGGAATTTTTTTTTTGTGAGTGATTTAGCTCTGACAGACTTTGTGACATTCATTTCTGTCTATGTTACTCTTCATTTGGTACAGAGAAATCCCTTTTTTGGGCATATATTTAATATATAAAGAATATCATTCTTCTGTCTGAGTTCAAGGGGAACATAATCAAGAAAGGCAAGAAAATAAATGTGGCAATTGCATTTTCTTCTCAAAGCTGCTCCCTGCTGAAGAAAATCAAGTGAAAATATGTAGCATCATTAAATTGACAGTAAGATGCAAATTCTGCATTTAATAATGACTATGTGCTTTATGAAGTGTCAGGAATGGGGACTGCAAGGCTAATGAGATTATGGCAGCTTCTCTGAAGTGCCTACCTAGCTATTTACCTGTCTTTTCCTTCTCCCGCTGGTTTTCAGATCAAAGATCTTGCTATGTATTCCATGCAGTGTTCTCAATGTGTGGCAGCTCACGCCTGTAATCCCAGCACTTTGGGAGGCCGAGGCAGGCAGATCACGAGGTCAGGAGATCGAGATCATTCTAGCCAACATGATGAAACCCCATCTCTACTAAAATATAAAAATTAGCTGGGTGTGGTGGCACGTGCCTGTAATCCCAGCTACTCAGGAAGCTGAGGCAAAGAATCTCTCGAACCCAGGAGGCGAAGGTTGCAGTGAACCAAGATCGCGCCACTGCACTTCAGCCTGGCAACAGATCGAGACCCGGTCTCAAAAACAAACAAACAAAAACATGCTCTTGGTTGAATTTTTTGAATATTTGCAGATATATCAAACTTCCCCCCTTTATTGCCAGGTATGTGTCATCAGACATTTCTGGAGTGTTTTCAGCACATGTACCTGGACCATGAGTTCTTGTGGGCCACTGGTGAGCCACCTCCTGGGAGCACTCCTTCGAGGATATGGCTCTATGGGCAACTTCAGGGCAATTCTATTTTTCTAAAAAAGACCTTATGTTTCAGGAATAAGCTTATATGGGATGACCCTGGTGACCTCCTGTAATTTAGGGTCACTATCCAGGGTCTGTTTGCCAGCTGATCTGGGTAATACAAAGTTCTTTGGAGGTTCAGGGACTATATGCAGAATTGCTCTCTGAACCATAGTGTTTAGAACATCCCTAGATTGATTTTCCAGCATTTTCAAAGATGACTTAGCTCCCAGACCTATCTTATTCAAGCTGATACTCTCAGAAAATATTGAAGACTCAGTGGAGCCAGCTTTATTTCCTGACATGATTATGTCTCTTAGCCTGACCATGGAAAACATATCAATCTTCTCACTAAAATGGACTTTGGCTAGGACTTTTAGCAGCTCACGTGAAACAGCAATTTGTGAATCTAAGGTGAGTAATAGGGCATTCATCAAATATTTAAGTTACTTTACTGGCTATTTAAAATAGCAGGTAGCACTCACATTTCAGAAAACATTTTCCCTAACATTCATCACATTTATGGAATGTATATGACATTTAAATGTAGTACAAATGAATATATGCGCTGACGTTTCATCTCCAGTTAAACTTAGTTCCATGTATATGTAAAAGATTCATTTTGCTCTCATGAAGGAACATGTTTTTCAGTGAGCTGCTTACTAAGTATTTCTCTCAAGACGTTGTCTGAAATTCTGGTTGCCGAATTACATTGCCCTAGGATAAAGGTGGTGAAGTTGCACATGTTGGAATCCAAGGAATTCCTAGGAAAAGTCAGTTTAGAGAATGTGAGGTGGTGCTAAAGGTTTGGCTTCACTTTTGCTGCCTATTAGGAGACCCGTCTGCTGGAATTAGTGCCATAAGCCTTTGTCTTCACTTACCTAAGCAACCATAGTGTGAATAACTGCTATTGTGTTACTGAATTGCTTTTGTTTAGAGCTTCCTGTGTGTTTATTTAAGAACAAATTGTCTTTGAGTTGCTTGTTCTAATCAGGATATATGGATCTTTCCTTCCTCTGTCCCTTTTTCTCTCTCTCCCTCCTTCCTTTCCTCCCTCCCTCATGCTCTCTCTTCGTTCCTCCCTCCTTTTCCCTCTTTCTTTAAAGATCTTAGGGCAGTTGGGCTAAAGAAAGGGATGTTCTTCAATCCTGACCCCTATCTTAAGATGTCAATTCAGCCAGGGAAGAAGAGCAGTTTCCCCACCTGTGCCCACCACGGGCAGGAGAGACGGTCTACTATCATCAGTAACACCACTAATCCAATTTGGCACCGAGAGGTAAGATGATCCTCAGGGATCTCCTACTTGACAGTGAGGAAGTCAGCCCAATCTTTCTTGGTTGTTTATGAAGTGTCTAGGGGTTCTCTTGGAAAAGGGGTACAGTGTGAATGAGCTATTCCCGTCTCTCCAGAGCCAGGTCTAGAGTAAGACAAATGAAGCTCTCACTTCAGGGGAACAATCAAAGGAGCCTCCAAAAAAAACTCAGTTGTTAAATATCTTAATGCAGTTTTTTTTTAAACTCTCAATGCAAAAAATTCATGATGAATAAAATGTGAAAATTTTAAATAAGGACAAGATCAGTAACATTGTCTTGTAGAGTCATAGTGGGGCGTGAGGCAAGAGGAATCAGCAATACTGATCTGGTTTTGATTTAAAATTTTGATATTTTGTTGTAGCATACATTTAGTACAAATTAAAGGAACTTCTCTCTTTACGGGCTTTGGCAAATGTTTTATGAATTTCTAGATTTTTGTTAATTAGATGAGCCATTCAAGGAGTCATTATCCTGAGTGAAGCCAGATTGTGTTGATGGTATTTTAGACTTCCACACAGCTATAGTATGCTACCAGTCATCCCAGTGCACCATATCAGTAAAATCAAGCAAAGGGTTTTCTCATTTGAACTATGGAAAGTCGAAGAATGAGCAGACACTTCTTACCTAATGAGCAAAGCTTGAGCTCTCCCTCCCATTTCTCAGAGATCTGAGTTATGTTTTACATAACTAATGTGAGAATGTTTCTGGGCTGGCATAGGAGTTACACAGTTAATTAGATCATGCCCTAAATATTTAATGACAACAATATGTTCTAACAATGTTGTAGAAATATTTAATTGGAGAGAGGTATTTCAGGGGATCTAAAACCAAGTAGAGAAAAGCTATGGTTATTGAGACTTGCCAACCCTGCAAGGCATTTCTCCTGGGCGGTTCCTGTGGTTTTGGAGATGGACGAATGAATGGTGCTTGTATTCTTATACTTGGTTTAAAACCTACTAATAATCTCATCATGGTAAAAAAAAAAAAAAAAACACCAAAAATCAAAAAAACAAAAAACCTCTTAAGGGCATGCCACTTAGTCTAACACATTTCAAAGCCTAGAAGACATAAAAATATATCTCAGTATGATTCTAGAAGGTGCATGATAGATATGATAATGAAACAAGCAGTAACTATTTTTCTAACATTTTTAATTTGCAAAGTTTTTGACCATGTCATCAGTGCAAGCCTAAAAGGGAGGCACAGAGGATGAGATTATCATATCTTCATTTTGATGTTTAAGAAATTGAAGCATAAAGTGTTTATGGGACTAACTATTCAGAGATAGAAGTGGGGCTTCAACTCTGCTTTTTTATTCTAAGCAAGTACCTTTTTCCATTAAGCAGACTGCCAAATTGTAAGGCCCTTTGGAAAACCTTAATTGTTATGATTAGATAAACCTGAAGGCACCCAAGTGAAAAGTTGGCTAACACTATTCACATCATTATAGTTGCATGGATACTGTCAGGGAAGCAGTGAAGTGATTTAGGTTAGATTTCTGGCTCCATCATTTACTTATCCTGAGATTCTCATCCTTAAACAGAAAATTATGTTGTTCTAAAGGTAAAGTGAAGATTTATATGTGTAAAAGTCTCTGTGAGTAAAACTCTTCTTATTTATTTTATATCCTTATTAATGTCCAATCAAAATTTCTCCAGTGGCATTCTTAAAATGAAAACCACAAAACCTATCTTAACCTCATACTTTTATTTTTCTGTCCCAGAAGAAATGACCCTGCATGCCTTATAAACTTAAGTAAAAATTCCATTTAAACATTGTTTTAATATTTATCAGGGAAACCACAGTATTCTGCAGATGTTCCTATTTTAACCACTAAGTGGAGGAGTATTTTCAACCATGTTTTGCAACTTCAGAATTTCATGAGATTAGGGTTTCAAATTGTCAATCAAATATACTAGTTAATTCTAAACCATTCTATAACAAGATATTAAATATCAAAGAATTGAGAAACAATACATGTAGGGAGTACTAAAATTGCATTGTGCATAACTTAATATTTGATTAACATCTCCTAAAACTGTTAAACTAGGAAAGGCTGCATGATTGACTGATAGGGCTTCCTTTGTCGTACAGATCCTTGACTGATGCTTTTTAATCGTGGTGAATGCTAATGATTCTGAGTGAATAAAGGATTGACAATAGCTGCAGCTGTTTCTAGCTTTGTGGAACTCTGTTGTTAGAATTTAAGAGATCATTTCCTATACAAATAAAATGATATAGTATCATGCTTGTCTTTCTTTTGAACCAGCATGTTATCTGTTTGTGTTTTCAGAAATATTCCTTTTTTGCACTTCTTACTGATGTCTTAGAAATTGAAATTAAAGACAAATTTGCCAAGAGCCGTCCCATCATAAAGCGTTTTCTGGGAAAACTAACCATACCAGTCCAGAGGCTGCTGGAGCGACAAGCCATCGGGTAATCAGCCCTTACCTTTGGGGATCTTGTTGAGATTAGTTCATAGAGGGAAAAATGGAGTGAAACTTGGTAGTCCTAGGACTTTTTATACTGATTAGAAGTAGTAACACAATTCTTTTTAAAATAAAAACATCATTACACTTAAAAAATATACTTGATAAAAAGTAGTTTGTTTTAATTATATATATTTTTTGTATCTTTATCTTTTCCAAGATGTACCCACCATTAACATTTCAGTGTCAAATCTCATACTGTTTGATTGTTTCTCAGGATATTGAAGTTGTTTTTTTTTTTTTTTTTTATAAAATCTTCTCCTTAGAGCAGAATTCTGAGGTCAGGTTGATGCCTACTTTATCCTAATTAATTCCATCCAGAGAACTTGTTATTCTTGAAAAACAGAAACAATCTTGTTTTGGAGCCATAAAAAACAAGAACTAGACTTGAGGAAGTGTTATTATAAAGCTCCTAGATATATGCATTCATTCAAGCAACTAAAATTTATTCATTGACATACTCAAAATTTAATGGGTAATGTCTCTTTTTTGTGAGCTTTTTTAAGTTGTGAGTAAAGTAGTAAGAAGTAATACCGAAGAGATAGAGAAGAACAAAAACAAGTTATGCAAATTAATAATGCATAGCTGACTAGAGGCTCTAAACTGTACAGTGGAGCAAACAGTAGATAGAAACATTGTGTCTTCCTTCTGAAATAGCCATTAGAGGGCAGTGTGAGAGCAGAGGTGGAGTGATTTGGCACTATCCTTTTGATGATTTTCCTTAATTAAGAATAAGTTGGCCGGGCGCAGGGACTCAGGCCTGTAACCCCAACACTTTAGGAGGCTGAGGCGGTGGATCACCTGAGGTCAGGAGTTTGAGACCAGCCTGGCCAACACGGCAAAATCCTGTCTCTACTAAAAATACAAAAAGTTAGCTGGGCATGGTGGCGAGCACCTGTAATCCCAGCTACTCAGGAGGCTGAGGCAGGGGAATTGCTTGAACCTGGGAGGCAAGGTTGCAGTGAGCTGAGATCATGCCATTGCACTCTGGCCTGGGCAACAGAGGGAGACTCCCTCTCAAGAAAAAAAAAAGAATAAGTCATTTAATTCAGAATAAGATTGTTGCTGTGTGCAAGAAAATGAAATAATTGCATTTGACTTTGATACAAAGACTTGAAACGGATGGACAACTCCATCCTTGAGGAGGCAGGCAGCCTGAGTCTGGGGCCCAGGTAGGGCAAAAACTGAGCCTGCTTCCAGATCTGGGACATGACTCCACCACAGTGGCACATCTGGCTTTGCCAACCATCCCATAAGCACTGCTCACAAGGCACCCTGAGAATCAGTGAAAGGCCAGGCTTCCCAGCAGGGAGAGCCAGCAGCTCCAGCCTCCTTACTCTACAGGTGAGGAAGCAGAGCTTAGTGGCCCCCTCCCCATCACACAGCCAGGGCTGCCGTCTTGGGTATGAAGGGCCCTTTCATTCTTGTGGTCTTGTGCTTCTGTCTCCTAACTCCCAGCTCCTGTTCTTCAGGATGTTGCACAGTGCCCTGTGTGCCGTGTTGGGTGATAGTCCTTAGCTGTGAGTGTCCTTTTAGAACCAGCTTCCTGTTGTGCTAAATGCTGAGGAACCAGGCCCTCTCCCCTTTTGCACTCGAGTCAAAAAACCCCTAAAACTTGAGGCCTTTCACAGCTCCTTTATGACCTTCAAAATCTCCTTTTTCTGGTCACCCTTTGCAGTGAGAGAGCGAATCAGTGTCCTTAAAAATATCACATAGCATATGATATCTTGTGCTCCTAATAATAATTTTTCTTACAGCAACATTTCCTTTTAGTCCTGGGTTTATAAACGTTCCATTTGTGTGAATGAATAATATTACATTGGACTATAATGTGCCTTGAGTCTTTAATGTTCTTGTGAGTCTGAAAGTTTTAAGAGAGATATGAGGGATTTGGGGGGTGGCCTGTGGAAAGAAAGCGAAGGCTGACTCCAGTGTAGTCGGGATGAAAGAAGCATTTTTCTTCTTGCAGTGATCAAATGCTCAGCTACAACCTTGGCAGAAGGCTCCCAGCTGACCATGTGAGTGGGTACCTCCAATTTAAAGTGGAGGTTACATCTTCTGTTCATGAAGGTGAGATATAAATATATCTGCATGAATACATTGCTATAGGAAAAACTCATTAGACCTAACTCAATTGTCAGTTTGCTTCTGAACAGAATCGAATTAGTGTCCTGTTCTGAAAGTAAAACAGCTGTCAAATAGTTACCTGCTGAAAATTTCTAAGCAAGTAGGAAAGCCTATTTTGCCCCAAAATGTCTCTTAGATTGATGCCTGCATTTTGAAACTGGGGTGTCGAATTTCGAGCCGTATTAACATATATAGCTCCTGTGCCAAACTGACTAGCAGTCTCCTTGTTTAGTAGTGCGTGGTGAATCTTAGCAAGCCAATAGAGAGCCCTCAGTGGAATGAATGAATTATTTGAACTTATTGGTGGCAAAGCAAATAGGTCATAAAACATTCATTTGTTATTTCTAGTTCATTTTTAGAAATGCTGTTTTCTCATTCAGATGCCTCTCCAGAAGCTGTTGGCACAATACTTGGAGTCAATTCTGTGAATGGAGACTTAGGTAGCCCTTCCGATGATGAGGACATGCCAGGGAGCCATCATGACAGCCAGGTGTGCACTAATGGGCCAGTTTCTGAGGACAGTGCTGCTGATGGGACCCCCAAGCATTCATTCAGGACTAGCTCCACTCTGGAAATAGACACAGAGGAATTAACCTCTACTTCTTCAAGGACCTCACCTCCCAGAGGACGTCAGGATTCACTCAATGATTACTTAGATGCTGTCGAACACAATGGCCACTCCAGGCCGGGGACAGCCTCCTGCTCTGAGAGGTCCATGGGTGCCTCTCCGAAACTGAGGAGTAGTTTCCCCACCGACACAAGACTCAATGCCATGCTTCATATTGACTCAGATGAAGAAGATCATGAATTCCAGCAAGACCTGGGTTACCCGTCTTCCCTGGAGGAGGAGGGAGGCCTCATCATGTGTAGCAGGGCATCCAGAGCTGATGATGGAAGCCTGATATCTCAGACAAAGCCAGAGGACAACCCTGTTGAGAATGAGGAAGGCTCCTCACACAAAGCCACTTCCTTTGAGGATAAGCCAGAAAATCTTCCAGAGCTTGCAGAGAGCTCCTTACCTGCAGGCCCAGTCCCAGAGGAAGATGAAGGCGGCCCAGAGTCTCAACCCAGTGCTGATCAGGCCAGTGCTGAATTGTGTGGCTCTCAAGAGGCAGATCAGCCCACAAGTGGGGCAGACACGGGGACTTCTGATGCATCGGGAGGAAGCCGAAGAGCTGTCAGTGAGACCGAGTCTCTCGATCAGGGCTCTGAGCCTTCCCAGGTGTCCTCTGAAACAGAACCCAGTGATCCTGCCAGGACAGAGAGTGTGAGCGAAGCCAGCACCAGGCCCGAGGGAGAGAGTGACCTGGAATGTGCTGACAGCTCCTGCAATGAGAGTGTGACCACGCAGCTGTCCTCTGTGGAGACGCGGTGCTCCTCTCTTGAGAGCGCACGGTTTCCCGAAACCCCAGCCTTTTCTTCTCAGGAGGAGGAAGATGGAGCCTGTGCAGCAGAGCCCACCAGCAGCGGCCCTGCCGAAGGGTCGCAGGATTCTGTGTGCACTCCTGGTTCTTTACCTGCGGTACAGGTGCCCAGTGGGGAGGAGGAAGGGCCCAGGGCAGAATCGGCCACGGTACCTGACCAGGAGGAGCTGGGGGAGGTCTGGCAGCGGAGGGGGAGCCTGGAGGGAGCCACAGCTGCTGCCGAGAGCCCACCCCAAGAAGAGGGCAGTGCTGGGGAGGCCCAAGGCACCTGTGAAGGGGCGACTGCCCAGGAGGATGGCGCTACTGGAGGTAGGATGTGGACACTACTGTGGCTCTTGGTTCGATCATAGCTGTGCAGAGGGAAGTTCTGTAGTTTTCCCCTCAATGTAAGTAAGGCCGCAGGTTGCTTATTACCTGAATTCCTCACCTTGAGTTCAGCAGGGGAAGAGAGGCAAGATTGAAAATCGGGCCAGGAAGAGAAGGAAACAGGTAACAAACAAATGTGTGGCAGCTGAAGCCCTTCCTCTAGATTAGGCCTCCTGCTTCAGAGTGGGGAGGCTGAGGGACTTTATCACATAGCAAGGAAGAAGGCAGGATGATTTACATCCAGATGGGCTTGAGTTCAAATTCAGTGCTTTTTAAAAAAATGGATCGTCTGTTGCTGAAGTAAGAGGCCTATTAAACAGCAGTCTTCAAACAAATAATGGGTCTCTATTGGGACCTGGGTTTGTAGATACACAACCAAACAGGCTGGCAGCTTCAACCTTAGTGTAATCCGCAAAGGTATGAGAGACACCTGGTCACTCCTTTTTTTCTAAAATTTCACAATGAAAGATAAATGTATGCTATGCATCAAAGGTAATATTTTTGCCTTCCACAGTTTAGGAATGTCAACTAAGTTAGGCGATGCATTCTGATTTGAAGAATGAGCTGTTTTTGTAAGCAAGGATACACATTTACACCTGCAGTTTGTATTACACTCAGTGAATGCAGCTCTCTTGAGTGATTTCTATTAAATGGCCTGAGAGGATGCATTAAAAATCAAAGAGCAATTTCATGTGTCTAACTGGCATAACTCAGAAATAGGAATGATTTTCTTCTGTAATTTATTTTTCTGCCTACATTATCCCCTTCTTTTCTTCCTCCTCCTTTTTTTCTGTTTCCTTTATTATATTGTAGCCACCATGTGACCCTAAAGCATTAGTGCATGACCAGGACAAAAGCCACTGTGGCCAAGGGATGAGGAAGGAGAAGTTGCAGGAGGGGAGGGATACAGGCAGAAGACAGTTCTTCAGGAAGCCCTCTTCTAAGCATTCACCTCCTATTTATTTTCTTTTGTTCCTAGCTTCTCATTTGGGAAATGAGACTAAACAGAGAAAAGAAACTAGCCTTGGGATGTATGTTAGGTTTAAATTTTTTTTTTATAAAGTCTGTTTTGAAACTGAAAGAGAAAGCAATACCTGGTAACTTTCTACCTTTAACCCTAGGTTCTCAAGCCAACGGCCACCAGCCACTGCGATCACTACCTTCAGTGCGCCAGGATGTTAGCCGCTACCAGAGGGTGGACGAGGCTCTCCCCCCAAGTGAGCACCTGTTAGTTAAAAAGGGCCCACCTTAATCAAAGGGTACAAGGTGACAGGCAGACCCATTCCATGAGTCTTAAAGATGGATAAATGATCTTCAAGCGGAAGGAATCTGGGGGCTGCCACTTGGCATAGCAGGTGTAGTCTGCGAAGTGCCTGGCCAGCAACTCTTCTTTAGCACCATTCTGCTGAAAGAAAGGGCAGCTGTAACTCCTGTACTGCCCATGGGGTAAACATTATAATATGGAGGTAGACCCAGATATTTTAGAAAATTGGCTGCATAATAGAATTTTTTAAAATTATGCCTAACCACAGCATGAATGTTCTTTCAGCTGATAGACAAATTGGTACGCTCTCTTAGGAAAAGCTTCACTCTATGTAATATACTGCCTTTTTGTTCACTTACAGTATTTAAAATCATTAAGCACAAGGTTCTAATATTTTTTAGGGATATGCAGAGAAGTGTTATTGATTTCAGAAATTAGTCTCCTACTTATTGGGGACATGACAATTATCTGGGGATTTGAAAGACATTTCATTTATTTCACTTTCAGAAAACATTTAAAGGAGAGATGGTGGAGGATTAGGGATGCTGGGATATAGTTACATAACCTGTATTCAAAGGTATGAGTGATACCCCTGGCCAGTCATAATCCAGATGAAGTGTAAACTCTATTTAAATTTCCAGAGTTCTTTAAAGAGATGTAACTCTGTGAGAGCAATGGATTTTGATGAATATTGGCAAAGCCTGGTAAACATTGTTTTTAAAATACATTGGAAGGTGCACCCTTTTGCCTTACCACTTTCTCTTCTTGCTCACCCCCTCCACTTGCCAGTCTTACATATGATTATGACAAGAAGCTAATGCCTTGGCTTCTCTGTGTTTTAAAAATGGTGGGACATAAGCGGGGTGTGGTGACACATGCCTGTAATCCAAGCACTTTGAGAGGCCAAGGTGGGCAGATAACCGGAAGTCAGGAGTTCAAGACCAACCTGGCCAACACGGTGAAATCCCATCTCTACTAAAAAATACAAAAAATTAGCTGGGCAACATGGTGTGTACCTGTAATCCCAGCTACTCAGGAGGCTGAGGCAGGAGAATCGCTTGAATCCAGAAGGTGGAAGTTGAGGTGAGCTGAGATGGCACCATTGCACTCCAGCCTGGGCAACAAGAGTGTAACTCCGTCTCAAAAAAAAAAAATAGTGGGACATAAAGAAGGGAGGGAACGAATTTAAAGGACTAAAATTCTGAGTGATTTGTCTGGCAAGTACTGACAAAAGACCTGAACGGTACTATGGCGAGTTTATCAAAATATCAGCTTAATCCTTTTGAAATTCTTTTAGGCACAAATCCTTTCCTTGTTTGTATATTTGGATAACTGAGGGCTGTAACGCATAGAAAACATGTTTTAAGCAGTTTAAAATAATATAGACTTAGAGATTAATTAACCTTGTGTTATCTTAAGCAGATAGAGAGGCCCAGGGACCCAAGAGGGGCACAGAAAACTTCCTTATTGATAAAACAATTGGTAAAACCTTTGAGAAAAGATGAGTCAAAAAAAGGAAAATGTTCCTGGAAGATATTTAGGTCTAATTGGAGCAAAACAAATTCAGAACACTAGGAGAGAGTTCTGGGAGAACTTCCTTTTTATGTGTTTACAGATTAATGATCATTTAGAGTTTCAGGGGGTTGGACAGGAACATTGCAGCAGTGCGTTGATAAATGGCGTCTTCTTAGCCACATCCAATTGCTGTAATTTTTCCTGTATATAAGTGTGGTCTCCTGATTGTGTTTAATAAAGACAGGTACTGCCCTGCTGAAATTATGACCACTATTTGGGCTATCTCAATATATTGTTTAAATACCGGCATTTGCATTACACCTGTAGAATACATCTTGGGAAATTTTTTTTACAATTGGCAGTTCATTTTAATGAGCTGATATATTTGCAAAAGTAAAGGCAACTTTGTAACCAATCCTATTTAATCAGTGAGTGACAAGAGGAAAATTCTTAAGATGTGTTCCCTCTAATTCAGAGGTTTTCAGTGGTGGCAGAGGATGCCACCTACTAGGTGATGTTTAGAGCTGAGGTGGAGTGGCCTTTCAGTATAACAGTGTTTGAAGGATGCCACTGGCAGTTAGTTGGTAGGGGCCAGTGTATCAAATGTCCTGCAATGGTGAAACAGTCAGATACAACTAAGAATTGTCCCACCCCAAATTGTGCCCTCTAAGAAACATTTCTCTGTACTAACTTGTTGAATACTTGGTAAATAATATTTTTTAAAAAATATAAACAGAACTTTTATATTTCAAAAACTCAGAAATGAAGTTGACTACCTCTAAAAATGTAAGTTGTACACACACACATGCACACACACACACACATTTATACACTGTGCTATAGGACCAAGCAACTCGCAAATTTGGGGATGTATATTTTCATGGGTAGGCTATGGATTATGGTCCGGGCATGCCTGGTTGCTGTTCAGCTCTGTCTCCCACTCCCATATGTGTCTCGTCCTTAGGACAGTGTTTAATCACTTGGCTGCCCTGGCTAGTTGTCTGTCCTTTACCTCAGCTGGGCCCCTCCCATCCTTTTCTAACTGGACAACTCTGCTACCACCCCTGGCCATGCGTCTGACTTACATCTGTGGCATCTACACTCTGTGGTGTCTTGTGCTTTCTGAGGCTCATCTAGGGGTGAGTGGCTGGAGCGTACAGATTGGTCCATCTCTTAAATGACCTGGCTGAATTATTTTAAGGCTAACAGTTGTGATTTTTAACACTATTAGTTATCATAACTTCATTTTTGTGATGCTTTACACTTTGCAAAGCACTTTTGCATGCTTTCCTTTATTTTTTGTTCTTTCAATAATTTTGCAAGGTAGGTGAAGCAGGTCTTGTCCATAATTTATAGATTGTTGCATAGAAGTCAGCTAATCTGATTCTTTTATAGTTGCAGAAACGGAAGCCAAAATAAATTAAGTAATTTGTTTAAGATCCCATGCAAGTAAAAGTTGAGACAGAGTCTCCAATATTCCCTCTCCTGTATCAGGTATTCTGATCTGAGTTAGGAAGGGGAGGGACTATTTTGTGGGTAGATGCATGTAAATTCTGAAAGTCTGGTTTGAGGCAGAGAGTGCCTTACATGGTGATATGTGGTTTTTTGGGCACCAGCATTGCCTCAATTCAGAGGATTTAGGGGTTTTGCTGAAACTTCAATATATTGCAGTGCTTTGAGGTCAGACCCCCCAGGAAGACTCAAAAAGTCTGCTCAGCTTTCTCTTCTTCTGGGATAGAGTTACACAAGGAGGCCCTCCCCCAGGAGGCCCCTCACCTATTAGGAAAGTGGCTGCAGTGGTTTTAGCCAACATCATGTGTCCCAGACAGATGTGCTGTATTCAGTATCTATATCAGACTCAGCAGTACCTTTCCTCTTTGTGCGGGTCACTCTTCTTCTACCCTAGGGATAAGCTTCTGAAGCAGTGTAGTTTGAGCTGCTTTGATGGCCCCCACTTTTTTTTCTCTCTGTCACCCAGGCTAGAGCACAGTGGCATGGTCATGGTGCACTGTAGCCTCCAACTCAGGGGCTCGAGTCAAGGTCCCGCCTCAGCCTCCTGAGTAGCTGGGACTATAGGCAAGCATGATCATACCTGGCTGATTATTTTTTATGTTTTTATTTTTCGTAGAGACAGGAGTCTCACTATATGTTTCAGGGCTGGCCTTGAACTCCTGGCCTCAAGCAGTCCTCCTGCCTTGGCCTCCCAAAGTGCTGGGATTATAGGTGTGAGCCACTTTGCCTGGGCTTGATTCTTTTTTCTTTTTCTTTATCATCATTATTGTTGTTCTTGTTAGCTCCTTTTCATCACATTTTCAGGGATTTACTTGTTTACTTTCTTCTTTTTTCTTTCTTATTTCTCCCATCTCAAGATCAGGAAACAGCTCTTGGACTAGTACTAGGACTGATCAGCAGTGATGGTGATCTACCAACTGGTTTTCAAAATCTTACTCTTGGCTTAAGCCATACAGAGTGCACTGTGGCCTTGTGGCATGTGTAACTCCAGCTCTGGTTGAGAGATATTCTAATGATTCATAAAAAATAAGAAAGTGCCAGGCCTTGGAGGCAGGATGACACTGTTGAGAACCGTCCAGGGAAGTAGCTTGGACTCAATTATGCACAGAATGCCTTAAGAATTTGCTGCATCTTCTCATTCTAAGGTTATCAATGGTCTTGGCAGCTAGAGGTAGTTCAGGGCTGAAGCCCTCTAGAATATTATTGGCATGACAAATCTTGGTCTTTTTAACATTAAGATGAGTGAGAAAACAATCACCAGCCCAGCCCCTTTGAAAAACGATTTTCTTTTTCTCTTATTGATTCCAGTGTAATTGCGACTTAACCCATTGCTTCATTGGAGACAATATGGAAGTGTTGTATAAATGTATTTCCCCAGAAGTGATAGTTTTCTAGGAATATGACTAGATTCAGGATGAACAGTCTGGGTTAGTGGACTCTGATAGAAATCCAGGATGTTGCATATTGTTAGAACTAGTCTATTACTTATGTGAGGAATTCAAATGGGTAGTTCTGGACAACTATAGGGAAACAGTTACCATTTCTTGTGGTTGTACACATTCATTGTTAAAGTATTTTTTTAAATGATGGCCTAAAATCATGCAGTGAATCTGAAAAGTATAATTAATCTAAACTTAGAGCTTCCACTATGTTTAGGGTTAGGACCTCTTATTCTCTAAGCCTACAACTTTGTTTCCAGGAAAAAAATGGAGACTTTTAATCTAAAAAGCTGCTTTATTAAAAATTGAAGATTAAAGTGCCAAATATGCAACTACTTGACTTTTTAAACAACTTTTTGTTCAAATAAAACAGCAGAAATGAGCACATACGTACTGGTGAATTCTTTCTACTGAAAGCACATGGCAGCCACACCATCAGCATCTAGAAGTCCTGTTTGTACCCCGTTTCAATCACTGACCCCAACTCTGTATGGGGAAACAGGTCTACCATTCTGATTCCTAAAGTCATAGATAAGTTTAGCAGACTTTTATATTTCATACAAATGGAATTTTACTTCCTTGAGTGTTCAAATAAGAAAAAAATGATCTTTTAAACATTGCCATCTGTCATTTATCACAAAGCTTATAATTTTCCTTGAAAGTTCCTTTAGTTCATTAGAACTTAATCATCTTTCCGTTTTAATGATGGTACCTGTGGTTATTACAGTTTGTTTATAGTGGATTTATACATTTACTTCATAACATTCAGATGTTTGATTTTACTAAATTCAATAATTACCAATTCAAAACTCTACCCATAGGCCCCCGTAACCCTGATATGTAATTCATCTGTTTAGTTGTTGACTTTCTCAGTATCAGCATTCACTGAGATGTATTCACAGCTCATCTGATCATGAGCTGAGTGGTCCAGTGGAGATCGAGGTCTAGTTTGAAGGGCATGGGAAAGGATGACGAGGTAAGCAGAGGAACCATGGGGTATCTAAAAATCCACTTGCTCCTGGACTTCAGTTTGGGATATTTAATGCTGAGGCTTCGGTTTTTTGTTTTGTTTTGTTTTGTTTTGTTTTTGAGATGGAATCCAACTCTGTCTCCCAGGCTGGAGTGCAGTGGCATGATCTCAGCTCACTGCAGCCTCTGCCTCTCAGGTTCAAACAATTCTCCTGTATCAGCTTCCTGGGAATACAGGCTCGCACTACCACATCCAGCTGATTTTTCTATTTTTAGTAGAGATAGGGTTTCACCATGTTGGCCAGACTGATCTCAAACTCCTGCCCTCAGGTGATGCACCTGCCTCGGCCTCCCAAAGTGCTGGAATTACAGGCATGAGCCACCGCGCCCAGTTGAGATTTAGTTTCTTGTGAGCCCACATTTCATGGTCTCTGAGAAATCTAGCATTTGCTTCATGGGTTTGTTCAGCAAATGAGTTACAGTTTTAAGTTCTTATTAATTTGTGTCAGTGTTCCTCAAATTTTAGGATGTCTAGGAACGAGAAGGTTGTTAAAAATGTAGATAACTGAGCCCTAGATTTAGCTAGTCTGATTCTGAAGACCTGGGGTGTAGCATAGGTATCTGCATTTTTATTGATCCTCAGAGTGATTCTGGCACATGTTGTCAGAGTCCCACCCGCCTTGAGAAACATTTCTCTAGGTAATAGTTTTCAAACTTTATTATTGTCATAAAGCTATTTATGCAAGTGAACTATTATGTGGAACACCAGTATACATAAAAATAATATTGGAGCATTCATGACTAAAATAGGATTGGCAGGTGTTTCTGGAACCCTGACCCTCGGAGACTCAATACCCCTGGCCCCGCAAGGCTTAATTAGTTTAGTTTGTAAGTTCTAGCCTAGACATAAAATGTTACTAGGTTCTGTCTGAACCTAATATGATAAAATGGGCTTCACTTTATAGATTCATAGAATACTAGAACTGGAAACGACCTTACAATTGTTTGATTCTGTCCTCTAATTTTTTCAAAACCATGATTCATAGAGGTGTAGTGACTTTTTTTGAGGTCTTGTAGCAAAAGTGTGACAAGCCACAGCCAGACTTCTACCTCCCAATTCAGTGCAAAACCACACCCCCCCCACACACACACTCCAAAACATTGCTCTCAGTCTCACTGCACCCTGATTATATAACCTATTTGACAATGTGGCAAGACAAGGAAGTAAATGTTAAGCTCCCAGTCTTCTAACTCTGCCTATCTCATTTTAGCATTGTCTATCTGAGAGAAACTTTGATGCTATCAAATGAGTTCTCATATGCTTTCTTATACCAAAAACAAACCAGGTTCAATATAAAGACATATAAGACATTGGAGCAGTTATACTCAACCAAGTAACTTTGATAGATACCACAGAGAGCTAACCCTCCTGCAGGTACCTCTGCTGCCTTTGCCAGGGGAGAATGATACTGACAGGGTGGGTAGAAGTGGATATGTAGTTCATGGATAAACCAATAGCATAACAGCCTTTCCTGATTCAGGGCCAAGCATTCACTTGAAATCAGCAGTATAGAATTTGTCTTTATGGGGACTCAAGTAATTACATCAATATAAAGATATAATATTTGATAGGGATAATTTTAATATGCACTCAGTGTTCCATGACCTTAGAAAGCAAATTTTTGGTCCTTGTTTTCTTATTCTCCCCATTGCACATAGAAAGGTCTTTATGAGCTATAAATGAAGGCTACTACTGGCCTTTGTGGAAGGGGAATACACGAATCATTTTTTTATGTGGCTTTGTGTCATTTTAAATTATTTTTTCGTTTATTACATGCTATGTTCAAAACATTTTTATTTGGCTGTCCTATCTTCTACCTCCCCATTTTGCTATTATATAGACCTCAAGCATGCCACATTCATACCTCACTTAGTAAATCCTTACTTTGTTAGTTCCAGGAAAAAAATTCCATCCTTGAGGATTTTTTTTTTTTTTTTACTGTTTGTGTCAGAAAATGGAAAGTATGCAACAATGTGCTTTCTTTACTGCCATAACTGCCAGAAAACTGAGAGCCAAATTTTAGTAATAATCTAATCTTGGGAGTTTGGCAGTGTTTCCTCTCTCTGTTTCCTTTAGTTGATCTAGTTGGTTTCTATTTTTTTTTTATCCTGAATTGACCTATTCTACATTTTTAAAAAATTTTGGGGGCTACTGTAAACATTCTTTGGAGGAGTGGTCATTTGTTTTCATGTACATTTGATTTGATGTCTATGTGCCTGAATTACCCTGACTGTAATGAGAAAGGAATGAGATGGGGGTAATAGGTTCCCCAAATCTTTTAGATAGAAAAGCATGCAAGGAGGAGAGCCAGACAGTGAAATATATCAAAGCGTTTTGAAAAATGGTTCCTGAAGATGCTCTAATATACTTGCTATTTGTCAGCATGTCAAAAGGCTAAGCATGAGGTTTTTTGGAAATGTCTGATTGATGGGACTGTAGCTGTGCCCAAAGAATTCATATTTGGCAGGCTGTTTCATGGTGACTCTATGTTACCTTGGAGCTTGAGTGGCATTGAGTTGTTTTCTGTCTGTGTGGTGCTTTTCCTCAGCCCAATTTTTCTTCCTTTTGTCATTTGTCATAAATTACAATGTGCTGAGATCAACAAAAGATGTCTTTCTGCTCCCAGCAAAGGCGATGGCCTTCAGTGATGGTCTGGTGCAGGCTGAGCTATCCCGTGCAGGTCTTTCCAACCCTAAGAACCCTGTTGGAAAACTTGCCCTGTTCCTTTACAGAGCAAATGCCAACCCCACTGTGTCTGTTGATAAGCCATGTGATCACATGGACAGTTTTGAGATAATTGAACTGCTCAGGAGAAAAAAGAAAAAAATTGAACTGCTTGTTAATTTCAATAATAATAATAACTTACATAGAAATATATATATATATACAAAGAGCTTTGCTGGTTAAAGAATGAATTTCTGCTTTTTTCATGTTTTCTGTTATTTTAAATTACCCTTCCTAACTGCTGTAAGTTTCAAAATTTGGCCTTTTGAAAAGATCAACTGGTGCTCTGTGGATTTCAGTAGAGGAATGGCCTTTTAGAGTCACAAAGGTGGGGTGTCTGACCCTGAAGACCAGTCTGCCGTGTGAACATGCATTTACATATTTGTCTACAAGGGTTTGATACACTTAAAAATAAAATTAATTTTTTAAAACATTATGTTTATTTGAGGTTGGGAGGCAAGAAATTGCCCTTGCTCTGAAAATGTACTCATCTTTGGGAAAGTGCAAATAGAAGTTTGTAGATAATGATCACTAGGCAAGCATTAATTCATTATTTTTTTTCTGAAGACTAAATTTACTACAATTGTGCAGGAATATGCATGTGGAAGTTTCCAGCTATGAGTTTTTCATTGGAGCTAGAAAAGACGTGGAAAAATCAGTTTTTTGGTGAAACTAAACATCAATATCCATTTTGATGTGAACATCTGAAGTATTATGAAACCAACTACGTATATTTTTAAAATTCTGAGGCTCATATATGAAGGGTGAGCATTGTGGGCAAATTTAGAAAGATTCTCTACATTTAAAGATGATTTAAGGGATTGGTACTATATGCACAGGATAGGCTTAATAATCAGTCACAGCAGATTCTGGAATGGACTGGGGAGAAGTATGGGATAGTGCAGTGAGATGTATATTATTAGTCTCAGATTATAGCATGTCAGAGAAAGAAAACACATAACTGAACTTAATGAACCACATTAATGGTCTCAGCTCCTCCTCCTAATTCCTCTCGGTGCCTCACTGCTGTTTAGATTGGGAGGCACGCATTGACAGCCACGGCAGGATCTTCTACGTGGATCATGTAAACAGAACCACGACGTGGCAGCGACCGACAGCTCCCCCAGCCCCACAGGTGCTGCAGAGATCTAACTCCATACAGCAAATGGAGCAGCTGAACCGGCGGTGAGGATGCGCATTTTGCTGTGACTGTTGTATTTTGTGGTTGAGCTAATTTTTACTTGGCACAAAGTAGAAGACATTGTTGTCTCTTTCATCTTTGGATGTCCTGTCATTAAAGTGTAGCTGTTACCTCTTGATTTTCAGGCTTCACTGGACTTCTCTTGGTTAAAAATAATAATAATACTCACTCACATATATACCTTGTTTGGAAACTGGGGAACAAATATGAATATGACCCCTTGAGTCAACCCAAGAATTTATCTTTAGTAAAGCAGAACATATACATTTGTTATTTAAAGCCACATATCTTTTTTAGTCTCTAGAATCTTTGTGGCTTATCATCAACCTAAGCTTTTTAGTCAGTCATTCTTTTTCAAGAATTAATTGCTGTAGAACATAAAGGTTATTTTTTTTCCTTTAACAATATGGAAATTTACTTTTCTTTGGTTAAGGGACACAGAATTTGGTGTTAGTAATTTGGCAGGAAAATGTTCCCCAAACAGTGGACAGAAGAAATTTAATGCAATGTAATTTAGTTAAACAGCAGATGAAGAAGTCCAGGGAATGGAGGTTGGAGGAGGAAACAGTTGAAGGCGAGAAGATAGTGAAAAATTCTAGACTTTTGGGAAGCAATTGAGTCCCATCTTTTAAAGGCTGCTGGAATGTAACTCTAGGTTCATGGTTTTAGATATCAGAGTATCCGCAGAACCATGACCAATGAGAGGCCTGAGGAAAATACCAATGCTATCGATGGGGCAGGGGAGGAAGCTGACTTTCACCAAGCCAGTGCAGGTAAGAGCTTTGGGCTTTGTTTTTGTAATTTTATAAAAGTTGAAAAAACATGAGGACTTTCAACAAATGAGGCTTTTCATTTACATAACTTTTGCTCTTCAATAATGTCTGGTAATGAAACTCAAAAAACAGAATTCACCAGAAACCTCTTCTAATCCTCAACTTTTAATTAATATTAAGAGAGGTATGACAAAACCCAAGTAGAATATAAATTACTTTAATTGCTTGATCTGTGGGATGTTGGAAAAAGAATCAGATCATTTAAAACATGTAAGAATGCATTAAAATGTCAATGGTGACTATAAATATTACTTAATTCAATTTTAGTGTAATTAAGAACAGTCGGGTTTTACGTATGGATTTATAGCAAAGAAAAAAAGCATTGGGAGATTAAAATGATAGCACATGATGTAGGTATCCTAGGGTTCTTTTGAAATATAGACTGAAGTAAGTAGATGTTTTCACTCATAGAAAGATTTTGCTGACAGCCTCTGTGGTCTGCCCCATCTAGATTTCCGACGAGAGAACATCCTGCCTCACTCTACCTCCAGATCCAGGCTCACATTGCTGTTACAGTCTCCCCCTGTGAAGTTTCTCATCAGCCCAGAGTTCTTCACCGTGCTGCATTCTAACCCTGTGAGTAGTGAATCTGAAAGAACGTGAAGAAAAGCAACAGGCCAAAGAAAATGATCCTTGTTTTTATAATAATAGTAGGAATGGTAATGGTGACTATTTCCTGAGCACTTAGTGTGTTCCAAGCCCTGTGCTGAGCATTGTACACTTCAGCCCGTTTAGTCCAAAGAAACCATTTGAATTCACTGGGCTGCTATAACAAAGCACTGTAAGCTGGGTGGCCTATAGCAGCAGAAATTTATTTCTCATGGTTCTGGAGCTGCGAAGGCCAAGATTGAGGCACTAGCAGATACCATGTCTGATGACAGCCCATTTTCTAGTTTGTAGATGGCCGTGTTCTCCTTCCATCTTCATATGGTCTAAGGGCTGAGAGCTCTCTCTCAGGCTTCTTTTATAAGGTTATTAATTCCTAATTACATCTTAGGTCACCTCCTACCCCCACCTCCTAATCCTAATAATATTATATTAGTGATTAGTTTTCAACATATGAACTTTGGGGGACACAAACATTGGACCCATAACAGGAAGATTACCCCATGAGTCTCTGAGGGCTGAGGGAGTGGATTGCTGAAAGTAGTAATTAGAGGAAGGCCATCTTAACTGCACATGGAGTGATTTCGAATGAGGGGAACATCGGCCGTGGAAGTCTGTCTGGATATAATCTATTCGTCATGGCATGTGTTGTTAGGAGCCTGGACTAGGAGATAAGAAAATAGAGAAAAAGGATTATACATGAGAGGAACTGCAGGCAGGGATTTGGCAAGATTTGGTGGATAAATAGGTAGAATAGAAACTGAAGAAGTTGATCTTGAATGTTAATAATAATAATATGTAAATAGTGAACAATACATAATGCTAGGAAAATTCAAATGAAGGATTTGTTAAAGGAATTGAAGGAAAACATATTGAATTTAACAAGACATCATGTACTTTAGGAAAAACAGAGTAGACCATAGAGAAAAATAAAAATCGACATAGTCCTATCCCCAGGAGCTAGTGATGAGGTTATTTGTATATATTAATACCTATTTATTTATATTAATATATTTCTGCCTTACTTCTTCAGCGTTGTTTTACAAGGGTAAACATCTTTCTGGTTTTCCTTATTATTGTCTCCTGGTTTACAGGTTTAGCTTGGAGCAGAGAAGACTTGGAAGGAGAGTAAGCAACAAGTAACATACTAGCTGTCCTCATATATTATGCAAGAGGGGTTAGATTTACTGAGCACTCAGCTTAGCAAGTTTGTTGATTATTACATACAAGGCACTGAACTAAGACCTAGGGATACAGAGATGACATTAACTGTGGGCTCTGACATCCCAGACTTGAGAGTAATTATAATGTCATAACCAGAATGACAAGTGCAATAATGAATGGCTATAAACTGCTGGAGTGGGCAATTAACTCCAAAGGGAAGGCACATGGAAGAAGCCATAGACAAATTTGCATTTGAGATGAGTTTTAAAGGCTGATTAGGAGCTTGCCCCAGAAACAAGATGGGCGGGAGTACTCTAGGCAGAAGGAGCATCTTTTATAAAACAATCGATTCATGAAGCTACCAGGCTGTCTTGACAATTACTGCAGAAGTTCTAAACCTGGATTATTAGTACTATATAGCAACTCAGTGTTGCTGGTGTATTGAGAACATAGGGCACTAGTGAAAGTCAGATTTGAGCCTGGGAAGGGAAACAGAAGCCAGGTTACACAAACCTAAACTCGTGTATGGGACAATTCTAGGAGGTGACAGCCTTTCATACAAGACAGAATGGGCTAACATTTAGAGTTGTCACTGTAGCACAGAAAAAATCATGCTTTTAATAGGAAGAGCACAGATGGCGCAAACTCCCCTTTGTTTTTTGTTCATTTGTTCATGCGTTCATTTAATCAGTATTTATTAAATGCCTGTGATTTGCCTGGTACATTCTAAACTCTGGGAATAGAGTGGTAAACAAGACAGAGTAGACTATAGCTAACAGACTAGTGAATAAAAAAGATAATGCAGGTACTACAGTGTGGCATGAGGCAACTGAAACCACACACTGGGATAGTTACTTAGGGATGAGGTAGAAGAGGCACTATTTTATTTTTATTTATTTTTTTATCTTAAAATCTCACAGGGAGGCACTATTTTAGATTAGGTGGACAGGAAGGCCTTTCCGAGGGAGCCACATTCAAGCTACCATAAAATGTCCAGAAACCGGTAAGGTAAATGTCTGAGAACAGAACTTACCTTGCTAAGGAAATGCAGAGACTCGCGGGCAGGAATGAGTTTGCTCTGGTACATAATACAGTCAGGGAAGCAAGCAGGGTTACAGAAGGTAGGGCTTGCATGATCTGGCCAGGCATTTGGGCTTTATTCTAACAGCATTTTCCATATGGGAGTAATTTCGAGTTTTTAAAGTTACTTCTAGCTGTTATGCAAAGAACGGGTTTTAGAGGGCAAGATTGGCATCAGGTAGACTAAGTGAAAAGGTCCTGTAGTAACACATGGAAGTGAAAAGGTCCTGTAGTAACACATGGAAGTGGCTTCGGCTGATGCAGTTAGCAGCAGAGACGGTAACAAGTGAAGGAATATGGGTTATATTTTGAAAAGAGAGTTGACATTCTTGCTAATAGATTGGAGTATGGGATAGGAGAAAAAAGGGCTTCAAGAAGGAGCAACTGTAGCTAGACTAATAAAGAAGAAAAGAGATAAGAATCAAATAAACATGCTCAGAAATGATAAGGGACATATTAACAGTGACCCCGCAGAAATGCAAATAACCATGAGAGAATACTATAACACCTCTATGCACACAAACTAGAAAATCTGGAAGAAATGGATAAATTCCTGGACACATACACCCTCCCAAGACTGAACCAGGAAGAAATTGAATCTGTGAATAGACCAATAATGAGTTCTGAAATTGAGACAGACATAAATGGTCTGCCAACCAAAAAAAGCCCAGGATCAGATGGATTCACAGCTGAATTCTACCAGAGATACAAAAAAGAGCTGGTACCATTTCTACTGAAATGACTTCAAAAAAATTGAAAAGGAGGGTCTTCTCTCTAACTCATTCTATGAGGCCTGCGTCATCTTGGTGCCAAAACCTGGAGAAGATATAACAGAAAAGGAAGACTTCAGGCCAATATCCTTGACAAGAATTGATGCAAAATTCTCAATAAAATACTAGAATCCAGCAGCACATCAAAAAAGTTATCCACCACAATCAAGTTGGCTGTATCTCCAGGATGCAAGGTTGGTTCAACATATGCAAATCAATAAATGTGATGCATCACATAAACAGAACTAAAGACAGAAACAAAATCACAATAAATGTGATTCATCACATAAACAGAACTAAAGACAGAAACATATGATTATCTCAATAAACGCAGAAAAGGCCTTCAATAAAATTTAACATCCCTTCATGTTAAAAACTCTCAATCAATGAGGTATTGAAAGAACATACGTCAAAGTAATAAGAGCCGTATATGACAAACCAACAGCCAATGTCATGCTCAGTGGGCAAAAGCTGGAAGCATTATCTTTGAAAACCAGCACAAGGAAAGGATGCCCTCTGTCACCACTCCTATTCAACATAGTATTGGAAGTTCTGGCCGGGGAATTAGGCAAGAGAAAGAAATAAAGGGTATTCAGCTAGAAAGAAAGAAAGAATGTCAGATTATCTTTATTTGCAGATGACATGATTCTGTATCTAGAAAACTCAATCATCTCAGCCCAAAAGCTTCTTAAGCTGATAGGCAACTTCAGCAAAGTCTCAGAATACAAAATCAATGGTCAAAAATTGCTAGCATTCCTATACACCAACAATGGGCAAGCAGAGAGCCAAATTATGAATGAACTCGCGTTCACAACTGCCACAAAAACAATAAAATACCTAGGAATACAGCTAACAAGGGAAATGGAGGACTTCTTCAAGAAGAACCACAAACCACTGCTCAAAAAGAAATCAGAGAGGACACAAACAAAAGGAAAAACATTCCATGCTCACGAATAGGAAGAATCAATATTATGAAAATGACCATACTGCCTAATTAATAGATTCAGTGCTATTCCCGTTAAACTACCATTGACATTCTTCACAGAATTAGAAAAAAACTAATTTAAAATTCACATGGAACCAAAAAGGAGCCTGAGTAGTCAAGACAATCCTAAACAAGAACAAACATGGAGGCATCACACTTCCTGACTTGCAAATACTAGTAACTTACAACTATACTAGTATCCAAAACAGCATGGTACTGGTACAAAAATAGACACATAGGCCAATGAAACAGAATAGAAAACTCATAATTAAGACTGCACACCTACAACCATTTGATCTTCAACAATTCTGACAAAAACAGGCAATGGGGAAAGGATTGATTCCCTAGTTAGCAAATGGTGCTGGGAGAACTGGTTAGCCATATGCAAAAAATTGAAACTGGACCCTTTCCTTACATTATATATAAAAATTAACTCAAGATGAATTAAAGGCTTAAATGTAAAACTGAAAACTCTAAAAACCCTAGAAAAAATTCTAGGCAATACTATTCAGGATGTAGGCACAGGCAAAGATTTCATGACGAAAATGCCAAAAGCAATTGCAACAAAAGCAAAAATTGACAGATGGTATCTAATTAAACTAAAGAGCTTCTACACAGCAAAAGAAACCATCATCAGAGTGAACAGACAGTCTACAGAATGGGAGAAAATTTTTGCAGTCTGTTCATGTGACAAAGGTCTAATGTCCAGATTCTACAACTAGCTTAAACAATTATTTACAAGAAAAAAACAACCCCATTAAAAAATGGGCAAAGGACATGAATAGACATTTCTCAAAAGAAGACGTACATGTGGCCAACAAACATACGAAAAAAAGCTCGACATCACTGATCATTATAGAAATGCAAATCAAAACCACAATGAGATGTTATTTCATGCCAGTCAGAATGACCATTATGGAAAAGTCAGAACACAACAGATGCTGGTGACGTTATGGAAATAATGGAAAGCTTTTACACTGTCAGTGGGTGTGTAAATTAGTTCAACCATTGTGAAAGACAGCGTGGTGATTCCTCAAAGATCTAGAACCAGAAATACCATTTGACCCAACAATCCCATTACTGGATATATAACTAAAGGAATATAAATCATTCTATTATAAAGATACGTAAACATGTATGTTCATTGCAGCACTATTCACAATATCAGAATAGAAGACATGAAATCAACCCAAGTGCCCATCAATGATAGACCAGATAAAGCAAATGTGGTCCATATACACCATGGAATATTCTGCAGCTGTAAAAAGGCATGTGATCATGTCCTTTGCAAGGACATGGATTGAGTTGGAAGCTCTTATCCTCAGCAAACTAACACACAAACAAAAAACCAAGCACCACATGTTCTCACTCGTAAGTGGGAGCTGAATAGTGAGAACCCATGAACACATGACTGGGAACAACACACACCAGGGCCTGTCAGCGCTGGGTAGAGAGAGGGAGAGCCTCAGGGATAATAGCTTATGGATGCTGGGCTTCATACCTAGGTGATAGGATGATCTGTGCAGCAAACCACCATGACACACATTGATCTATGTAACAAACCTGCACAACCTGCACATAAAATGAACTTAAAAGTTGAAGAAAAAAGAAGAGCAACTGATTAGATGGCAGTGTTCATGAGTTTTCTGGTATATGTTTAACCACTGGCTTTCTGGAGAAAAAAAGTGTGTGTATATTTGTGTGTATGTCTGTTGTGTTTATATACACACACATATGTGTGTATATGAATATATATGCATGTGACATATGTATAGAGATGTATCTATATATCAATATATCTATACATGTATGTATAGATATCAATATATCTATACAAATAATAGTAAAAGAGACACTGAATGCTTTTGTTGATTTTTGCTGCCTATAGTGGTAATTGATGAACAAGTATAGTTCCAACAAGAATATTTTCATTTGCATTAACAAGACAACAGTGAAACAGGGAGACATGTTGGAGTTTCATACTCTTTTGTCAATAGTTTTTGAATACTAGACTTAAATTTCTTCATTTTGTGTGTTTATCTGTGCTGCTTGCAATGTAACAGCACAATTTGAAGTTTCATCTGCATTTTATTTTTTTCCATTAATTTCTTAAGGCTGGACCTTATGGAGGTTAAGTAAAGAAAAAGACAGTAAACTGTTCCTGTAAAGGACCAGAGAGTAAATACTTTAGGCTTTTGGGCCAAAGACAACATGTAAGCAAATGGGCTTGGCTGTGTTCCAATGAAACTTCGTTTACAAACACATACAGCTAGCCCTTGACCCTGCAGGTTGCCCACACCTAGTCTAGACAGCCACAGAACAATACATCAAGCCCTGATAGTGCATTTTCTGATTTCTGTAGTGTTAATATGCCCACTGTGGGTGATGTCAAACCACCAGCGACATCACAAAGCACAGAGTTCTAACTTCTCTCTTTGGGCTGCCTTTTTTTATACAAGTTCCTCAGCACTGCAGTGTTTTAAGTGGAGACTGGATTAATGGTCATTGGGTTGTGGTATAAGGCTGTGGTTTTTTAACTTGGTGACTTAAAAAAAATAAAATGCATATTCTTGGTTCCCAAACCTTAGAGATTCTGGTTCATTAGGTCTGGAGTGTGTCCCAACAGTCTGTTTTTATTTTGCTGTGTGCTGTTTTAGGCCCCTAATGTGATTCTGATATAGTTGGTCTGTGACCTGTAGTCTGGGAACTCCTAAGATAAAGAGATTTTGCATTAAATGCTCTTACAGCCTTTGTCACAACTATAACTTTCCTGGACTTTTGACAACTAACATGTTTTAACAGTATGGAAATACTAAGCAGCTTACAGGCTTTGTTTTTTTTTTTTTTTAAATTTGTTTTGTTTTCATGTTTTTGTCATGTTTCCCTTTTCTTTAGTTGGACATGATTTTAGAATTTATTTTGCTGGATAGCTCATCTTGATTTCAAAGTATTCTTTCTAAAGCAGTCTAATTTTTTTCTTCCTCTTGCTGAACTGCATTCATACTAGCTAGAAAGATGATTCATGCTGTGCATTTGTACACTTCTATAAGACTTAAATTCTGTGAGTTTAGGAAGTCTTATTTTCCTAACTTGTATATGGCAGATATTGAAGTAGCTGGATTTGTCCTGAGAGCGGTCTCAAGGTATGAATTAATGGAGATAACTCAGATAATTTTTTTAAAGGGCATTACTTGCTGTAGTGTTTTCCTTTTTCCTAAATTAACAGAAAATGTTACAAAATAAACTTTGATTTCTGCATTTTGAGATTTATTGTCTAGGGTTTTTGCTTGAATTCTTTATGATCTCTACCTTTTTCAGTGGATTCCCTGTTAATATTATTGAAAATGTTCAATTAGCAAAAGGAATGTATTTAATAATTTTCCTTTTTTTATGACTTGAAGGTATCAGTTTATGTTGAAAGAAAAAGTTATGAAAAATAGGTTACATGTAGTTGTAATACCTAGTAATCCTTTCTGGAAAGAAAAGCATTAAATAGATATATGGTTGTCATGACGCTAAACTAAAACTTAGGAAAGAAAATTTTGTGTGTTTTTTGTTTTGTTTTGTTTTTGTTTTTTGGGTTTTTTTTTTTTTTTTTTTTTTTTGCATTGTATTTGCTTTAGGAATTATTCTACTGCCCTCTACTGGTTGTGACCAGATTTCTTTCAAAATTGTCCTGACAAACTATTTAAGACTGTTGCTAGTGCCATGTCTTTTACAGCTGGTGTGCTTATATTTGTCTAATTAACATCATATGTAAATATATTTTATTATATTAAACTGAATAATTTTCCAACATACATGCCAAATAATTACTCCTGTGGCTTTTAATGAGCTCTAAAAATACATTAATTCCATTGTTTAAATTTCTTAATACTTAATGAAGAAAAATACTGTTCCAAAATCCATAAGTTTATTCTTAAACCTGAGGAATTCCTGCTATTGCAAAATAGATGAATTGATCATTTGTATTTAGTTTTGTTAATGTTAAAATTCCCCTCCATTTTACTCTAGCTAGATGAAAACAATGCAAATCCTGTATAATTAAAAATATGACAACAGACTGTATAAAACAGGACTTTTTTCATATCTCTGCATACATATTATGCAAACGTTTCTTGATTTTATGTATATTAAATTTTGTTTAGTGAATAATGTATACAAGTGCTCAAATCTGCTTCCTTGTGAATATGAGAGATGTTTGCTATAGATTCAGTGATGTGCTTTTCCAAACCTGAATTCAGAATGCCTATTCTTGATGATGGCTTTCTGAAACATGGAAGACTTTATTTATCAGTAATGTACTTAACTGTGTTATTGAAAAGAACAGAATTAGGTAAAATTAGGACTGGGCCAGGTAATCTAGGATATTTGGTCATCATAATGCTTAGGAAAACCTGCAAAAAAAAAAAAAAAAGGAAGAGGGATTGATTATTATTTGCACTGTGGTTGCTGAGAACTGAGCATTTGCATGTAATTTTTTTTATTCTCCTGCTAAATGGCAATGACATTTACTTCTACAACCTCACATGTAACCAAAAACACATTTAAGTTCTAAGAAGCGTTATTTAACAAAACTCCAATAAAGAAATTCAGTTGATCATTCACTCAACCATCAAGTAGTCTATTTCTTCTAGGAAGATGAGAAACAACCAGAAGGGATGTTGGGACAGGGATTTTGGAATTAAGAAGGAATAAAATTATGTCAAAGGAAAACAAAGTGGTGTTTCCTTTCAAAATCATTTAAAGGGGCTTTGTCTGCTATTAACAATTGCCGATTCCTCTTAACTGCTCGAGTCCATGTGCAGCGGCTTCCCAGGTGAATTCTGTTCGTTATCATGAGACTGTGTTATGAAGTAGGTATCATGGGCTCTTCTCTAATCTACCGTTGTTTCAGGTAAAATACCAGATCCATTTACTGCCTCTTTTTCTCTAAGACAAGCAAGCAAACAAACAAACAAACAGAAAAGCATCCTCACCTAGTTAGAACCACTAAACCCCAGAAGGAGAATAAAGATGCCTCATTTTTCTCAACCCATAGCTTTGTCAATATCAGCTTCCATGAAAACTAAACTCTGTCAACCTAATCCTTTCTGTTTAGTGTTTCTGGCTCTTTGGACTGCTCCCTTTCTTAGCTCTGCTTGTTCTGTCAGTGTATTTCCGTATTTTCACCGTTGTTGCGGCTTTGGTTTTTCCAACTCTTTCTGCCTCCAGCCAATCTCTTTCTCCCACCTCCCCCTATAATTCTTCTTCTTCATCCTTTTGAATGATCAAGCCTTGCTCATTTCTGTATCCTAGGGGCTTAGCACAGGGCTTAGCACATAATTAATGAAGGTTAGGAGACCCTTGTTCAGTTCATAGAACATGGGATGCTGGCCCAAGATCTTCAAGGACTAAAAGTGGCAAACAATTTTGTAACTCTTGTCTGTTCAGGTATGATAGATATAATCTTCTAAATATTTTTATTTACTTATACCCTGTATTCTTAAAGTGGTTTTCACCTTTTCAAATCACTTTACCATCCCTTGTCCTGGATTTGACTCTCATGTGCCTATGTAGAAAGCAAGGGAATTATTATTATCCCATATTACGGTTAAGCAAATTGAGACAGAGATTAAGTGGTTTTCATTGTCTCTGTCTACGAGTGACAGCTGAGACTAGAATCTGTGCTGTAGTTTTATATGAAGTAGAGTGTAAATATCCTTCCCAAACTATAGATACAGAAATTATATATATATGTTTATGCACACACATATATAAACTGTATATACATATATTTGTGCTTATTCAAACATAGATTTTTCATAGAAACATAGCAGTCTAGAAGTATGTTCCTATTTGGCTTAAGTGTTTTGTATAGACCCTAACAGTCGTGTACTTATTATTCAGACTTGAAAAGGCTGTGGATCTAAAGGTTGTTTACTAGTTACTGAAAGAAAGCTTTCTTGCATTGAATTACTTTAGTAGATGCTCTTTGCAAAGATCAAATGTGTTTGGCACCATATTACGTGTTTCAATGAGTGGAGAGGAGGAAGTTGAAAGGACGTAATTAATTATAAGACCAGCCTTAAGATTTCTGTGCTTAAAGAGCTGTTCAGCCCCAGGGAATTACTTCAAGCCAGAGGCTAGGATGGGTTTCTTAACTTAATTGCCCCTATTTCTTGCCCTAACAAAGTTCTTTTTTAACAAAGTGAGGAGCATTTCTGGTGCTCTAGATAAGAAATCAGAATGTGCCCTATTTACTTACTTCAGTGGGAAGAGAGAGAAGTGAAGGCGACAAAGAGGTATGTCTATTTAGAACAACCAACTGTTAATGTAATGGTTTATCCAACAGATTTACCCCCTAAATAATTAGTCTCTGAAGAGACTTAATATTTGTTTTACTTTTGGGAGTAAGACCTGAAAGCTCATTATGATCCCTGCACAAACTAGTGTGGTTTTAGGACTCTAACTTGCAATGACTTATGTGAAAATGTATCAGCAACACTGAGCCAAATGCAGAAAACAGTTGCCTTGCTGATTGTATTTAAAACTCCAAAGCAGAGTCAGCCAATAGGACCAAACTGTTACTTAGCTGAAGTTAGGTTTTTTTTCCGACAGTGCCCAACTTCTGTTCCTAGCTTCCCTTTCTGCTTTCATGGTATCACTTTCCTATTCTTCCATGCTGTCTAAGAAGCCCCTGTAGAGGCCTGCCTGCATTGACAGTACTCTCTGCTCTGAACCACACAACTGCTCACAGCCATCAAAACCTCCACTCATTTAGACTGTGGTTGAAATATGACTCCAAAGTATTTTGTACTCAAGTGTACTAAGGAACTAAGGTTCAAGGATGGTTCATTGTGGTCTTCTTTCTTCTTCCCTCCCTCCTCCCTTCCTTCCTTCTTTTCTTGAATTTGTTTGGATAGGGAACAAGTATTTAGTGATGGTGAATCAATAAGAATAGTTTAGGTTATACTTCAGTGAAAATGACCAACAAATCTCAGTGGCTTAAGCTAACAAAGGATTACTTCTCATTCCCAGTCAGGTTATCAGGGTCCCTGTGGTCATCCAGGGACCCAGGGAACCAGGTTGGGAAGTAGCTCTGTTCAGACATTGCCAGTTACTGTGTCAAAGGGAACAAAGCTCTAGAGGGACTCGCATCAGCAATAAATGCTTTGAGCTGGACGTGACACGTCTTGAGGGATCCTAGAAAGACTGGAGCAGTGTTACCTGCCCTCATACTCATTCCTCTTTGATCCCTTATCATGAACACAGTACTGGGCACAGCAAAGACAGTAAATGTTTATTAAAATAAAATCATTTCCAGAGACTCTAGAGTCCTTGGAGTTTGCCTTGATCTGTTTGAGACTAAAATAGATGACAGAACTCATAAAGTTTTGACTAAAATAGATAACAGAACCCATGAAGTTTAGACTAAAATAGATAATAGAACCCATAAAGCTGGAAGACCTCCAGACTCAGTCTAGTGTTCCTGAGACACTAAAGATAAAAGGAATCCAAAGCCCTTTGAATCAATCTGAGAAGATAGAATTCCAGGATAGATCATTCACGGCCTGGTCAGTTTCATGAATATCATATTCCCTCTCATGATTCAAGGAAACAGCTGCTGTACAGTTATTCCTCTTCTGCTGCTTTGTACATGGTATTATGCAATAAACATTTATCGACTGACTCATTTGTGGACAACCATGACTTAGGATCAATTTTTGGAATCTTCTTTAACTGTCATAGTAATGAAGACTGTAAGGTTTTGGACAAAACAATCACTTTTCTATGTGGTAGTATAGTGGAGTTTTTTAAAACTTGCATTTCATTCATATACATTCAACTATATAAACACAGGAAAAAGGAGAGAAAAAGAAAAAAGAATGAGATATACAGCCCAGGCACCTCAGCCTACTATTCCATTCACCAAGCTTATATGCTTTTATGAAGGGTGAGATTCTAAAACCTCAGTCTATTGTGATCTTAGTTGAGTGTCATGGTCAATGAGAGCAGCTCATTCCATTGCATGTACTTCAAGTATAGAAATATATGGCAAGCATTTTTCTGTGCAACTTGGCCCTTAAATATCTACTAGTTGTGTCATCTGGCACTCACTCAAAGAGCCCCTAACCTAGTCCAGTACTAGGGGAGAAACTGGTTATGTCAGGGCTCTCTATAACGTGGTGTATTTATCTCCAATGTGGGGTATTTTTGACTGTGTGTTTTTTCCCGAAAACCAGCTTCAGGATTTAATGCTCCATGTGCAGTGAGACTCCATGGCATGCTTGTTCTTTATTAAATTGGTTCAACTATTGTGGAAGACAGTGTGGTGATACCTCAAAGATCTAGATCCAAAAATATCATTTGACCCAGCAATCCCCTTACTGGGTATTTACCCAAAGGAATATAAATCATGCTAATACAAAGATACATGCACATGTATGTTCACTGCAGCACTACTCACAATAGCAAAGATGTGGAATCAACCGAAATACCCATCAATAATAGACTGGATAAAGAAAATGTGGTATATATACACCATGGAATACTATGCAGCCAGAAAAAGTAGTGAGATCATATCCTTTGCAGGGATATGGATGGAACTGGAAGCCATTATCCTCAGCAAACTAACACAGGAACAGAAAACCAAACACCACATGTTCTCACTTATAAGTGGGAGCGGAACAATGAGAACACATGGACACAGGGAGGGGAACAACACACACAGGGGCCTGTTGGGGAGTGGGCTCGGGGGAGGGAGAGCATCAGGAAAAATAGCTAATGTGTGCTGGGCTTAACACCAAGGTGATGGGTTGATAGGTACAGCAAACCACCATGGCACATGTTTACCTATTTAACGAACCTGTGCATCTTGCACATGTACCCGAGAATTTCAAATGTGCAAAGAAAAATTTAAAGAAAACTAGACACTAGCTGTGGAGACTGCTTTACCTTCTGTAGTCTTCATGTTTTATTTTGTTCAAGACATTTTGCTCTCTCTGCTGTTTCCATACATGGGTCTAGAATTCTGTCGAAGCCTGTGTATGCATTTCATTACGTATTGGAAGATTGATTAGCCATACCCATGTGTGGTATTTCCGCTGCTTCTGCATGTCACAAGCGGGTTAACAATGGTTCTCCATTCTTTTCTTTAGAGTGCCTACCGCATGTTTACAAACAACACGTGTTTGAAGCACATGATCACCAAAGTCCGGCGGGACACCCACCACTTTGAACGCTACCAGCATAACCGGGACCTTGTGGGATTCCTCAACATGTTCGCGAACAAACAGCTAGAGCTGCCGCGGGGATGGGAAATGAAACACGATCACCAGGGCAAGGTAACACGAGGAAGATGCCTCAGGGAGTGCCGAATGCCTGTGGGCTGCTTGTGGCTTCGGCACTTGGCACTCCCCTTCAAGTGAGGGCCAAGACTCTTTGTGAGGTGAAACATTCCACCTCCTGTTCAAGTGAAACCTGGACAGCAGGTTGTTTGTGACCACAAACAGTGACTGTGCCATTCCGAAGTTGTGGAGGGAGCAGAGGGAGGACTGTGAGGCTGGGAAAACATTTGCTTCTCCCTGGAAACCCTCCTGCCTGTCATCTCTCTCCATGCTCTGCTGATTAGAGAAAAGGGTTCTTAGGCAGTGCTTCCTTCTCCCAAGTGATACAGCTTGTGTTGCAGATATCTGAATAAAAAGTTGTGGTATTGTTTAGAGAAGGTGGCTAGGAGGTCACGAAGCAAGTAACTGCATGAGGTGTGTCTTTGTGACACTGTCTGGGCTCGGGCCTCAGTCTTATTGGTTCAGAACCCTGATTTTGTTGGCACATTAACCAAGACTCACTGATTGATCAATTTATGACAAGAAATATGTAACTGTGCAACACAGGCCAGAATAGCTACATCTGTACTTCCTCTGTAGGTGGATGAACCAGAAAGCCTGGTTACAATCAAGAAGTCATTCTATGAGTAAGAAATGAGAATGAGAAAGTTAGTGCTTGTTATAAGGTGTTTTTTTAGCTAATATTTAATTTTTATTTATTTAACTCTTATGTAGCACCTACTCTGAGCTGTGAAACATTTAGCCTCTTTATAGATGGAAGGTCCTCACCACAACTTGATAAAGCAGTACTGTTATTATTACCATTTACAAATAAGCAGCCCCAGGTTCAGAATGGTTCGTTGACTTGTCTGACATCACAGAGATAGGCAGTGGCTGAGCCACGCTGTAGGCCAGCCAGGCTGGTTCCAGCAACCATGCTCTTAACCGTGACTCCAAGTATGGAGTAACCAACCTCAATTTCTCTGTCTATAAACAGTCTGGGAATATGTGACTTGAAGGGCAGGGAAGATTACAATGGCATGATATTTAAAGTATCAAGCCTTGCAGTGTTTGTTCAACACATATTTATTGAGAACCTAAACAAAATAGATAAGCCAATGACTTTATAGAACTGCCATTCTCATGAATGTAGCATTCATGTCTGAGACAGGCAATAGACGAATAAATAAACATACTATTCTTAATATGCCAAGAGCCAATTAATGCAGTGATTTAAAATAAAGCAAGGAATGAGGTGAGGTCTAGAGAAAGAGGAATGGAGAATGTTATTTTATATAGGGTGGCTGGGAGGGCATCACACATAAGGCCTTAGGTGAGCAGACACCTGAAAGAAGTAAGGAGTAAAGTATATCAACATTCAAGGTGGAAGGAACATGTAAAGTACTCAGTAAATGCCATTTCCCCCCAAAGTTCCCTCTAGCAATAATACCACCATAGCCTCTTACTTATCCTGAACTCAGCTTCCAGCAATATTACTTGAGAACCTGTAAGCAGTCAAAATAGTTGTTACAAAATGCATGTATTTTAATGCAAGGGAGGAGCATTCAAACTCTCATTGAAACTACTGACTTGATTTCTGCAAATGTTTTTAATAAACCTCTAATTCCCAGTCAAGAGAAGATTAGAAGTGGCAAATGTGAAGTTTAGAAGAGGTAAAAGAGAATTGGGCTTGTGATTATGTGCCTGGACCACAGGTAAAATGACATTGAATTAGAGTCAGATGGGCATGACAGAGAAGCCTTTTCAGAACACTAAACTGTAAGCAGGGACACCAGGGGAAGATGCGGCTTTGCTGGTACTGTGTTTGGTTCAATAGCCTGAGGGCCAATATCTGTAAATGTTCTGTTGTATGGAAGGGCATAGATGGTCCAAGTAAGGACTTTGAAAAGTACTAGTAGTATTATACCTGGGTATAAAAGAGTAGTAGCACACCAAGAATTTGTCTGTTCTCAGCTCTGACAAGACTTTACCTGGACTCATGAGGAGCTGTGTTCATTAGAGAATCAGAGGTCCAGGGAAAACCCAAGTTAAGATAGTGGATAATGCTGCATCTGTTTCTGCTCTGTGTTGCAGTTTAACTTGTTAAGGCAGGGGTTGGTCCCTTCTTGCCAGTCATAACTTGCCAGACACACTTTAGGAGAGAGGTTCTTTTACTAACCCCTGGACCATGAAAAAGGTTTAAATTACATTTAGGATACTATTTAAGAAGAGTTGTAATGTATTCTTAAGAACAAGTTTTGTCTCATAGCTTTCATAAAAATTTTGGTGGTTAAAAGGAGTAAACATTATCTCAACCATGTTCATAACATGACTACCCAAAACATAGTCTTCTCTGGGGATGTTTTTACTAATCTAGGTGTTACAACTTGACATTGGCATTGTACAGAACCCTGAGTGTAGGCTGGTCGAGAGCTGACCTCACAATCTGCTGCTGGCTTTTACATTCGAATGCTATTTGGCATGAAAGACTTAAAGGACACCTGCCTTGTGGACAAGACAGATTAGCAGATGGACCCAAAAGCTTTATCACTTTAGCCTGATCTCTCTCTGTCGTGCATTAAGACTTTAATAAGATTTTTAGCTAAGCTGGGCACCTGAACTAAAGTAGGTTTATCTTCGTGTGATTCTCCCATATAAGTTCCTTCCCAAGCGACCAGCTTCAAGTAAATCGAAATAACTTAAAGGAACTTTTGGGGAGGCTGTTGCTCGGTCTCTATTTGGCTGTTCTGCTTTGGGCAGCATGTCAGGAGTCCTGTCTCCTGTCTTACGAATAGGCAGCTAATAGGTTTTCTTTCAACCCTGGAATTTTAGCCCCTTTTAATTTAATAATATTTATTTTAAGAGACAGGATCTTGCTATGTTGCCTGGACTGGAATAAAGTGGCTATTCACAGGCATGATCCCACTACTGATCAGCATGGGAATTTCAACCTGTGCCATCTCCAACCTGGGCTGGTTCCTCCTGTTTTAGGCAAACTGGTGGTCTCCAGCTCCTAGGAGGTCACTATATTGATGGGAAACTTAATGTGGACACCTGATTGGCATAGCACACTGTAGTCCAGAACTCCTGGACTCAAGCAGTCCTCCCACTTCAGCCTCCCAAGTAGCTGGGCCTATAGGCACGTGCCTGGCTAGCCCCTTTTAAAAATGAGTTTCTTTACTTCTAGAACATTTGAAGGGAGAAAACATTTTTCATGTAACACAACATCAAAAGCTATTAAGTATTCTGAAGTTATTTTCCCACAGTGATGACTAATTTCTAGAGTTGACACAGAACAGGACATCCTTATCCTCATCTACATGAAAGGAAACGATTCTTAACAGGAATTTTCTCAGGCTGAAATTTGCCTCTATCTTCTCAAGTGTAACATCTTCCTTTCATGCTTTCCCTTATTTAGTCATTCAGCAACACTTCTGAGGTGTGTGCCATTGTGCTAACAATGATAAAAATTTACCACTTAATGTAGCATTCTGGAGTATGTAGCCCCCGGGCCAGGCATTAATTCATTTAATGCTCACAGCAGCCTGGAGATAGATGCTATTTTTATCCACGTTATATAGAAGAGGAAACTGAGGCACAAGATGATTAACTGAAATGGCCAAGGTCCACAATTAGTAAGTAGTGAAATTGGATTTGAACCCAGGCAGTCCATGTCCAGAATCTGTGTTTTTATCCTTCCTCTCACCAGTAAGGAGGATGAAGGGATAATCTTCAGCAATTATAATGAAGATAATAAGGGCTTGGCAGGATGCTGTGGGAGCCTCCTGATAATTTATAAGGTAGTTATTATTATCATTTATAAGTTACTAAAATTTAGAGGTAGAAGCTGGGATCTATATAGAACAATAAAGAGTTTCATCAGTTTGGCATTTCATGAAAATGATATGGATTTGTTAACTGAGGAATCTTTTCTAGGAAATACGTGATGACTTATGAAGGATATACTGTAGGATTAATGTCAGTGTCCTATTCCTGTTTTTAAGGAACTGCTGGTCTCCTTTAACCATGGTGATCTGACAGAATGGCATTTTCACAGCAGGGTTTCTTTTCGTTGTTACAGTTCTTTGCTGTCCATGTTGTTGTTGATCATTGCAGGGTAGTCTGACCTGGGCTGTTTGCTCCTGCCTTACACCTGTATAATGACGCAGAATGTTCTCTGTTTCTCTCTGATGAGTTCTCTGATACTGTGGTGTCTCAGTGGATTTGTTCTCTTGCTCTATCAGTGGATTTCTACTCTGGTGGTTGTATTTTCCATCAGCCATGATCATCAAACTAGGGTTTTTAGAAACATCCTTGAAGGCCAAGTAACTTAGAACTGGAACTGAAATCAGATCCGTACATTGGCACAAAATCATATACTTCCTGTGTAAAGCTACTAACCACCCCTTTCCTAGACATTGCTCTTTCACCCTAAATGCCTCTTCTTTGAATTATAAAAGAATGTATGCCTTCACACTGTTGTATGTTATGCAAGGGTCCACTGTAGAGTGACATATTTCTGGCATGAGATACCTGGAAAGTTTTCATAGTAATAGCAGCATTTGAGGTGAGTCTTAAATGATGGGTAGAAATTTGGTTAAAAGAAATTTTGGAGGAGAGAGAAAATAAGAATGGAGAGGGGAAACACCCAAAGTAAGGGCACAGAGGCAGGAAAGCATCAGGTTGGTATTTCTGGTTCCTGTGAAGAAATAATGAGTAAATTTGAAGAGACATATATCAATTGAATGAAATCAGTGGATGCTACACTGCAGAGAGTTAAACTGAGAGAATGCTACAAAATGACTTGGGTAATGAGAAAACAAAACTGTGAAAGTGCTTATTTCTCAAGTTTACATAATGGGCTTATTTGATTTAATTTTTAGGAAAAAAAAAAAGTCTCTTTTTTTTTAACTTCCCTTTAAGATGTTAAATACGGTGAATTTCCTCCAGCCTTTTTGCTTTAGACTCTCAAACAATATTAACCCAGGGTTTTTTTTCCCCAGATTATTATTTTTGGGCCTAAATTGAGATGCTAAGAAACTTTGAACTTTATAAGTGACATATCATAAATGTCATGAGATTTTAAAAAATTAAAATGTAAAATGGGAACTATCTTCTTCTTTAAAGTGAAATCTTTCCCATAGTTTCTTTTGTTTTTCCCTACAGAAATCATATGTTACAATATCTCCCAGTTAAATTGGCATTCATTTCTACATCCAAGCTTTGTAACTCTAGAGGTTTTAACTTTGCATGTCAGATTGGGAGTATAAGTATCAGAATGGTCTAAATACCCAACTTTGAGAACCACAGCAAATAGCAGTTATGGTTATGAGGACAGATTTTTAGAACAGAACAAATATTTGTATGGTAGAAATTACCAGAGGCTGAGCCAACGTGACGGTTTTCATTTTACCAGACCCTAATAGCCTGTGTGGCTAGAGAAGTTGCTTCAGTAATGAACTAGACCCTGGTTTCAATCTTGCATGAAACTGATAGCAAACTATTTACTGGGTCAAGTCCTATTTAGCTCAGTGAGTAAAGTGCGACTTAATATTTGGAGGCCACAAGTTACTATAATTTCAAAAGTCTCTTAGCAAGATTAGTGCTACATTTTGAAAAATATGTTGTCTGTTTGACCACCACATTTGTTACTTTTGTGACACATTTTTAATTGCTTGGAAACAACTAATACCTCTTGTGGTGGGTACCTGGTTTAATTGCCTTAAGTTATGCAGCAATCTAGCTGTTTATGGAATCCAACCATGAATGATAGCACGTGGTTTTTAAGGATCTCTTGCCTATTTTAAGGGGTAAAAATATGTTAGAAAAAAGCAATGCATAAATAAATTTACATAGAAGGCAAATGGCAAAAATAAACTGTCTAGGGGTTGTGTACCTTTTTGAATGAGAGAATAGAGCAGAGATCAGTTTTATGAATATACTTCTGAGTAAAACACTAGACTCATGCAATCTTGAAGGAATTGTCTAGATAGAGAGATGACCTTTGCCTTTTCTTTAACAGTTGTTTTTATGACCTGCATGGATTTTAAAAAATATATATATACTATTTCAACATTTCATGGTAATGCCCTTCTACTTCACCTAAAATGTGGTGATTTGGGTAACTGTATTGCCAGTCTTCCACAAGTATAATCTGGGAAATGTTGAACAATCAGCTCTCTGAGGCAGGTGGGGAGGAGGGCTGATTCGTAGCACTTGCCAATTTTAATGGTGTAAATTCTCCCAATGTGGTCAATTACCTGCTGTCAGCATCATATCAACCTGCTCACCGAACACAGTCAGCTCTCATTAGCTGGTAGAAGCCATCTCCAACATAACCCTGGTTCCCCTCTTACAGGTTGAATGCCTAAATACCACTCCTGGCTGGCGCAGTGGCTCACGCCTGTAATCCCAGCACTTTGGGAGGCCAGGGTGGGGGAATAACAAGGTCAAGAGATTGAGACCATCCTGGCCAACATGGTGAAACCCTGTCTCTACTGAAAACACAAATTTAGCTGGGCATGGTGGTATATGCCTGTAGACTCAGCTACTTGGGAGGCTGAGGTTGCAGTGAGCCGAGATAGTGCCACTGCACTCCAGCCTGGCGATACAGCGAGACTCCGTCTCAGAAACAAACAAACAAAAAAACAGGTAAAAACTACTCTCTCAGCTAACATTTTACATCAAAGTGTTGTACTTATATTGTACTTGTCCACATCTACTAATTGGCTGTTTTCAGGACACTACCTCAAGTACCACAACTTTACAGCTACAGTCACAGCAGTTAAACGTAATACTTTTCTTTAACCTTTTTTGTGACTGATACAGATGTCATAAAATAATTGGGACTACTGATTCCTTCAAAAGAACCATGTTAGCATGACAATTTTTTTTATTGAGGATAAACTGTATCATTCAGCCCTTTACATCTCCACTATTTGTGACAAAGAATCTGTCTAAGATATAATGTAGAGGAAATAATGGCATGTTTATTCCTTATCACTGGGGGAATCTTGGGGAAAGGAGCCAGCAGCTGAGAAGAGATTTATAATTTGGAAATAAGAGAATGGATAAGTAAATATGATCTTTAAAAAATGGAAGTAGATTACAATGAGCCTTTTTCTGAGCACTTCTAAGACTTCGTAGGCCGCGAAACCAGAATTAGAACAGATACAATACATAGTGCTTCTGGCTTATCCATTATTATCCTTTCACTGTTTCCATGACTATAGAAAGAAAATTGGAAGATCGGATGTTCTTTCTATAGCATAGTTACAAGCACTTCTTGTTTTATTTTGTTTAAGTAGCCTTCTAATATGTATTCCTTAGTGGCAAAATAGTAACTGGAAATGATTTCAAACTTCTTTAACTTAGATTTGTTGAGCCTGAGGTTGGTATTTCTTTGTAAATAGTGATGGATTTTTTTTTCCTTAAAATAATAGAAGTTTAAAAAAAAAGAAAGAATTGTGTAAAGAAAGAAATGTATTTTGTTTGGCATCACTAAAATACCACTTGGCTCCAACTAGCCCATATTTCCTGACTCCGACTATGCCCTGAAGCAGTGAAAGGGTAGACGTTTTTAGAAATGAGATTCAAGTTTGTGTATTTGCATTCCTTTCAGTTTTTGAGTTGTTAGTTGGCCCAGCATTGTAAAGCTTGAGTGAATTTCCTTAATGAAACTTAGCATTAGGGAATCAATGTTGTTCAAAATTTGCTTCGCTAGTGGCTAACGTGAAAAGGATCTGTTTTTCCGTACAATTTCATTTTTCATGTCTGCATTCTCAACATACTCTACTCTAGACACTATGTATTAATATATGGCAGATACTTTCATAAATAATTGCAGGCTATTAAAAAATTGTGACATAAAGTAACTCAAATTTACTAGGTCAGCTTCATTGCTGGCTTGAACTAGGTAGCATTTCCTGTGGGAAAGTGATCCACTTTCCAGACATAATTGATATGTGTGTTACAAATAGAAATGGCAAGCTTGCACTTTGCATGCTCTCCTCTTCGTTTTAAAGTAGAATCTATTTTTCACAACTCAGCTGTGACCTGAGTAATCCCCTTTATGTGAATAAAGCAAAGCGCTAAGGAAATCTGTCCAAGATCACACAGTGGGCCCAGAGCAGAGCCAAAACTCTCGCCAAGCAATTTGCTCCTTAGAAGCGCTGTATTGGAGGCTTTGATGGAGGTCTTAATCGAGACCTTTCCCCCAAGTACTTGGCAGACTTAAAAAGCATGTGTAAACAATATACACATTCCATTTGACTCTGAAATAGAGCCCCTTGTGGGATACAAATAGGACCTGTTCCCCACCCATAGCCATGCTTCCAACAGATTAGTGATGAGAATTGGGCACAGTATGTACAGCATGTTGTCGGGATCAGTAGCAATCTTTCCACTTGAAACTTTGCAGTGTTGAAACTGGTGAGGCCAAGCACTGTGAGTGACTGTTACTGTCAGCCTTGTTCAATATATACTGAAATGTTTTCCTAAAATAAAGTATGATGTAAGGTGCAGAGGGAATGGGAAGAACATAAAAAGGAAAAGATGGTAGGCAGAAAGCAGAATGAAAAAAAGGAGATGATATAGGAAAAGAAGAGAGGTGAGGAAAAAGGTATTGCTCATTGGGCTTTGGGGTCAGATAGAAACATGGGTTCAAATCCCAGTTTTATAAGTTCCCAACTATACATTTCATGTGCATTGGGAATTTTAATCTAATTGTTTTAAAGGTGAATGATAGATAGTTCACTATTCACCAAATAGGGAAAATCCCTATATATAATGGTGGTTTCTGGTTTTACTTTTAGAGAGACTGTCTTTCCCCTGCAGTGCAGAAGCTTCACTGTTTCCAGTGGGATTTGATTTGACTGTATTGTGGTGGAAAACTCATATACGTTTTAACATACAAGATTGTATTCTCACTGGGTGCAGTGGCTCATGCCTGTAATCCCAGCACTTTGGGAGGCTGAGGTGGGTAGATCACCTGAGGTCAGGAGTTCAAGACTAGCCTGGCCAATGTGGTGAAACCCCATCTCTCCTAAAAATACAAAAAATTAGGTGTGGTGAAGCACACTACACCTGTAATCTCAGCTACTTGGGGGGCTGAGGCAGGACAATTGCTTGAACCTTGGAGGTGGAGGTTGCAGGGAGCTGAGATCATGCCACTGTACTCCAGCCTGGGCAACAGAACAAGACTCCATCTAAAAATAAATTATATTCTTTCACATAAAGAAGTTCAGAGGCAGGCAGTCTAGGGTTGACCAGGGAGTTCATCATGTTGGGAGAGCCTCCAGCAACTTCCAACTTTTTGCTCAGCCATCCTTCATCTTGTGAACCAAAAATAAAATTCTAAGCCCCACAACCATCTGAATGGATCTCTCCTCTCAGCCAAGGACATTCCAAAGTTAACCTAAAAAACTAATACAGGCCATGATGGGAAGTTGGGGGGGTGGGAGGGGATGGGGAGGGGGGAAGGGGGGAGTTGGATATGTCTCACAGCTGACCAGCATTAACATCAACACAGAGACCTTAAGACTGATAGAACAGACTCTTTGTGTCTGATAAGAAACATATACAGTCTATTCTCTCTGAAGCCTGCTACTGGGAGGCTTCATCTGCATAATAAAACCTTGGTCTCCACAACCCTTGTTATAACCCATACATTTCTTTCTATTGATTCCAGATCTTTAGATAAGAACCAGTTGCCAAACTGAAAATCTTTGAATCTGGCTATAACCTAGAACCACCCCCACCCCTACTTCCAGTTGCGTCGCCTTTCCAGACTAAATTAACATATATCTTGCATGTATTGTTGATGCCTTAGGTCTCTCTAAAATGTATAAAACCAAGTCTCCTTGGGTAGACATTCTCAGGATCTCTGGAGGGCTGTGTCACAAGCCATTAGCCACTCATACTTGGCTTAGAATAAATCTCTTCAAATATTTTACAGAATTTAACTCTTTTCCTCAACAATCCCCATGGTTCAGTCTGGCCACTGGAGCCCCACTGTTAAATTTGTGTTTCAAAGAGCAGGACAGATGAAGGACAGAAGAAAGGATCACCTGACCCTCATCAGTAGATTTTCCAGAAGTATCATGTTTAACTTGCTACTTTATTCATATTTACAATGAGATTTTTAAAATCTTCTGTTTGTGGTTTTGAGGTCTTTAGCTTCCCTTATTTTTCCCCCAAATCTTTAAGTATTTCTGTATTTGTGTAAAAGGACATGCTTTATTTTTTTGATGGGGGTCTCACTCTGTCACCTACCCAGGCTGGAGTACAGTGGTACAATCTTGGCTTACTGCAACAATCACCTCCCAGACTCAAATGATCCTCTCACCTCAGCCTCCCGAGTAGCTGGGACTACCGGTATGTGCCACAGCACGCCTGGATAATTTTTGAATATTCTGTAGAGACAGGATTTTGCCATAGGCTGGTCTTGAGCTTCTGAACTCAAGCGATCCACCCACCTCAGCCTTCAAAAGTGCTGGAATTACAGGTGTGAGCCATCACGCCTGGCCTAAGAACATGCTTATTAATACTTGGTTAGTTAATTGTTGGTTTTCTCCTTGTATTTTGGTTCGTAATTCAAGTTTTTAGCAATTTGTTATTATCTGAACACCCTCTCTCTCACAGGCACAGCCCTAAAAGCCATTGGGGATAACAGAGTGAATAAGCTAGAGTTACTACCCTCAAGGCTTTTGCAGTATAGTTCTTTTGAGAGTAGATTTTAGACAAGCCTCTTCATATCATATTAGGCTATGACATTACATGCAAATCACAATTGACCTATATGTAGACACCCATTTGTCTTTATAACGACAAGTGCATTATTGTACCGTTAATGACCACCCATCCCTTAAAAACATTTCTAAGAAATTAGGTAAATAGGCCATTCTACTTTATGCTCTTTGTATTTTTTCTGCCTTAAACAAGATGGTTTATATGATTGTGTTAGTAATAAAAGCTTGTTACTCTCCATTTACATAAAGAGGATAGGGGGTTGGTTCTAATATGTATTGCTTAAAATAGGTATTAGCCATGTCCATTGGTACAAAATAATTTAATTGCCATTTTATGACGTTTCAAATAGTGGCAGAAATAGTGGACAGTTTTAATAGAAGCACAAACGAAACGGGACCAATGTGACGTTTGGGGCCAGAGCCTGTCAAGGCAAGTCCACACAGGTTTTATCACCAGAGTGCTTTTTACAAGACCTGAGAAGAAGGATGTTTCACCCGAGGTTAGGGAGGAGGAAACATTACCCAGGATGCAAGGCTGATGACAAAATCTCACACAAAACCTTCATTTTTTGGACCCAGAAATTGGAGAGTCAGAGAACATACTGGGAAAGATTCCTGTTCTGTCTGTTTTTCTGCTTTGTTTTCTGGTACATCCATTGCTTAAAGTTATTTCTTTATAAAGATGTAAAAATGTTTTCTTTATGGGATCTGCCCCATTTCTTGATGACATACATAGTTTCATATGAAACATTCTGTTCCATAATGGGAAAATAGTTTTCTAAATAAGATCTGCCTCTGGCATTTGCCTAGATAACCTTCATCCCTAGGTGTTCAGGTACTTCCTTAACTGAGCTCCATCAGTTTGAAAGGTCAGTTCTTTTTTGCCTGTTATTTGGCATACATCATGTGCCTCTACACTTGGTTTATAGGTACTGAGTCTCCTGGTTCTCCTAATAGCCCCTTTCATCTTCGATGACCTAATTAGCTTTATCTGATCATGGAAAACTTATAATTTCTAATTGTACTTAAGATAATGGGTTTCATTATCTTATTACCTTGAGTGAATTTTACTTTGAAAACTTCTAACATTGGGCCCCTAAGGATAATGATAAATAGCACTTGTATAGTTTTAGAATTAAACAGACCAAAAAATGCTTTGCTACGTAGTATTGCATCCTAACTGCAGTGCTGAAGTAAATGGTTCATGCTCATTCATGATTTCATGTTACCAGAGATTCTGCGGTAATCATGATAGACATGGTTTCCACCCTCCTAGCACATTATCCGGGAGAAATGTTTATTATGAATGAAAGAGACATATTTTTGTAAGAAATATATAGCTCAGAGAATGTAAGTGACATACCCAAAGTTCTGTTGGGTGTGTGATGAGTTTGTGTGGGTGTGTAATGGGTGACTACACTGGAAAGGCATGTACACAGACGGTTAAAGAATGAGGAAAAACTGACCAATGAGCAGGGATGTCTTTTCTGTGGACAATGGATAGCCATGAGAAGCTTTGGATTGAGGTGGTGATGTAATTGACGTGTTTAGAAAGAATACTCGTATAGTAATGGGCCAGTTAAATGACTACAGTGGTGGAGATGTGAGCAGCTGAGAAACTACCAGTACTTACACATGTAAAATAAAGTCCCAAATAGTGGGTTGGTGTTCAGGCTGGGAGAGGACAAATAGAGGAGACTACAGTGAGAAAATGAGATGGATTTTGGTGCTGTATAGGAGAAGGAAAAGAGAAGTCAATGATGTTTAAAAGTTTCAAGGTGGTAAGAACTTTATAATAGCCATATATGACAGGAAGAGCTCAAAGACCATCAGTTAAGAGAAGCCCAAATGTCCATTCTTCTGGCTTCCTTCTCAGATCATCTCTTTGATGACTACCTCATAGAGTATTTCCTAAAATCAGGCATAATGTTCCTTCCTGCTCTCTTCATTCTAGATCTCATCTAAGCTTGGCTTTCTCTAGTCTGATCTGTCCTGTGGGGATAAGGAGAAATTTCCCCAAAGATTGAACATTATGAGAAAACAGAGCTAAGATCATGACTCAGAGTGAGTCTTTTCCTGACCGTCTGATGTATTTGACTCAGTGTATTGTATCCTAGGCTTTCTTTGTGGACCACAACTCCCGCACCACCACTTTCATTGACCCCCGGCTTCCCCTGCAGAGCAGTAGACCCACGAGTGCACTGGTTCATCGGCAACACCTGACAAGGCAACGCAGCCACAGTGCGGGTGAGGTGAGTCAAGAGTATTAGGGACTTACCTGCTGGTTGGTTGATAGAAGCTTCTAAAATGTGGTGGTTTGTGGAATTTGATTTTTTTTTTAAGCTTTTTTTTTTTTTGAGTTTGATTTAGCAACTGAAAAGCTTTGGAATAATGTTGACAAGCCTTCTCTGGAAATACGGCCTAAATCACAAAATCTAAAAAGGTAGGACATATGAGGAATTTAAGGATTTTCGACTCAGAGGAAGGTGAGACGGAGTTGATAATGTACTAAAATGTTCAAGGCAGGAAGATGATAAGCCCTTTTATACACCCATTTTCAGCCTCACAGGAAGAAATGAATGTAACTTGGTTAAATATAGAATTTCTTAAATGAAGTTTTCTGTATTGCATTAAAATACTCATCCAGGGCTATGGGATTATAGAATCCTCACTAGTATTCTTTAAAATTAGAATATTCCTGAGAAAGTTGATTTATATACTTTAAGTGCCTGGGGAAAATGGGCTGAACTAAGAATTACTAAAAACTGCTCTACTTTACCAGTTTGCAGGGACCCATGATAACCACATGAGGGCCCTCTAATATGCTAACCAAAAAAAAAAAAAAAAAAAAAAAGTTTCACTTCTTCCTTTTGCAGCTTAAATATATTAAAGAAACGTCTTAAGGCAAGTTTTCTTCTCCTTCATATGGGCTTATGATTTGAGTATATACCATTGCTTCATGTACATTGTTTTGAAAATTTTCCTTAGACAAATAGAATTAATATTTTTTACATTACTTTTCTATGTCTATGTGCATGCATTTTCAATATTATATTGTACATCAAATATCTTTGTAGGCTTATATTTTGTATGAGAAAAAATATGAAAACAATAAATAACTGGATTTGATTAATCAAAATTCCACTCTTGGAATTTCCCCTCCTGATTTACATACTTGCTCTAATGCATCATGTGTTTGCTGGTTGTAAGTGCAGATATAGAAGAGTACACATGAGAAGCTCATATAAAAATGATATATAAATATATTACAGGATGAGGCATGCACAAAATATTTATGTTTTATGAGTAACTAATAAATCTTTACCTTGCTGTCATGTAAACCATTAGTGGTAAACTGAATGACGCTAACAACATTCATCTTGAAAGCAGAACAGACCTTTCACCTTTGGACCTTGTGTGCGATGTGTAGCACAATTAGGGCTCTGTCTGATATTTTATTGCATAGCCAGTGCACTTTAACCATTCACCTTATCATGACTTCACAGTGTGAAGCTGGCTGTTTCACTCTTTTCCTGGGAAAACATGCATCGATTAATAGCTATACTTGGATTTTCTTTCAACCCCTCTACCTTAGAACATGAATTATTTTCATGGTCTAGTAGTAGCCTTTATGAGAGAGGGACCCAAAGGGATATGTTAAGACTTTTCCTCCTATGGCTGGAAACTGAGCAGTGACCTGGAGATAACTCCATACAGACTGAGCGTCCAGCCCTCAGCGTTGTTAAACTTTGCAGGGGAGTGTCCTTTCTGACACAGCTGTTGGAAGCATGCATGTCCTGAAGACCTGCCCATCAGAGGGATTGCCCAGTGTCTGCTGGTCTGGTTGCCAGGACTGAGGTCTCAGGGAAAAGACCTTTGACTTTTCTGAGAAATGATGACACATGGCAACATACTGTGAGGAAAGAAAATATATATTGGAGTGTTGAAATATGTTATCTGACTAACAATCTGTGCTTAGTGATCAGATCTCCCCAGAGAGTAGCTGTGTTCATTCCTAAAGCCAATAACTCAAGAGAAGCAGTATGAGAAGACTTCTAGCTACATACATGGTCATTTCAGCCACCATCTTATATCCCTTCAGCAAATATTCCAGTCAGTAGAAATGTTGATATCTTTCCCATCTAACAAGTTAACACTGTCAAACACCTACTATGATGAAGAAACATCATGGTTGCTGTTATGAGGGATGCAAGTAAATAACACAATTCCTGCATTCTTAATAGAAGAGGAAAATATGAAACCATACTACAAATCAATAAAAATATGAGTGAAAATTCTTTGTAAACTTTCTTTTTTAATAGTTGGAAAAGTATACCTTAATAACATTTTTGATAATCATGTTTTTTCTTTTTATTTACATATTTCCAGTTTCAGTGAGGTATAATTTACAAAAAATATAAACTGTTCACAATGGCATGTGCTTGAGAAATATACACCAAGTTCTGTGGGAGCTCAGACAAGGTTGCATTTAACTTGGGCTTGAAGGAGAGGGAAGGCCTTTTTGAGGCGGGGCTGTTTGAACTATGCTGTGAGGAATGAGTGAGAGCATTCTTGAAGGACAAGCAAGCCGTGGAGCAGGGGGGAGGATATTTCCAGCATTAGAGTCTTTAGAGAAATCCTCAGCAAATACCCAAGTGATGCAGTATGACAAAATGCTGGCAAAGGGTTGTGAGTGGAATAAAAACACTGTTTTCAAAATCCCAGTTTATAAATCCAGTACAGTATGTTATTTTGCCTTTTGTTCTCTTATTCTCTTTTATATTGCTGTTCTACTATTGTCTTAAAAGAGTTCTGTAATCTGGGGGGAAATGGGAAAGCAACATCAGAGTTTTCTCATAAGACTATTAATGGGTATTTTTGGTTATTTACTTGTATATATGAGTTTCTAAATCTATATTAGGTGCAATGAATAATTCAGGTTAGGACAACCCTATTTAGCTCCTCCGCACCTGCTCCTATTAGCGCCCTGGTGTGGGAGGCTCAAACCAGAAAGATCTGTTGTACCAGGTGTTCTAATAGGCATGGAAAATTGCTCCTAAGGAGATAATGTACTAAGTCGGAACCTCACGTGAAGATTGCTGGTCTTCAACCCCTCCTCTGCTGAGCCAGGGAATTCCCTGGCCTGCCTTGGCCAATAGAAGAAATATCTTGGCACTGCCCCAAACATTTTATAACACTCAGTCTTCCTTTTGATTGTATTGTTGCCGACTGTGCTCTGTCAATGCAGACGTTAGTCCTGATGAGCAAGTCTGCTCTTTAGATGCTGCAGCCTCAGTAATTACAAGCAGATTGAACTACTTCTGTGCCACTTAGTAAAGCATTACTGCCCCAGCCCCTCTCAAGAATGTGGATGCCTCAGCTCTTCCCCCTATTTAGCCACTGAAACAAGGCTTTTGATAACTAAAAACCCTGCTTCAGCTCCACAGCTGATGTCTGTTCTGATCAGGTGTCACTTCACCATGCTCATAGTTAACATTTTAAACAACTTGGTTTGAGAAACTGATAGCATTCTGGCTCTTGGTGCAGAACATAAATAATGCTTCTGTTTGCAGGTAGGAGAAGATTCTCGACATGCAGGACCACCAGTTCTTCCCAGGCCATCCAGTACATTCAATACAGTCAGTAGGCCACAGTACCAGGACATGGTTCCAGTGGGTATGTCAACCTTTTCCAGAAATTATCTGTCCTTTTGTGCCATTATCTATACCATGTACACTGTGCTGATACTTCCCCTATTGTTAACCTGATATTTTTTGCCCTGTGTTGAGAAATTACTGCATTATCCTTAAGAAATGTATAACAACATCCTACGGACTTGAGTCTCACAGGGCACTCTTATAAAATCCTAAAGGATGAGATTTTATTTTTTTAATACCATTCTGCTGTGCCTGAATAGGGGTATTATGTTAGATTATTGAAGTTAAGGTAAAATAATTTATTAAGGTAATATATCTAATAATATATATAATATAATAATAATAAATATCATTGTAAATCAAGTATATACTTAACATATTTAAGGCCAAGACAGAATTTAAATGGTGTGTGAATCTGTAGTAGCCTCACGAAATAAACAGTCAAAGACAGCACATTCTTAAGGGTTTTTGTCACAAATAGAAGGCAGCAAGAACCTCTAAAATAGTAAAATAAAAATAAATGAATGTGGCAAAAGGCCTAAAAAACGACTTGAGTTGTTATTAGAATGATGAGTTTGAAGATCAGTGGTTGCCTTAGGAGCCTCTAAGGTAGGTGGAGTGGACAGATTGGTGGGAGGCCATGTGGGCTCCATGCTCTGTCTAAAATGAGACCAGCTCTCTATTTGTCTGTTTTTGTTTTAAAAATTTTTCTTTAAAAAAATTATCATGAAATTAAATATAATGCCCATGACCTAAGAAGTTTGGCCTATGGATAAGAAATCTAGAGGTGAAGTCTAACTGTCTAGGTTTTTTTTTTTTTATGTTGTTACTAATATGACACTAAATACTGCACATAGAATTTTAAAGCACTATACAAATGTTGCTTAGAAAGTTATCTGGGCTCTGATCTCAGATGCACTATAAACCCCAATTCAATAATTATAAAAATGTCTTCATTATTCGTAGATAGTGAAATACGCATTTCGGGAAAATTTGAGTTGACAGTGGTATTCCATTTTAGCAGATAGTATGACTTTAAAATTGTTATTCACATTTAACTAAAATATGTATGTATAGGCAATATGATGTAGGTAAGATTGGAAATGGCAGATCTCTACAGAATTATTCTTCATTTGTTTAATTATTTGTTAGTTTAAGAAAGGCGTGTATCTTGATCATATCCTATACCAGAATCTCTGATGTTTAAGAATTTAGACACTCTGTCTTAGTTCTGTGAATTTAAATATATTTATGATTTATTTATAATTATCAACAAATATAATCAAGATGAATCATCTTAAGTAAAATGCTTTTTCTTGGTGAAAGAGGTAATAATGGTATCCTTAATAAATTTTAATTAACTATTTTTAAGTTTCTTTAGCCAACCTTGACTGGGATATAGATTTTTTTTAAACATACTTGTTTTCATAGTTGATAATGATGGTTGTGTGGTAGCTGTTGGTATAGTTGGTTTGGTAAAGAGCTGTTTGTGGCTTATTGGCACTTATTTCCACATAGAGTTTGGGAATAGTTTATCCTCTGCATTTTGGCCCTAGTTGTTTGGCAGCTAGTACATTTTGGCAAATTTAGTTCTGCCTCTACCTCCCTAGCTGGTTGCTAATTAATCAAAAGATGATTTTTCAATTCTGACTGTTGTCATTTCTTTAAGCCTGATATTTGATAATGATCAAGATCTAGAATCTCATTGATGACCTCTTCTTGCCATTTGATAATAAATATGGCTTATCAAATGAGTTTACTAAGAATGGTTAACTAAGCCACAGCTCTAAGTCCAATAATTATATAAAGGTTAGATACAAATTGGAATGTAAGTACCTATAGTGGTGGGCATAGTCTAGTTCCAAACTATAGCTTCGAGTATTATATTAGCCAGAAAACAGATTTTATTTTATTTTTTAGTAGAAACAAGTTCTCACTATGTTGTCCAGGCTGGTCTTAAACTCCTGAGCTCAAGTGATTCTCCCAAATCAGACTCTCAAAATGCTGGAGTAACAGGCATGCCTGTCCAGTTGATTTTGAAAAGTTTGGATTTATAGGCTGGGCACGGTGGCTCACGCCTGTACTCCCTAGCACTTTGGGAGGTCGAGGTGGGTGGATCACTGGAGGTCAGGAGTTAGAGATTAGCCTGGGCAATGTGGCGAAACCCCGTTTCTACCAAAAATATATTTTAAAAAATTAGCTGGGTATGATGGCAGGCACCTATAACCACAACTACTTGAAAGGCTGAGGCAGGAGAATCACTTGAACCCTGGGGATAGAGGTTACAATGAGCTGAGATCCGGCTACTTCACTGCAACCTAGATAAAAAAGCAAAACTCCACCTCACACACACAAAAAAAGTTTGGATTTATATACATAAAATTCATAATAGACTCTTAAAAATTGTTATCTTTTTTTATTTTTTTCAGCTTACAATGACAAGATTGTTGCATTTCTACGTCAACCCAATATCTTTGAAATTCTACAGGAGCGTCAACCTGATCTTACCAGGAATCACTCACTCAGGTAACAATAATATCTGTACTTGGTTCAAGTTGCATAAGCACAAACCATTAAATCTTAGTAGCACTGATAGTTGTCTTGGAAATTTATTCTTTCTTTCTTACATCCTTTGCAAAAACATCTTGTATGCAAGTATTTTGTCATCATCATCAGGTATTATAGTGCTGGCTTCTCTCTATTAAGTATGTAAGTTGAACAAAATTAACGAAACAGCCCAGAACCCTATTTAAAAAAAGAAATACGAAAAAAAGTGAAAAAAAAGAAAATGATCGTTTGCCAACCTTGCCCCCAAAACAGTAAAAAAAAGAAATATGAAAAAAAAATACACACAAAAATTTAAGCCAAGGGTTTATCCTAGATGTGAGGATTATAAGGAAATTAATGACATAATCTTTTTGAGTGTAACTTGAGTAAGCAAAAGTAGCATATAGTTTACTGAATTGAGATTTGTAGGGTCCCAAACTTGAAATTCACATTTTTCTGTAATAAAAACAGAGAAGAACCTAAGTAGTGGATCTGATACTCTCTAAATCTGAGCCTTCTTTTGCATGAACCCCCTCTTCTAAACAACTTTTCAAAACATCATGCCTCAGGCCCAGTTTTACTTTGCTGAATACATGCTGTTCCCCTTCCCTGGCAAGCTTTTCTCTCCTAAGTTTAGGCAGCAAGATTTTTCCATTATAACCCAGCAGAAGCTTTCCCTCCTTGAAATTTTTCAGCTCCACTGTGGACCCTCACTTTCATGATCTAGGCTAGTATTTCTCTATCTAAGTGTGCTAGGCATCAGTGGAGATAGGAAAAGAAGAGTTTCTGCTGAAAATCTGTCTTAACCCAAAGTCCAGTTGTCACCTTCACTGGTGGAAGTATATTTGCCTGGTGGTACCGTCCTGACCCGTAGCAGTGATTCTCAAATACTGATCTACTAAATTGTGCCAAACTGTTTTCATCAGGATCACCTGGGAAGCTTTACATAATACAAAATGCCAGACCATGCCTCCTCCAAATCTTCTCTCATCTCTAAATACCCACTGTTCTCCCATGCCCTACCCAGAAATTTAATTCAAGAGGTCTGGGGTAGAGCATAAGAATTATTTTTTAAAAACTTTTCCATATAATTCTGATGGCACAGTTAGCTGTAATAGCCTTTGGTCTTGACACTATTTTGATGATTCATCGTGAAATGTGTCACATTGTCCTTTGTACTGTTTTGACTTTATGACTTTTGTGTTTTAATTTGACTTTTCGGGTCCTTATGCTTTATTTTCCAATTAGATTATAAAAGCCTTGCAAATAGGGATCTTATCCAACTCATCATTATTTTTCCTCCTTACTGTTCAAATATCTAGAACAGCATTTTGCACATAGTGAATATAAAAATATATATGTATATAATTGTTAACTTGAAAATAAATTACCAAATATTCTGACGATATTCTTGATCTCATGTCTTTTTTTTTTTTTTTTTTTTTTTTTTTGAGACAGTGTCTCTTTCTGTTGCCCTGGCTAGAGTATAGTGGTACGATCTTGGCTCATTGCAACCTCTGCCTCCTAGGTTCAAGCGATTCTCCTGCCTCAGCCTCCCCAGTTACTGGCACGACAGGTGCCCACCACCACACCTGATTTATTTTTGTATTTTTAGTAGAGATGGGGTTTTACCATGTTGGTCAGACTGGTCTTGAATTCCTGACCTCAGGTGATCTGCCCACCTTGGCCTCCCGAAGTGCTGAGATTATAGGCATAAGCCACTGTGCCCAGCCTTGATCTCATGTCTTTAAAGTTGTCACTACCTTCTAAAGTTTGTAAAGGCTAAAGCTCCACAAAATTTCAAGTATTACTTTAAAAACATTGTGTATATAAAAATCCCAGTTTCACCTGGTTTCACATGGTTAATAACATCTGACTCAACTCTTAGTGCTTTCCTCAACATAAGCATGCTATTCTTAACCACAGAAAAATTATAATAATTATACAAGTGAAGGTTTTGTATGTTTGTTTATTATGGCATCCACTCAATAATCCATGTTCCCCTTGAGAATCTTCTGTAAGAAGTTTTAGTTTAAAAAATTGCAGCAACAAGCTTCTCAATGGTCTAATTAGAAGTATTAGCAATACTAGACCTCAAAGCGAAACAAACAAACAAAATTCTTCCTCTTTTGCTAATCACAAAATACAGAGAACTCTGTTTTCTCTCTCTTTTACCACTTCCAGCCGACCCACACCACTAGTTAATATCTGTTCCTCTAAATGTACCCTATCCCCCACAAAAAAGAGGAAACTCAAGAAGTTTCTCACTTTTTCTCTGCACTCCACATTACTATGTAATACCAATTCACATATCTTTAAATCTCCACCATCAGAGAGATTAGGTGATCTAATCGACCCAGACAGGGCATCTGTCATTATTCTTTAATGACTTGACAGAATCTTAACAGATTCTAACAGAGGGAAAAGCTGCAGGCCCAAGTTGGTAGCTTCAAGTTTTCTTTTGTTTTCTTTCTGCTTTTTAAGAGTCTGAAAACTCTCTAATCTCCTAAAGATTGCTGAAGATTTTTTTTTTTTTTTTAGTGACATCTAGGGTCCTCAGTTAAGCACAATCTTTCTTCTAACATAGGCTTCACATGGCAATCTATTTTTATGAAATTATTTGATAGTCTATGAAATATATTTCTGTCTTTACAGAACGTGACCATGGGAGGCAGATGCAATCATGACAAGTAAAAGGATGGAGGAACTTAAATCAATGAGATAATGCCATTCCTCCTATCCAGAGTGTGTCACGCTGCACTTTCATTTTCCATAAAGTTTTTGGTAGTTAAACATTTCGCTTATCATAACATTGTAAAGGGGAAGTTCATATATGTAAGAGAACATTCTGTTTTATATAGTCGTAAGGAGCATTCCGACAAACACAGGGGTGGGAAATCAGCTAAGCTTCTTTAATCTCATATTTCAGTGATATTTTTGATAACAGATTTATGCATGAAATGGAGCTACCAGGTAATCTATGTGTCAAAGTTCACTGCAGACCTCATATTCATACCTGGAGCAAGGATTCCCAGCACCAACATAGCTTTATATATGTCGTTCCTCATCTGTGGCACACCATTTAAGATAAATATTCCTTCGTATTTTTCCCACAATATAATGATAAAAGTGGTGGCCCTTGAGGGAGTCAAGTAGGTATACCTATTTGCTTTGTGTTCTCTTAGTTTGCTTGTGATTCCTCCTAAACCAGAGGATAGCAGGCAATTCATTTAGTTTGCATCTATGTATAGTTTTCTCTTCCCTGAGACTTCACTGTGTGTCTTCCTGTCTATGTGGCTATGGTTTTCCATGCATTGTGATATGGCTTTTACTTTCAACTGCTGTATTTAAGTCACTGCTCCTTATAACTTCACTTATCACGCAAATGTGAATGGTACTAAGTTGACATCTTAAAAAAAAGAAAAAAGCCTCAGGAGAAGTTTATTCCCCCTTTAGAAAAATCAGCTCCCCAAAGTCAGTACCACATCTGTAAAATGGGTATTTTATTGGATTATTATATGCTGCTACTGGAGCTCAGTGAAAGAAGATGTTTTATGCTGTGATGTTAAAATAAAAGCTGAAAAAAGTTCTAATATTTTATATGAATACAAATATATTCATTAGAAAACAACCTTTAATAATATTTTATCGGTGAATGTAATGCATATTTAAAAATTTAATAAAATTTTTAGTATTGGTGTTTGTATGGCACTGTGTAATGAGAAAGGCTATGAACCTGAGTTAAGAGTTGAGAATTTCCCCTCTAATATGATTATTAGGTCCAGCCAGTAAATCTGTTCCCTGCTAGTCCAGCTCTCCCCAGGCATCAATGATTATTTTTGGCAGCAGGCTGATTCCTCCTTGAGTGCTTCCTATATAACTCCCCTTACCATGAGGACATGATCTGTGATAATTTTTTCATTCTGGATAGATTAGATCATTCCATATTTTATGTTATTAGGAAATCAGTAACTTGGGAGTCAAGAAGTTCTGAACTACAAAAGGCAAACGGATATGTGTCTCAGGATTCACCAGACTAGAGGCAAATGCAGACCTGAACCTTCTATTTCCTTTCATTATCCTATTTGAAGAGCCCTGGGGTTTTGATAGAGTCTAATTTTACTCTTAATTTTTTTATTTTAAAAATAATCGCCCATTTTGAAATTTATCAAACAATACAGAATTTTAGGTAATAAGATTTAAAGTTTCAAAAGCTGTCTTTTATAAAATAAACCCTAGTGTTCAAAATTGCTAACCTATTATTTTCCAGCTGTGTGACAAATGAATGTTTACATATAATATTAGACAGGAATGTTAATTTTGGTTAGCATTTGAACTACATGGTGAAAATAGCATGAATTTACTTCTGCTGATCCGCATGCATTTTCCTGTTAAGACCTGCCTAGCTCTCTCACTTATTCCTCTCCTGATTTGTTTACTTACTGCTCAGATGTCTGGACCAATGTGGCAAACTTCTGATCTTTGGTGTACCAAATTTAAATAATAGCAAATATGGACTGAGACTATTATTTTTCTACAGACAATTTACATAGGGATAATTATTGAACTTTTAAAGATACCTTTTTTTTTTTCTTTTGAGACAGGGGGTCTCACTCTACTCCCCGGGCTGCAGTGTACTGTTGCAATCACAGCTGACTGCAGCACCAACTTCCCGGGCTCAAGCCATCCTCCTGCTTTAGCCTCCCAAATAGCTGGGACTACAAGAGCACATCACTTTACCCAGCTAATTGTTATATGTTTATTTTTATTTTTTTTAATAGAGATAGCATCTTGCTATGTTACTCAGGTTCATTTTGAACACCTGTGCTCAAGATATCTTCCTGCCTCAGCCTCCCAAAGTGCTGGGATAACAGGCATGAGCCATTGTTCCTGGACACCTGATTAAAATAATTTATTGACATCACATAGTAATGGTCATTGGGAAGTCCTAATAGTAGACTCTCTCACTAGGAGAGCAGCAGTAACGGCTCTTAGAAGGTAGTTGAGTATGGCTCTTAAGATTTTGTTCAGGTTTGGAGTCAAAAAGACCTAGGTTTGAATTCTAGCTCTGAATTTTACCCACCCGGTGAATTTAAATGAGACATTTAGCAACCCTCCAGGTTGCCATCCTCATCTGTAAAATGGGGATAGGAATTTCTAACTTGCAGTGTCTTTTTGAAGATTAAATGAGTTAATGTATGTATAAAGCACTTGGTACTGTGTAAGCATAGTAAACATAGATTACATTCAAATTACTATTATGTTAGTACTCTGCCCTTCACTACTTTGTTCTATCAGAAGGACTCAGTTTAAAGTAATATGCTCCTAAACTTATTCTAATTCTTAAAACCACTATTCCTGAGATTGATCATACATATAAATGGAACCATGTTATAATTTAAATGCAGCTAGGATCTATGATCTCTTTTCCTTTTTGGGAGTGGTGGGGAGCAGACAGAGTCTCATTCCATCACCCGGTCTGAAGTACAGTGGGCATGATCTCAGCTCACTGTAACCTCTGCCTCCTAGGTTCAAGTAATTCTCATATCTCAGCCTCCTGAGTAGCCGGGACTACAGCAATGCCCCACCATGCCCAGCTAATTTTTGTATTTTCAATAGAAACAGGGTTTTACCATTTTGGCCAGGCTGGTATCGAACTCCTGGCCTCAAGTGATCTGCCCACCTTGGCTTCCCAAAGTGTTGGATTATAGGTATGAGCCACCATGCCCAGCCATCTCTAATTCCACTATTGATTTGTATGTAGGAAGGCTTTTTAGTGGTGCTGTCCACTGTTTCCTACAGGGAGCTTTACTCTAAAATCTTTGACACTTACACAATAAAACCAGCCTCGACTGCTCCGTGTCTAAGCTGAGGACTGAGCCTTCTGGCTCGAGGTTTAGCCAGAAATTACTGAGAGCCAAAATGTCATGGCAATATCATTAAGATAACATTTCAGAAGCCATCCAAAGTTATGTTAAAATATCTTTACAAGCAGCTAGTTATCTTGTAGGCCTAATAAGAGATTAGAGATTTTATTTTTCAGGGTGGTAAGGAACACAGATTCTTAAAACCTGTCACCTATTCTATGACTTCTGCAAAAAGAGTAAGTGCTAGTTATGTTTTATTTGAATGGATGTGCTAATTTATAGATGTACATAAGCTTTTGAGTTATGTGTCACGTATATATCTAATTTTCACATTTTTGACACATGGAATCTTGTAACTGTTAATGTCAACTTTAAGACACCTGGACAGTCAATCACCTAAAATTTAAAAGGCCAAAAACATGAACTCCAGTACTCAAAATTAGTTTAGGTTCTTTTCACAGTATCACACTCAGATATTTATTATTTTCCCATAAACATTGTTCTCTGATATAACTTTGAAAGATTCCCCAAATTACAATATATTCATCTACTGGATATTTCTCCAAAGTATCATTTTTTTTGCTAATAAGTGGCTCAATTATGATTTTCAAGACCGTTTTCTTATATGAGGAATAATCACATTTTAGGTATATCTTTTACTCTTGATTTTTCCTATGTTCTGTTATATTTATCAAGAAAACAGTTCAGTAAAATGTCATTTTCCTTAGTAACTCATTAGACTTGGACTCTCTGTGGACCAAAGCAAAATGTCAATGCTGAAACCAGTCTCAATGCCTTTCCCATCCCCAAAAGAATAGTAAATCATAGAGAACAATGAATTATTTCTGATAGCACAAAGTAGTTTTTAATAAAATCTACCTTTTGCTTATATTTGAATAAATTGCCCAGATAGTTAATCAGAAGCATTTCTTACAAAGCAAACAAAATAAGCATCCCTTCTATGTTAATAATATGTTAATAAGATGTTGGCAAGTTGATTTAGAACAACTTGCCAACAATACAAGCAGAAAAAAGAGTGGGTCAACAGAAATCTATTTTGGCTCTGTTTTCAATAGATTATACTGTCTTTTGACAAAGGAATAAATAATTACGGGGCCTATCTAATAATATACTCAATCGTTTTAAATTATTGAGTGCTTCCTATATAACAGCCTCCAGGCAAAGTGTTTTATTTGCCTTCTATAATTACGTTTGTTTTAACATGAGGAAACAAAAAGAGTTAAGTCAGTCTCTAAGTTCTCAGCATACAGATAACTTATATCCATTTATGGCAAACTTTGTCCCTACACATGTGGCTAATTAATTTCAATTCTCTGTATCTGTAAGAATCATATGACCATAATGGACTTAAATTCCCATAACCTTTCAACTGCTTGGCTATATCTGTCAAGTCAGGCAGTGCCCTGTGACTCTAATAATGAGTACGAATGATCAGTGCTGGTCTTCCTTTCTTGACATTATACCAGTAGGGAAGTCAAAGGCACTTCTCTAGAACTGCCTAGGGCAGTTTTTAAAAACATGTATTTGTGAATGTGGCACTGAAGTGTATCTAGAGGAACCCGGATGTGCAGACTTGGCAATCCAGAGTTTTGTGGTTTTGAGCATTGCTGCTTCTGATTGTCTCTGAGCACGTGCCCCTCTTTAACTTCACCAAAATGTTGGGTGGTTTCATGAGAATGTTTTCTGTGGGAATTTGGTCTTGAGACTTTGTTCATTGTCCTCAAATGATCTACTAGAGTTGATCTTTGGGGGTGATTCCATGCACTGGAGGAAGTGGTTACATATATTGTGAAAGTCTGAGAGGCAGCAGTAGCTGGAGACTTTTTCCTGAGCTTGTCTCTATATGGTTTAGGTTCTCGTTTTACAGTTGTGAGTTTTTATAAGAGGTTGTCTTTTTACCTGCCTTAACATTTCTCTCCAGTGGATTCTGTTTTAGTAAATAGTTGGACATTAGCTTTCCAATTCTTTATTTCTCTGCCACAGGAAAAAAAAAAAAAAAAAAAAAGCAAGATTGTTTATTCCAAACACCAGGTATATTCTTAGGGGAAATTGTTAGGAGCCACATCTGTTATTTTGGCCTAAATTAATCATGTCACTGGTTTATATTTTACAAAGCACTCATCAGGCAGACAGAATAGTATTTGGTACCTGGGGAGCACAAAGATAAAGGAGGAAGGGCCGGGCGCCATAGCTCACACCTGTAATCCCAGCCGCTATGGGAGGCTGAGATGGGCAGATCACTTGAGATCAGGAGTTCACCTGGCCAACATGTGAAACCCCCTTTCCACTAAAAATATCAAAATTAGCTGGATGTGGTGGCGCATGCCTGTAATCCTAACTACACTGGAGGCTGAGGCAGGAGAATCATTGAACCCAGGAGACAGAGGTTGCATTGAGTTGAGATTGGGTCCCTGCACTCCAGCCTGGGTGACAGAATGAGTCTCCATCTCAAAAAAAAGATAGAGGCTGGGCACAGTGGCTCACGCCTGTAATCTCAGCACTTTGGGAGGCTGAGGTGGACGGATCACAAGGTCAAGAGATCAAGACCATCCTGGTCAACATGATGAAACCCCGCCTTTACTAAAAATACAAAAAAATTAGCTGGGCATGGTGGCACATGCCTGTAGTTCCAGCTACTCAGGAGACTGAGGCAGGAGAATTGCTTGAATCCAGGAGGCGGAGGTTGCACTGAGCTGAGGTTGCGCCACTGTACTCCAGCCTGGCGCCTGGTGACGGAGTGAGAATGTCTCAAAAAAAAAAAAAAAAAAAAAAAAAAAAAAAAAAAAAGATGAAGGAGAAAGGGCTTTTGCCCTCAAGAAACTTGTATTTCAAAAGGAATTTAAGTTGTGCCTAACTAGCCAAATGAGAAGGCGTACCCATAAAAGTGCTAGAATGTTCTCTAAGGGGCACAGAGAGATAAATGTACCCATGCAGAGAGGTCCCAATGATATTATGTTGTGTTAGTATAACCTTAATCTTCATAATAAACCACTAAGGTTGAATTGAATTTCTTTATTAAGAAGAAGGCAGGCTGATGCAGTAGCTCAGTCCTGTAATTCCAGCACTTTGGGAGGCTGAGGCAGGAGGATCACTTGAGGCCAGGAGTTTGACACCAGCCTAGACAACATGGCAAGACCCTGTCTCTACAAAGTGTTTAAAAATTAGCCAGGTGTGGTGGTACATACTTGTAGTCCCACCTACTCAGGAGACTGAGGCAAGGGGATCACTTGAGCTCAGGAATTCAAAGCTATAGTGAGCCATGATTGTACCTCTGCACTCTAGCCTGGGCAACAGAGAGGTCTACCACAGATTCCTTCCAATTCTATAAATTAATAAACTTGAATAAATATATTAAAGTAATTTTCAAACATTAATCATGATCAGTTGTTTTTAACAACGTTTCTCAAACTCGTTATGTTACTCCAAACACTGGGTGGACTCATTAAAATTTGTAAGAGTTACATCTGTTATTTTCCACTCTAAAAGGAAAAAGAAATATCACAGACCTATAATGTTGATGTTAACCACTTTTATTTTAAACTTAAATGTGTACAAATATAAAATATGTATAAACCTCATATGCTTATAGGTTTTATAAACTATAAAACCAAAAGACATACAAATTATGTTAAAAACTAGAAAAAAATCAATAACATTTAAATTAGTGCTCTTAATGTGAGAATATTTTGTTTTTCAGAAGCTAAATCACCAATGTTGAGACTGTTATCAGTGGAAAGACATATTTGTGCTTTTCTATGCTTGTGTTTGACTTGATTCTTTTGAGTTTGTATCTCTGGTCTAGCATGTGCCTCCTTGGAATTGTCACAGTCATCATTTTCCCTTCTTAACAAAAAGCTTATTTTTATCTACTAATTCATTGTTTTGATAAGCCAATTCATTTAACAGTGTAACCCCAAATACAATACTGAAGGAAAAAACATATCGTTGAATGTGCCCTGAGATGAGTGGATTCTACTACCACTTTGCTGTTTGCAAACTATTGCAAGGCTTTTGTTCTTAGAACAAACCAGGATATCTTTGATAAATTATTTAGCATAAAGGCATACTTTTCTTTTTAAATCCATCTCTTTTGTTTTCTCTTTAGCCTATGGTAATTTCCTTAACCCCACTTGATCATTTTCATGATGCCAGTTAATACAGTAAGAGAAAAGGTTTTTAAATTGGTAAGCGAAGTGTGCATGATTGGCAGACAGGGACTGGTTTTATTATATTGAACATCAAGGCCCTGCCAGCCTAAGGGCAGCCAGGTCTATTCACCATCCATTGAAAGCTCATCTCTGATCACTTTGCACCAAGTGCCCTGTAAATATAAACATGGGACCCAAAGTCATATGACAAGATTCAGTCATAAATGTCATCCATCTCATCTACAATATTATATTGTTTCATGTGTTTTGATCATCAAAGTGAAGACACTTTAAAAATTTAAACAATTTAAAAATTCTTACAGAGCTCAAGCTTATGTATGCAAATTTCTAGTAGACCAAGGATGCCAGTTTGAGAAACACTTGTCTGTAGCATACTGGGCAAATATAACCCAGCAGTTCCTTTGTTTTTCTCAGAAAAGATTGGTGACATTTCCGGGGACATCTGCTGACTTCTGTCTCTTCCTCAGCCTTGATCTGCTCTCCTTACAGCCAGTAAACTAATGCCTCCTTTGTTTCTACATAAAAGGACTTTATAAAGAACTGTTTAGACCAGGAGCAGGTATAAAGCCTAACCACCGTTCAATTAAGTGAACAGAAACATTTAAATATTTTCATGTCAAATGAGAATTGTCTTTTGATGGCCTCTCTTCCACTGCACTGTAAGCTTCTTGAAAAGGGACTTTCTCTTACTCCCCATTGGATTCCCAGAGTGTGGTACCATGACCAGCATGTAGTAGGCATGCAGAAAATGTTCGCTGAAAGAATGAATCACTATCAACATAAGAAAGTACTTTACATCAAACGACATGTTCCAGTGTCTGGTTCCTGGAAGCATATGACCCATAGCTTGTCACTGTGGTAAATTAGTTGGCCTGGTAGAAAACTGGTCTCAGCCTGCCTCTCATGTGTTCTCACCTGAAAAATCAGACTAGTTGCCTTCACAGCCTGGTAGTTTACATCTGGAAAGTGATGAAAAGTTTCCCAGTTGGCATACTTCCTCTGGTGCCTTTGTCCTTTCTATTTCTCACCCTATCATCCTTGTGACTCAAGAAGCGATGATGTTTTTCTTATTCACAGGAAACTTACAAGCTGCAGTCCAGGGCCTGATATCTACCATCACTCAACTCCTTCTGTGTAGCTCCAGTTAAGGAAGGAGGAGAGAGTGCTCAGCCTGTTTGTTTTTTGTCTTGTTCTATTTGCCTGGATTCACTGTGTTGATAGACAGAAGAGATAAGTTGCATATTTGTGGGAGATAGCTTTTGATTCTTCAAGATCAAAGCATAGTGTTACTGACCCTTATAAGAGTAGTTCTTTGGTTAAGCTATTATTCATTTTTCTTCAAAATAACTTTTCTCTGATTTAGCTTGTAGAAGCCAACGTTTACATCTCTTATCAGAAAAACCATTCACCAGATAATGGGCCTGGGTTTCCATCACATGTTTCAGATGTACGATTCCAACGCTTGAGGGAAAATGTTCTGCCTGGTTCAAGGCTTCACAGAAGAAGCCTTAAGCAGATTCCTTTATGTACATCCCTGCCACTAACTTCTAATAGTCTTTTTAAAAAATAGAAAAATAGTAGTTAGCTGCTGGCAATAAATTATAGAAAGGAAAATTTGGCAAATACTAAAGATTAGCTGCTTCATATGTCATATAAAATGGATCTAGCTAGAAGAAACCAAGGACTGAACTCTTTTTATCGTACCTCGTAAGCTATGTGGCTAAGGGCAAATCCATTGACTTTTCTATGCATTAGGGCATTTTTCATGTGAACATGGCACCTTGCCTTCCACCTCAGTGCCTTCAAGTCAGCAAGCAGTCTTAAGAAAAGTATTTGAAATTTGGAAATATAAAAATCAGTGGAACTTGGCCAGGCATGGTGGCTCATGCCTGTAATCCCAGCACTTTGAGAGGCCAAGGCAGGCAAATCACATGAGGCCAGGAGCCTGAGACCAGCATGATGAAAATGGCAAAACCCCATCTCCACTAAAGTACAAAAATTAGCTAGATGTGGTGGTGCATGCCTATAATCCTAGCTACTCGAATGTCTGAGGCAGGAGAATTGTTTGAACCTGGGAGGCAGAGGTTGTGGTGAGCCAAGATTGTGCCATTGCACTCCAGTCTGGGTGAGAGTGAGGCCCTGTCTCAAAACAAATGAACAAAAACATCAGTGGAACTTTGTGAAAATATCAAATAGAAAAAACAAATTGCTTTGTAGATAAGAACTAAATCTAAACAAATACTTATATCAGTGATTAATATTTTACTTTGTGGTACAGAAATCAGAATATATTGTCTATAGAATAGAATTGTTTATTTGTGTCATCCTCTCTATTCCAATGAAATATAATGACTTTAGTAACATAGTTTATGTTATTTTTTTCTTCATCTTATGAAAGTTAATATGGTGTGCTTTGAAATAACATGATGTAAATGAGGGAAGAAAGCAACTAGGAAAAAATTTATTAAAATTGTATCATATAACAAATTGAAAATAGTGACATGATGATGACTCATCAAACAAAAAGAAAAAAAGCTGGTGTTATCCCAATTATCTATAACAAAATAGTGGTAGAAATAACTGACCTTGTGTTTGATGTATATAGGTATATGTACATTTGCACAGGTATGTACACAATCTATTTCACCAAGTGTAGTAGCAAAGTATTTTAGTGTTTTCCTTATTTAAAAAAGCCATATGCTTCTACACTGAATATATAATGCATAGATACTATCTGCTTCCAATTAGGAATGAGCTCATCACATGTAACTTAAAGATATGGCCTCAGGAAAATAGATGACTCTCCCAACACAATCCCTTTTTGGCACAGCTGGGGATCAGCCTAAGACTATCACTAAGATTCAGGCCCACAGTCAGCTTTAACTCAAAGCAGACACTGATTTTATTGGTTGAAGGGTATACTATTTATAGTAGTATTTGGGCAGCAAAACGATGAAAGCAATAAAAGATTCTCCCCACAACATTAGAACTGGGAGGTGCTAATGCTCATCACAAGATCCTCCCTTGAAGGCAAAGACCATGCCTCTCTTGGATGTGTATTCCTAGGGTATCACACAGTAGCTGCCACATAATAGGTATTAAAAAATGTTATGACTGTTACAGAAAATGCTCTTTGCTACTGAGTTATAGCCCGAAGGTTTATCATATACACTTTGTGCTGTTTCTTTTCTTGAATAGGGAGAAGATCCAATTTATCCGAACTGAAGGGACTCCAGGATTGGTGCGCCTTTCAAGCGATGCAGACCTGGTTATGTTGCTGAGGTACAAACGTAACACTCACTCTTTTTTTTTAATTGCATTTTAGGATTTGGGGTACATGTGAAGAACATGCAAGATTGTTGCATAGGTACACACATGGCAGTGTGATTTGCTGCCTTCCTCCCCTTCACCTATATCTGGCGTTTCTCCCATGTTGTCTCCCCCCAACTCCCCACTCCCCACTATCCCTCCCCCATTTCCCCCCAACTGACCCCAGTGTGTAGTGCTCCCCTCCCTGTGTCCATGAACACTCACTCTTGAGGCAGAAGGTCTCCTGTCATCAGATATTATGAAGCATTGTAGACAATAATATGCCAATATTAATAGCCTTAAAGTTATTCTTATTCTTTAGACTTGTGGAAATATGTTGAAGATTTAGGACACTGATTGAGTGATCATTCACTTCGGGTTGCATTTGTTGCACTGAGATCTGTTTAATTTTGTTTTTACCCTGCTGTCAAAGGAGGTTGTATTGGAAAAGGGAAAGGTTGTAATGAATAGAATCTCCCACTCACAGAATGGAACAGAAGGGTATCTGAATAAAGTATCCACAGTTTACCTCCTCAGTGTGGAAGAGTTTACCCCTTCAGTTTATATATTCTTTAAATGTTTTTCTCAAAATATGTTTTGTCCCCTTTTGCTGACTCAAGACATTATTTATTTAGCTTGTGGTTTTAAGAGTGTGCATTTGGGAAATCAGATCAGAAAGTTGACATTTGGTCTCTGCTACTCACTGCCAACTTGATAACCCTTCATAAAACTGACCAGTTGTTTTTTTCTTCCCCCTCCAATGGTTAAATCAGCTTTGGTTTTAAATTTTAAAGTAGTTTAGAAAGGAAACTGGCAAGTTTTCAAAAGACTGTCTCATTTTTTGTATTATCCCTCAAATGTAGGCAAGCCAAAGTAAAATAGTGCTTTGCTCTACCCAGTGGTTGTGACACCCACCCCTGTAACCTCCACAGAATTAAAGGGAACCTCATTCTGAACCTTTCAGGCAAGATTTTGTTTATCCCTGAGTGTTAATAACCTCATTCAAGTAATCATGATGATCTTTACCCTGACCATGTCTAATTCTCCACTCCATAGTTGCCATATTTGTTACCATATTTCTGACTGCCCACATGATTGTTGTCAGAAAGTTATTTTTCTTTATGTGTAGTCAAAGCATAATTCAAAGGGATGGATTCACTTTCTATAGATACTTGACTTCAGTTGACCCTGAATAGGACCTATGGTGGGGGTCACTTCTCAACCTGTGGGTGGCATCTCTCCTATGGTATTAAGCCAGTTCTGAAAGCAGCATATAGTATGCCAGGCGGTCAGGAAGACTACTGGCCAATTAATATTAGTGTGATCTTTCTGTCATGGTTTGGTTGGTGATAAAATAGTTTAAGTTTCTGTTAACAGAATTCTGGCCAGGATATGCTCTTTTTCTTCATTCTAGAAAGCTATAATGTATTTTTTCTTTTAAACTATGAATTCTGCTGTTGGAATTAGTAAAAACAGATGTCATAATTATCATTCAGATGTCCATAGTTAAATAATCTTTAGATGGTATAGTCTTAAATTTATTATACTATAGCTTATAATGTTTTACTTTGATTGCACAACAGTTTACATGAGTTTCTATATGTTATGTAGTAGAATTCAAAAGTATTTGAATTCAATTAATTCAAAATTCATTTATACCTAAAGAGCAAGCTGCATTTTCTCCTCTTTGGGAAAATAAGCAGGTTCTCCAAAGCTAATGGGCTTTTGGAGAAGTGTGAGAAATTTACTTACATATAATAGTTCTATAATTATTGCATATAAATGATGTCATTAAATTCTATACTTTTCATGTGGGTTATCAAAAGTGTTTATTATTTTAATAATAGTAAACAAAATATATGTACATGCTTAATGAGTAATAATTCGTGATTATTGAAAAATTTGGGGTTTTATTCGTGTCCTCTGTTCTTTATGTTTTATTTACTTTGGAACTGGAATGATTTGAATTAGTGACTACAAACTTCAGTCAGCATACTTGTCACATGGAAAACATGGAAGAATTTGTGTCTATTTTTATGTTTTGACTAATTTCTTAAAAAGGAAGATCACTCCTGGTACAAATTGACTTGATTCTCAGTAAGCTGCAATGTAAAGATAGTATCGTTCTAGGACATTATTCAGTTCAAAATAAATCTATATAATTTTTCAATAGGGCTATTTTAAACCCCAAAATTTTTAAATGACCTTGTTGAGCTTGTTATTGATTTTTCTATTTCATGCATTTTTTCATTAACTCAATTCGTGTGAAAAAAAAAAGTACTTCTATCAGAGCTCATATAGGAAATTACTGATAAATTTGGTTACATAAATATTTTTAAATTGATGTAATGAAAGATATCACATATAAATACATAGAGAAAGATAACCAACTGGAAGAATAGATTTACAGGACATAAAACAAACAGATTGGCTGGGTGCAGTGGCTCACACCTGTAATGCCAGCACCATCCTGCCCAACATGGTGAAACTCCGTCTCTACTAAAAAACAAATAAAATAAAGAAATTAGCTGGGTGTGGTGGTGTGCACCTGTAGTCCCAGCTCCTTGGGAGGCTGAGGCAGGGGGATCACTTGAACCTGGGAGGCAGAGGTTGCAGTGAGTAGAGATTATGCCACTGCACTCCAGTCTGGTGACGGAGCAAGACTCTATCCAAAAAAAAAATTTTTTTCATGGATACATAAAGAAGGCCTTTAATTTAAAAGAAGAGAACCCAATAGAAAAATGGATAAAGGATATGAAAAGGCATTTCATAGAAATGGAAGTATGAACAGCCAATAAACCCGTGGAAAAATGCTAGTAATTATAAATCCAATTTCAAATAATGAGATACCGTTTTACACTATTAGATTTGTAAAAGTCAAAAAGTCTGAAATGCCTAATGATACATAAGAACTTTTGTGTTGTCTGGGCTTAGTGGCATTGCAGTTTCTACAGCCTTGTTGGAATACGAATTTACACTATCTTATACAGCTGAAAAGGCATATGCATTATGATAGAGTAACTCTGCTTTTAGGTATATGTCATGTTTGCACTAAGAAAGTCTTTTACACATATTCAAGGTATTATATATAGGATGTTCATTGCAATATTATTGACAAAAGCACACAGTTTGAAATAAAGTAAATGCTTATCAAAAGAGGTATGAATAAATAGACTGATATGTTTGTAGAATGGCCTACCATAGCAGGTAAAAGGAATAAACTAGATCCTTATGTATCCACATAGATACCAGGACTATATTGTTGAATTAAAAAATCTCAAGTATACTATAACTTACTTAGCATCTATGAAATTTTTAAACAATGCATAAGGTAAAACAATATATTATTTACCTTTCTATATAAATGTGGCCAAATATAGAACTATGGAAGGAAGGATACCTATACTATCATGATAGAGGAGAACAAAAGAGACTTTATACACACACACACACACACACACACACACACACACACGTACAGATATAGATAGATAGATAGATAGATACAGACTTTTCTGTGTGTGTGTGTGTGTGTGTGTGTGTGTGTGAAGCAAAAATAGTGTTAACATTTATTAACACTGCATGATGTATATTGAGCATTTTTATATTATTATCTTTTAGGTATTAAACTTTTCAAGTAAATTTTTTTCTCTTGATATGAAATATTTCTGAGTATCAGTTATATTTAAAGGAAAGAATATATGTCATCACAAGAACTGTAGGTATAGATGTCTGTGGAAAGAGTGCTGATTCCTACTCTAACTAATTTAGCTGTAGGTTTCTAGATTCTAGTGCTATCAGTTGTTACATTAGACTTTTTCTTAACAGTTAATTTAAAATTCACATTATTCCATTTGATTTATTTTAAAAAGAAAACTGACTATTCCAGGGATTAATTTGGTATTACAGATAAGATTACTTACTGCTTCTATATCCGTATCTTCTGACTTCTAGTTTAAAAGGACAGTGGTGGCTTAAAAAATAATCACATAAAAATGCTTTTGCTGCAGTGGTCCGGCAGAAATGTTTTTACGCACCACTTAACAGTGTCTCAGCCTCAGCAGTATGGGCATTTTGGGCTGGCTAGGTATTTTTTTGTGAAGAGCTACAATGCGAATTATAGGATGTTTAGCAGCATCCTGACCTCACCCACTAGAGGCCAATAGCACCTCCTCTTCCAGTTATGACTATATTAAAGTGTTAATAAATGTTAACGCTATTTTTGCCTCACACGATATCCTCAGACATTGCCAAATGCCCCAAGGGATGGCGGGAGCAAACTCACCTCGGTCTAGAACCAGTGCTATCACACTTAGAAGTCCTTGCCTTAAATCTCTACAAAATTAAACTGTTACCACTTCTACTGAATTTTCTTTTTAAACAAGTAAACGTTTTCTAGATTGGCTACATTTGAGCAAAAAGAAATCTACTTCTGCCTCTTAATTAAAACACACAAGCCCTCTAACTTCTACTGTTGTTTTAATTCTATTTTGCCAAGTGTTTATATATTTGAGCTTGGTACCATTAATAGTAGTTTTCTTTATCATAATATTTAATGAAAAGTCCAGAATTCTAAGATCTGAGGTCTCTGGTTACTATCTTTTAGGAGAATATCAGAAACAGACATTTCAATATAGAAAAGAAAAAAAACAATTAAATGGTCTAAGATCCAAATCCTCACATTTGAAAAATAGTAGCCAGGATAAACGAGAGCTCATTATTTTGTGACTGTAATTATTTAGAAGGTATTTTGTTTTATTTTGCTTTTAATTATCTAATTAAATCCTAAGCTCTTCAAAGTCTGAGACCCTATTGTTTATTTCTTGAAATGAGGATATAGAACATACTTTGTGTATTTATGATGGGTTCTCAATTAACATTTTCTATTTTGTGTTGGAATCCTGTTTCCAAATCTAAAAACCCAGGTATGATTTTCAAACGTGTACACTCAAACTCATATATTGAAATAGTAAAATCAAATCATGTTGTCTAAACTTGGTAGCAAAACATGCAAATAACCACAGGCTTCACCAAAATGACCAGAGCCAGCCATTTTGTCCCAAGAATTACCTGCAAGAGAAAGGGGGTGGGTGCTCTCTTTGGGATGTGAACCAGATCTCAGATGGAATGTTCTACCCCCTCGGGCTTTAGGCTGTTCCCCACTTCTTTGGCTGAAATACCCGTTTTGTTTCTTGTCCTTCCCCAGCTTATTTGAAGAAGAGATAATGTCATATGTGCCTCCACATGCCTTACTCCACCCCAGCTACTGTCAGTCCCCACGTGGCTCTCCCGTGTCATCTCCTCAGAACTCGCCAGGTGAGTCCACCTGCTGCTCACAGTGAATTCTCTGAGGAGTGAACCTGCAAGCCAGATATTCTCTCCTCCCTAAAGACAGGACAGGAAGGGAACGCTTCAGATACATCTTTAGTGTTAGCACAGATACATGTGTGGCATTTCCTGTCTCTTAAGAGTGACTTATTTCCATGGGGATTCATTTTGACAAAGAGATAATGAATAGGAGGATTCATGGTCTGACATACTCAGATATAGAATTTACTTTGCATGATATTATGTCATGCATAGCAGGACACAAAATATTAGCTTGCTCTTTGGCTTTATAAAGTTCTAATGAAGAGACTGATTTAATAGACAGTGAAAATAAATTCTCTACTCTCAAGAAATAATATAGAATTGAAATTATTTGGTTTAATGAACTTCGATATACTTCCCTGCAATATTCATTAATTGCATTAGATATAAAGAACAGTCATGGATTGGCAGATAGAACATGTCAATAAACTGGAATGTGTACATTTGATCTCTTTTTAAAGAGACAGGCATGAATGAAAGAGTGAGTGGGTGGATGAACAAATGGTAGAAAATGCAGCTTGGCAAATGAGCTTTGAAAATGAAGGCAGTCATGATGTTGACAGAATATCAGCTGTATATAGGTCCTTATTATAGTCAATGCATTGTTCACACTTTAACAGCTATCATAATTGAAAACTATTTCAGTAGAAATGCAAACTCCATATGTGTCACTAAGCTGCTGTATGTTCTTTGGTATATAACATGTGTTTTCACATACTGCAATGATAACGAAGCTGCAGCCTAATTGGATACTACAAACAGGAAAAGATCTATTAATTTAACACAGATTTATGGAGCATCTAACTATGATCCAAGCACTGAATTAGACTCTGGGACTACAGAGATGAATAATACAGTTTCTGCCTTTGAAGAACTGATGGTAGGGCAGTGAGTCAACAAATGACTCTGTGAGGCTCAGTAGTTAGTCTTGTAATGAAGAAATGTATGGGAACATAGTTGTGGGAGCAGTTATTCCTTTAGGGCTGGGGATGGGGTGTTTGGGGAACTACAAAGTAGAGTCTTGAAGGATGATGAATAGGAGTTTACCAGGTAGACCAAAGAAAGAAGGACGTTCTAGTCAAAGGGGTAGTGTGTTAGGCCATTCTTGTGTTGCTATAAAGAAAACCTGAGGCTGGGTAATTTATAAAGAAAGAGTTTTCATTGGCTTATGGTTATACAGACTGTACAAGCATGGTGCCAGCATTTGCTTGGCTTCTGTGAGGGCCTCACAAAGCTTCCACTCATGTCAGGAGGTGATGGAGAGCCAGCATGTCACATGGTGAGAGTGGGAACCAGAGAAAGCAGGAGAGAGATACCACACACCTTTAAACAACCAGATCTCCTGTGAGGTCACCCCTCACCAAGGCGGTGGTGCTAAGCCATTCATGAGAGATCCACCCTTATGAACCAAACACTCCCCACAAGGCCCTACCTCTGACACTGGGGATTATATTTAAACATGAGATTTAGTGGGAACAAACATCAAAAAAACCATATCAGATAGCATAAGCTAAGCCACAGGAGCATGAAAGTAGTGTAGGAAATTAATAGATACAAGTGAAGGACAGTTCACAAAACTCAGGTTGGAAAGGTAGGGTAGGATTGGTTGATCATTGAAGCCTTATTTATTTACTTATTTATGAATCAGAGTGTCATTTTTTCACCCAGGCTGGAGTGCAGTGGCATGAGCTAGGCTCACTGCAACCTCTGCTTCCCGGGTTCAAGCAATTCTCCTGCCTCAGCCTCCCCAGGAGCTGGGATTACAGGCATGTGCCACCACACCCAGCTAATCTTTGTATTTGTAGTAGACACTGGGTTTCACCATGTTGGTCAGGCTGGTCTCAAACTCCTGACTTCAAGTGATCTTCTCACCTCGGCCTCCCAAAGTGCTGGGATTACAGGTGTGAGCCACGACACCTGGCCAGCTTTATTCTATAGTTCATGTAAAGCCACTGAAAGGTTATAAGCAGAGGAATACCAATGTTTTTCAGAGATCAGTTTGGTGGCAGTTGGGAGGTAAATTAGAAGATGAGAGACAAGACAGAGAGAGTATCAGAGAGGTTGTTGCATTAGCCAGAGGAACATGATGAAAGGCTGGACTAGGCAGTGGAGACGGAGACCAGGGGAAGAATTGAGGAGATACATAGAAAGCAGAGACATCAGACTTTGAGTAGAGGTAGGGAAGAGTCAGGGCCTCACTACCTAGACTACCAGGCAGATGGTAGCACCCTCTGCCAAGAATAGAAAATGGTTAGACTCAAGCAGGAAAGTTGAATGAGTTTGGTGATGGACAAGTTTTGTTGAGAAATCTTTGGGCCATCAATTGGAGATTCCCAAATAGAGCTGGAAGTGACAGCCATGGAGCACGGGAGAGGTTGACAGCAAGGAATTCAGTGTACTGGTGGCAACTGAAGTCTAGAGTGTAGATTAGAGCAGGTGGGGAGAAACGCATTGGAAAGAAGAGGAAATAGAAGATGATGATGTGAGAACCCTCAATATTTAAGGGATGAGCTGAGGCAAAGAAGCAGGTAAAAGAAAGAGAGCCAACAGATTTTGAATAGAGTTAGGAAAGTCTTTTCAGGGGAGCCAGGTTTCACAGAGGAGGGGTTAATAGAGCCACGTGCCCAAAGGGTTCAGGAAGTCCCAGCTACTCATGGGGACTGAGGTGGGAGGTTTGCTTGGGTCCAGGAGGTGGGAGGGTTGCATGGGCCGAGGCTGCAGTGAGCCATGATCGTGCCACTGCACTCCAGCCTGGGCAGCAAAGTGAGACCCTGTCTCAAAAAGGAGGTGGGGCATCAAGAAGGATGAGATCTGAAAAGAGACCTCATTTAGGTTTGAACATCATGAAGTTATAAATCGTCTTTGCCAAAGCAGGTTCTGTGAAGTAATAGGTTATAAACTGGATCACGGTCAGTGACAATGATACAGGATATGAAGCAGAAGTCAAATGCTCTTATCACTAAATCTGGAGGTGAAAAGAAAGCCAAATAGAACAGCAGTTAGGAGAAGAGAGAGGGAAGGCATTCTAGGATAGGAAGTTGAGTACATGTGCAGAGGCCACAGGACATGAGTGGAAGGAAAGTGGTTTGTGGAATAAGGCAGAAAAGTGGCAGCCTACACAGTATGGTTCCATGGGCAGCAGGACATTGAGGGCAGAAACACAGGCCAACTTTGGAACAAAATAGGGGCACCTATTTTGATGGCACAGGCTGAAAGGAAGTGTATGACACTTTAGGTAAGTTTAAGGGTATAGGGGAAAACTTCATGAAATTCCCAACTGGCCTCAGTCTTTTAGCAGCTGTATGACTTTGGCTAGGGTACCTCCTTCCCTGAGCCCGAATTTCTTTTTCTATAAAATAAGCATAATAATAATCACCTCACTGCTCATGATTATTTTTGGAGAACACTTCACTTGGTGCTTGGAACATCATAAGCAGCCAACAAACATTAATGGGTCACTCTTTCTTTCTTTCTTTCTTTCTTTCTCTTTCTTCTCTCTCTTTTCTTTGATTCTGAGAAGTATAATTTGTTCACATTTGAACCATTGATAATTGGAACATGTGAACGCTGATTTGCAGAGCTGTCTGCTTAGATATGTAATCACACAGAGTGGTCTTTATCTTAGTAAGAACCTATGCTGGAGTTTAACATGGACCATCCCTTTACCCTATGTTTTACCGTTAAATGAAGCTGTGTGGATTGTTACTGTTGGCCTGTCCTCCCTGAGACAAAGGTAGATCACCAGATGCTGCCCCTTCCATGCTCTTTAAAGGCATGCACTTGAAGACTGGCCACACATTCTTCAAGACTGTATGAGCATTCTAAATGTGGCTAAGTTCACTTCCTCATTTAGCATCGCAAATGCACATGAGTAATCCTTAGTGACAATAAAATCCATTCTAGAATCTTACATTTAGAGTTAAACATTTTCCAAAGACATATGTAATCCAAATATATCTAAATTGCTAGCAGTGTTTGTGGTGGTTTTAATTTTCAGGAAGAATCATCTCCATATTTTTGGCCCACTCTGTTTCATTGGGCTTTGTTTGATCTCGAAACTGGGTTGTACAGCCTGATATCAATGGAAGTCACTATAACAAATTCCACATGATACCAGGGCTGGACTCACTAACCTCATTTCCTTGTGGAGGAATCTTCTGTTTCTTTGAATAAAATAGCTTCCCCTTCTACCAGTATTCCTGAAGGTCTTGTGAAAGCAACATTTCATACAGATTTTTTAAAGTGGTCTGATCCTCCTTGGTGACTAGAATTTCACCCCTTTTAGTGGTGTGAGAATAATGCCATGAAAATTATGACAGTAATAAATTTTAATGATCTTCATTGAGAATTCCTAGCAACTTTCCACACTTTTCTTCATTCCAAGCATATTGACATGTCTTTTCAACTGCGGAAGAGAGAGGGTCTTTGGAAACTTTGACTCACTGTTTTTTGCAGCTGTTATAGTGCTCACCAAAATTTGTCAAAATTTTGGAATGTGAAGGTTTGTTTTTCTAGGACCATTATAATGCCAATCCCAACCTCAGTGATGCCAGAAGGAAAAGATCTTTCCAAACACCATGTGGCTTATTATGCCAAATGTGGGACCCAGAAGTTTATTTAAGCTGCACATTTCTAGGAAATTAAAGGCAATAACACCTAATTTATCTGATATTATTGGAGATGTGCTCGCTTCTGTGGATTTTCCAGGTAACCAAAGCTATGATTTTAACTGTATGAGAATTCGTTTAACCCACTATTTGCTAAAATTCTTTCATAAATATATTATATTTCTCCTTACTTTCCTGTAAACAGCACATTGAGGGTACTTCATGGTTGGGGGGATCATTGTGCCCATGAATCATGATGCGGAGCTCTGGTGACTTCACTAGAACTGGACCTCCTGGAAACCAGCACCAGCACAGAGTCACCCTCAGCAGAAGCAAAACACGCAGAGAGCACAGAAGAGCCTCGTGGGTCTTTACTAAAGGTGTCTTGAGCAGATGGGTTATGAGAGGGAATTATTTCTCCCAACACATTGTGTGCCCTTAAGGATCTTCCTTTTCTCTCTCTTCCACCACAAAATCTTAGCATTTTACCAGCTGTTTATGTCATCTTCTACTCTTTTTACAAACATTTCCTCTTCTCTCCCCACTCTCTCTCCCTTTCTCTCTCTCTCTCTCTCTCTCTCTCTCTCTCTCTCTCTCTCTCATCTGTCCTTCTCCCTTTCCCCACCTTTCCTACAGTCCCTGAAGTAGCTTTATTCCTGTTTTTAGAAAAGGTATTCAATCCCTTCCCTTGACTCAGCCCTACAAAGATGATCTAGGAACTAAATTGCACAAATGAAGGGTGCTCCCTGGGTAGGCAGGGATGGGGAAGTTGTGATTCCAGAGACAAAAAGAAAGCCCCAGACACTGTCTCTATCACAGTATAAAGACTTCTGTTATTGTTTTTGTTGTTAGTCTCTCTTGTCCTCACCCATAGAGCTGTCAAAGGGTGCCTGCTATTGCCAGACCCTTCACCTTTCTCTTTTTAATAAATTGCTTCCCTGCCAAGACCTCTGTCAAGGTTTGAGAAGTCAGAGCATTAAGTTGTTCTCAATAAATGGTATGTACATGAGCATCAGCAAGCTCAAAGAAATGACCCTAGGGCCTTTTACTACTGAAAGAATAAAGCAAAAATGTCAGGTCTTCAGTGGTTGTGCTTTGTGCCAGCAATTTGGACGTGTTTTTCTTAAGTTCCAGTGTTGAGTTATGTTCCTGAAGAAGGAGCCTTCCAGAAATCATTGTAGTGCTTTATGTTTTGTTTTCATTCACTCACAGGGCATTTGTTTTAAATGTCATAGGGATTTTTTGAAAGTGAACCAGGAAAGAGGTGAGCTTCTGAGCTGTCCCAGGGCAGAGGCATGGAGTCATGCTGGTTCAAGCTAAGCTCCAGCCCTGTCCAATACAGAGAACCAGTGTTAGTCATCAGAGCAATCCAGGTTCTGGATCACACACCCAGAATCAAAAAAGACTGAGACTGCCCGGGAGTTGGATGCCAACCTACTTCTAGTGTCTTCCAAAATATTTTGTCAGATAGAATTCTTTAGTTTGTATATGGTTATGTAATTTTGTAACAGTATATGAAAATAGGGTAACACAGTATAGAAGTTCTTTAGGGCTGCCTAGCAATGACAAAGCAAAAAGTCCCCCATATCTATTACTAAAATTTTTTCCTGCAAAGAATTAGCAAAATGCTGACTCTTCATGAAGTCAGCCCTTCATATGATCACTTTCTAGATGTAACATTGATCTTTTGTATCTGATTTTCTTTTTAAGACTGTAAAGACCATACAATTACTTTGTCTGTAAGGTATTATAATCTGGAACTTCTTTTACAGTCGTAGTTCCCATGCAATTCTATTAGCTCAATCTTCCAAGAACATTTTGTATTTTCAAAGTGAAAGTAACATCATTCCTGCTCTGGAATTTCTTGGCAATTATATCTCACTTGTATTAAGAATTTGACAAAGGCCAACAGCATAATTTACTGTAATTTTAAAATGAAGTAATGTGTAAATGACTTTTTTCATAATGGAACTATGAGCAAAAGAATTTTTACATTTAACAATTGCTGTGTCAGAGTTTTTATAATTAAATCCCTTTACTTAGAGGATAAACAGCCAGAGCTAATTTTTATTGTGTCTGTATTGATGTTGATGGAATGCATGCATTATGGCATTTCCCACATCCTTTTAAGCATCTCAAATTATATAGACGTAGGTACTGTGTGTGCTGTTTTTTAAAAGTAATCAGCCCTTTAAAACCATGTTTCTTTTGCATCTTAAAAGATTTTCATTCAGTTCTTCGTTCTTCATTTTTCCCTTTCCTATCAATGATTGGGCTCTTGAAAGTTGATTCATTACAGCTGCCTTCTTCAATGTCTGGGTTTTCTAGTCTGAAGTTTCTCAGACTGGAGCTCTGACACCTTGATTGTGCCACCCCTGAGTGGACTTGAACTACACTGTCCTAGCCCTCATCCATCTATGGGAGCAGTCTTGTGTTCATAGAGGTATAATGTTTCTTTGTGTTGTAAACGATGGCTTTTGGTTACACAGGAAACATTTGCCCTATGTTAGTCCCTGGATCTGCCCATGTGTTTCATTGGTCACATTTGACCTTTCTTTAAATGAATAGTGGTTCTCAACCATAGCTGTACATTGGAATCATCTAGAAAGCCATATTAAACACTCATGCCTGGGTCCCACCCCACATTCTGTGTCTTTACACATTCTGATGTAATGCATCTTGGGTGTGGCCTGAACATTGGAATTTTTAAAAGCTTCCTAAGTGATTCTAATGTGCAGTCAAGATTGAGAACCTCTGCTTAGGAGTCCTTTCTGCTTCCCAGATCTTTAAAGTCATTTATTTGCTTGCTTTGTGACATAACTCAGCCCTTTGCCTGACTCTACAGAAATCTCCAGACAGATTACTGATCAATAGCTAGTTTTGTACAAATTCATTACTAAAATCTCAACTCATTTCCCCCTGTCTTTAGTATTCACCTCTATACAGGTAACAACAGCAGACACTTACGTGGGATCTCTTATGCAACAGGACTGCATAAAGAGCCATAGACACACTAACATGTGGCCCTGATCTCTCACCCCAACTCCAGCCCCATATTTTCCAGTCTCTAGGGCACTTGGTCAGTTGTCATCTCCAAGTCAACATGTATAAAGCTTCACATGCTCCTGTTCACCTGCATCACTTCCCACACTGTTCATAGCATTTGTGCTCCAATCCCAAATCTACTGTCAATGGAATATGACTTGGACAGGAAGCTGCACCTTCATTTTCCTTAGCTGCAAGTGGTGATGATGGTCCTAGTAACACCCTCTTTGTAGACTTGTGAGGATTTCTCCAGATGCCCTCTGTAATGTGCATCGTCTGTAATGTACAGCAGGCACTTAACAAATGAGACCTGTTGTTATTGTTTAAAGAAACTTTATATTAACATCATGCTTCCCTCTTCTTCCTTGTTTATCTACTCTTCCCAGTGCTTATTTCACATTGTAGATGTTTCTCTGAGTCACTCACTCCAGTCTAGTCCGTATCTTCTCGGGCTTCAGTTACTGCAGCAACTTCTGAGACTCTCCTCTTGCCTACCCTTAATTTACTCAACATACTCTGAAAATAATTTCTTGAATAAAACACTACTTGTATGTGATTCCCTTGCTCAAGAACTTATAAAGGCTTCACACCATTCACTGCATCCTGCCAAACTCCTCTGCTAGGTTTTAAAAATTCTTGTCATAATTTGGCTCCAACCCTTCTGATCAATTTCATTTCCCATTTACTCCCAGCATTCCTCCTCCACTCTAGGCTAGCTTAGTCATCTCGACATCTTCTGAACACACATGCAGTGTTTATGCCAGCTCTTGCTGCTCTGTTCCAGAATAGAATATAAATTCTCCTTCCTTTGCAAGGTGTGGTTCCAATTAAGCTTCCTCCCTAAGGCCTTTTCCACTTTGATCTCTACTTATACTCATGTCTTTTTTATTATATTACTATTACTTTCGTATAACACTGATGTTTACAAATGCCTGTGGGGGTGGGGGAGCAGGAGCCAGTGTCGCTGAGTGGCTGTGGCAGACTGGTGAGCACATGCCTCGTCTAACAGAGTAGCTGCAGCTGCCCGCTGGATCCCTAAGGAAATGCAAGCCAGTTGTAAGATTTCCCAAATAATTTTCAAGAGAAAAATCTGGAACTTTTAAACTTGAAATTTAATTGGTAAATGTTGGCAATTAATTTAAAATCTTCAAAAGATTATGGAGCAAACAACAGGGATCTGTAGGACTAGGAATAGCCCTAGGGATATCGTTTTGTTCCCTCTGCTTTTGAGTCTGTATACCATGGAGTTCAGAACTTATTCTCTAATTGTTTGACGTTTTATTTCTGTTTGCCCATCCCACTCCAGCAACCCTACCTTATTCATTTTGGGCATCCGTTGCTGAACCTAACACAGTGTTAGCACTGAATAACAACCATTTAGTTCATTCATTTGTTAAAGAACTTTTTAATAAATTTACATGGTATGTAATGAACAAGACTTCCCAGTTTTTGTTTTCTGGTTTCTTTCATTGGTTGGGTTTTTGTCATGGCTCTGTGTCTGATTTTCATATTCATCATCAATTTTATATCCTGTCCTGTTGCTTAGTCACCCGGTGACACAAAGCCAGATTTTTCTATGGAAAGAGGAACAGTGTTACTTTTACATTTTATTAGTGATATTTGTCATTGAATAATGTATAAAATATCCTTATATAACCTAGATATTCTCAGTACTTGGAACATGTTAAGAATGCAATAAACATTAGTATTATTTATTCTTTGTGCAAGCAGGAGACAGATACCTTTTGCAATTGTGTCTTATATTAAGATTATTTTACCCTGCAATATGAGATTTATGTAATTATGTATCTAAAATCATTCTTGGTGATAGTGCATATCTAAAATAAGTTTTGTAGGCCAGGTGCAGTGGCTCATGCCGGTAATCCCAGCAGTCTGGGAGGCCAAGGCGGGCGGATCACCTAAGGTCAGGAGTTTGAGACCAGCCTGGCCAACATGGTGAAACTCTGTCTCTACTAAAACTACAAAAATTAGCCAGATGTGGTGGTAGGTACCTGTAATCCCAGCTACTTGGGAGGCTGAGACAGGAGAATTGCTTGAACCTGGGAGGCAGAGGTTGCAGTGAGCTGAGATCACTCCACTGTTCTCCGGCCTGGGCCACAGAGTGAGAATCCATCTCAAAAAAAAAAAAAAAAGTTTTGTGAAGAGTTTTTTGGTGAGGAATTTAGAGTAATTATTAAAAACTCACTCTTTCTGCCACTGACTTATATACCACATACTTTTTCAGTGCAACTTCCTGTCTAATTGCCGTATCATTTCAGCAGCAAGCAAAGATATTTCATCCTAACAGTTACTACTAGACATGAGTAACTCTTTTTGACTCATATTAGTTTGGAAAAGGGGAACATGCTTGAGAAACACATGGGCACCATTGTGACTATTCAAACAGGATTTTAATTCTCAACCGAAATGCTACAAAGCAGACATTACTTAAGACTCTGGTTGAGGTTTGTTATATCCTTCAACTTGCAGAAATCAAAAATGCAGGAGTTAAGACTGTTGCCTCCTTTGACTTGTTAATTGTGATAGCTTTTGTCCATGGTGATGTGATAAACATAAGAATGATGCACAAATCCAGATTGTCCTCTCTTTGTGGTTTGCTGCAGGTACCCAGCGTGCCAATGCCCGGGCCCCAGCCCCTTACAAACGGGATTTTGAAGCCAAACTGAGGAATTTTTACAGGAAGTTAGAGACTAAAGGATATGGACAAGGCCCAGGGAAGTTAAAGTAAGTCAAAGTGACACAAACCACATAATTTATAGATGGTGAAAGGATGGGATGCAGTTGAGCCTCTAGGAAATTGATTGCGATTTGGGATGATTAGCCTTCATTTTAGTCGGCATAATTATTTTGGCATTTGTGAATTATAGATCATCTAAAACATAGTCCTGGAATTAAGCATGATGAAGCTTAACATTTTAAAACAAGTAGAAGACACTGCCACTTTTCATGTAAAAAGAAAGGCAAAATAAAAGGCTGGTATTTTTCCCTCCGAAAAGTACCTCTTTGTTGGTGCATAGTATATTCATTAACTATAAAGCTGTCCCAGTGTCCTCCACAGCAAGTTTCTGTCTCCTGAACTGAGTGTAGGAATAGTACCCAGCTCTGTTCAGTTCTGTGAAACAAACCTCACGGCAGCACATGTCATGAGTGTTGGTTCTGCCTTTCTTCATCCACCTCCCCACTTCAAATGGGGAAACCGAAACATCATCATGTTGTTTGGCCTAGAATTGTTTCCATTCCCTACTTACCCTTCTTTCTCTCCTCCCTGCCTTCACTCCTGACCCATGTCCCCACTGGAGATTACTCTGCCACTGAGAGAGGACAGAGGAGGCAGGGTCTACACTGGAGCACCCCCATGACCTTGAGTGCCTGAGAAAGGGTCCAGAGACCAGACCAACAACAGCCCCAGGGCTCACCGCCCCACCCACAGGAAGTCTTGCTTCATTAGATTCTACCCTCATTGCCCTAAAAAATCATCAGCCTGCCCAAACACCATACTTCTCTGAGCTTTGCTTTTCTCACACTTACAAAGGTCTAGGATGATCCAACTGTCATGCATTCAGCCGCCCTATCATCTCTCTGTCCATTACCATTTACATTAAGAGCAAATTGATATCTATGGAAGGATGACTTTAATTGTCATCATCACAAGTAGATTAACCTGCCACATACATCATTCATTCGTGTCTGTCCCTTAGGGACTGTAAAGATTCACTTAATTTAAGAATTAACAATTGGAAACTCTTGCTTTGGAGGACATTAAGAATTTTTTTTTCCTCTTGTTTCTCACAGTCATCTCTCTGGGCACTTAATAATTGAATTCTTTGTCTAAGTGCCTTGAGGCTTAAAACATTGCCTAATAGAGTTGTTCGTGCTTTACTAAACAAAATGTGTGTGTGCATGTGTGTGTGTGTGTATATGTGTGTGCGTGTGCGTGTGTGTGTGTGTGTGTTGTTTTATGATCATTTTTTGGGGGGGAGGGGGGATAAACTGATTTGACCATTTAGACAGGATTCTCCAGTTGTTTTCATGCGTCATGGGTAGGGTACTCTGTTTACCAATGAGTCTCTCATGTAACTTTTGCTAATGCTGTTAAGAGTTAAAGACAAATGTGTACTTTTTATTGCAGATAGCAATGATATTAGATAACATTCTTCTTGCCTAGTTAATTGTGGCAAATGAAAATTAAATGGCAAGTGCCAAGTTCTAGAAAGATAAGTAAATTATCTATAATAGTATAGTAATAATCTAAATTTTCTAAATTGTCTCTTTATGGACAGGTTAATTATCCGAAGAGATCACTTACTAGAAGATGCTTTTAATCAGATTATGGGTTATTCCAGAAAAGACCTGCAGAGAAATAAGCTATATGTCACCTTTGTCGGGGAGGAAGGGTGAGTAGAACAGAGAAGTGGCCTGTGGAACATAGGCTGTGGCCACAAGGCGGATGTTTCTCCACGTCGCTGTGGTTGCCTGAAACAGGAAATCCTTCTGGCAGGAAGTGCTGTTCTCATACACTTAAACATTTGGGCTTTTTTTTTTTTTAAAGGTCTCCTCTAGTTTTTAAATCACTTGACATAGAAATTCTTTAGTAAAAACTGGTAACTTTAGATCATTTTTGAGAACAGAGGCTGGTTTAGTTTCTTCTCTTTGCAACTCTCTTTCTCTTAAAGGGAAAAAGTAAGGCTTTTCTGGGGAGAAAACAAGAACTTTGTGATCTATGATCTTATTTTCTGCCCTGCAGGGCTAAGTAGAATGTGCTTCCTCTATTAAATAAGTTCAGTTTCAGAAATATGAATTAGAATCTTGCTGTTCTACCCAGAAGTCTCCACAGCAGTAACTGTTGGGCCTTGGCTCTTATTTCTTGGCCCCCAGTTTTTCTCTTCCCTTGGGAGGGCAGCACACCTACCATCATTACTACCTAACGTAAACAAACATGTCCCACCTGTATGACACTTCCAGGAATGTGTTCATTGAGATAAGGGTTAGGAAATGAAGGAGTGAAGGCTCCTACACAGTGTCTGCTGCGCCCAAATAGACATAACTGTTATTACTCATTTCCTTAGAAGAGGCCAGCTGTCATCCCTCCCAGACGCCTTCTTCTTCCTCACTTCAGGTCTGGGTTCAAGTCTCTGCACCTTCTTCATAACTCAGCAGCCGCTAGAGGGAACTTTTTTAATCCCATACAATTATCTGGTTGTGTTCTTTGTGGCTCTTGTTGATTTGGATTATTTTAAGGCTATGCCTCTCAGTCATGCCTGGGAATAAAGTATATTAGATTATGGAATCCTATTAGTGATATTCAACAAATTCAGCCATTTAGTACCCAGTGGATGAAACAGTGACTCCAAAGTATAAAATAATTGCCTGTGCTGATGGAACTAAGGAATGGCAAAATCAGGATTCCAACTCAGGCCCTTTGTCTTTCGTCTAGTACTCTTGGACTAGTTCTGGAACCTAAGCAAAACTTCTACACTCCAGCCCATCTGATTTTTTTTCCTATACCTGGACATTTTACCCATTCCAGCTAATGACTGATAACTTCTGCCCTTGTCACATGTACTGTTGTATAGTCTCCCAGCTGTGCCTACATTAAGGTAAATTATTATGTGCCATCACACTATGACATGACAAAATTTGTACAGAAGTTTGCCTGAGACCTAATCCTTTCATTGCTGATGGGCATTGGTGGACTTCTAGCTTGTGTTAGTTGGCTTAAAGATGAAGGTGCACAGTTGAAAATGGAGGCAGATGGTGTTAGCCTAATCACTGGTATGCATGAGATTCCAAGTATTTCCTTACATAATCAGTCTGGTTTGGATGAGAATACTTTTCCTCCCACAGAACTCCAGCTGCCTCCCTTCACTGTTGGACCGGAGTTTGTTGAGATCTCAAAGATACAGGGAAGAGTTTTTGGAAGCACTGACATTTAAGTTTGAATAGAACAGATGTTTATCATGGTTGGTTATCCTAAAGCAGTCTCCTCATGGCTTGGACTGATGACATCGGTTTCTAGGAGGCTATATGTGTTTTTAAATGCTCATTGCTAGACCCAGACATGAAGGAGGAGGTCCAGGAGGAGGTCCTAGGAGGCAGTCCAGGCTGAGTGGGGCTTGATATCTCTGTATTTGATTACATTACATTGATGACCAAATGCGTCCTGCCTCCATCACCTGTCTCCTTCCTGTGACATCAGAGGGAAAACAAGGAAGAGGGTGTTTTAAGGTATGAGCTCAATTATCAGGGACAATCTTTTAATCTGTTCACTCTACATACGGCTTATTGAAGCTGGATTTTTGGACTCATGACTTTGTCAAGTCAGTATCGTGGATTATTAGATATAGACTTTAATTTCCTATCAAGACACTGAGAATATATATGCTGTTTTTGAGAGACGAAAACAGTAATTGTGCTGGAATAATAGAAACCTCAAAAAAAAAAAAAAAACCTCAAACTGCATAAAAAGTAAGGAGCTCTTTTAGCCTTTGCCACCTTCTCAAACACATTGGCTCTATCACGTGGAAATGAAAGACACTAACTTTTTTCTGGATTATAATAAATACCCAAAGGGAAAAGCTACCCAGGTTTTCCATTGAACTATAAAAATGGAGCTGGGGGTTTTCTGTTACTTTCCATTTACCAGTTTTAATCTCCTCAAAATGTATCATTTTGTAAGTTCTTCATGTCTAGGTCTAGTAATGAGCATTTAAGAGCACACATATCTGGCACCCAGACCTTGGCTTCTAATACCATTCTTTGATAAAAAATAATCAGGGTTTTTAGAGAAATGGCTGATTCTAACACTAGGTAGGAAATACAGAAGATGGAGCCTGAAGCATCATGTAGTGTCAGCCAGAGATTAAAGAAGTCCTCAAAGATCCCATAGTCATGGGGGTATTTTGAAAGGACCCAGGAGCCAACTGAAAGAGTTCCCAATGAACAAAGCTGAAATAATTTGAGCAAACAAAATAAAGAAATCAAGACTGTTGGATTATAAACCAAAGTATACAATCAATATTCATACTGATACAAATGCATGGTTAAATACATAAATAAATGGGGAAGAATAGAAAAATCTCTTTTGTAAACTATGGACCCAGCCCAAATGCCCATCAGTCAGAGAATGGATAAAGCAAATATGGTGTGTGTGTGTGTGTGTGTGTGTGTGTATGTATGTGTGTGTTTGCGTCATGGAATACTACTCAGCCCTGAAAAGGAACTAAATAATGATATTCACAGCAACCTGGATGGAATTGGAGACAATTATTTTAAGTGAAGTAACTCAGGAATGGAAAACCAAATATGTTACATTCTCACTCTTATGTGGGAGCTAAACTATGAGGACACAAAGGCATAAGAATGATACATTGAACTTTGGGGTCTTGGGGGAAAGAGTTGGGGTGGCAATGAATAAAAGACTATACACTGGGTACAGTGTATACTGCTCAGGTGATGGGTGCACCAAAATCTCAGAATATCACCCCTAAGGAACTTACTCATGTAACCAAACACCACCTGTTCCCCAAAAATCTATTGAAATAAATAAAATTAACAATTATAAAAAAGAATCACTGCTCTAAAGGTAGATGTGAATTAATTTAAGGCAAACAATAGAAAATATGCCCTTCATAAATGGCTGTAGGTCTGGGGTAGACAAATGATGTAATTTGGCCCAATTAAACTGAAGGAAATTCTGTTATGTTGTAGTTGGTGAAAGGTTTCACTAAAAATGGGGAAAAAAAATCTCTTTTGCAGAATATTTCCATACAATCAGCATAACTCTCTGTTCCTTAGGTGTGGAATGTGCATAGTGACTTTCTTCCAAATATGGAAAGAAGGGGAACGAAGTAACTTCACAGTCAAGAAACCTGACAAACACTAGGGCAGTAAAGTGATCAAGGTCAACATCAATAGCCACAAGTCATGTTGATAATATACACCCTCAATATGATATGATGAGAATGGCACTTTACCTCTGTGGTCTTCCCCGCAAATCCATAACGCTAGTCCAACCATGAGAAAAATATTAGACAAAATCCTAACAGAGAGACATTGTACAAAACAAGATAACTTACCAGTACTCTTTAGTACTGCCAAGGTCATGAAAGACCAGAGAAGCCTGAAAAAGTGTCACAGCCAAGAGGAGACATGACAATTAAACGTAATGTGGTTTCCTGGATGGCATCATGGAACAGAAAAGGGACATTAAGTAAAAACTAAGGAAATGTGGATAAAGTATGAATTTTAGCTAATAACAGTATATGAAGATTGGTTTATGAATGATAACAAATGTACTGTGCTAATGTAAGACGTTAATAATCTGTGTGTGATGTATATGAGAACTCTGTTTTATCTTTGCAATATTTCTGTAAATCAAAACCTATTCTAAAACAAAAAGTTTCTTAAAAGAAAATATACAGTCAGGATTTGGGGAGATTCAGGAAATGTTTCAACTTATTTCCTTGTTACCTGATAAATGACTGCCCCCCAGGGTAAATTTTGGTATGTATATATCTATGTCTGCACTTGAGTTCATTAGTGTAATAAGTATATATGTGGGGTTAATTATGTGGGAAGTCCAAATTAGTAGTGGCATTGGCATATATAAGTATTATTTTGTGTTTCTTATGTCAACTGTATTATCTATGAAGGAATAATACTTTATAATTCATACTGATACCATTTCAATGATTATATTTTACCTGTCACCATCAAGGTCTTTATTTACAGTAGATTAGCTAAGGCATTAAAAAAAAGGGAATTTATTTTAAAGAATAATGCATCTACTTGCTCTCCAAAGTAGGTGTGAATGGGCAGAGAGATTTCAGCTCTGCTTTGTTTATTTGCATAATTCTGAAACATGATATATAGATAGTTCCTTAAATAGAATAGTTGAGTCAAGAGAAATGATAGGAACATTTATGGATGGTCAAAAATTTACAGGATGGCTGCAAATTCCATGCAAGGCAGAATTAGCCCCAGAATACAAAGAGAGGTATGTATTCAATTTAAAAATACAAAAATAATCCTAGAGTCTATAAATACAAATACATTAGTTGATAAGAAACTATAACATCTTCACTAAAACCACATTTTGTATGATGCTTTGGCTTTTTACAAAAAGTAGGTAGTTTCTAAGCACTATCTTGTAACTAGTGATTTAATTTGGTTAGACCTCGAGATTTTGTTTTTGTCATGAAAATTTCCACACAACTTAATCTGGTTATCTGCCTTTACAAAGTTGTGGGGAAGGGAGATCAGCAGTGGCGGAGTGGCTGAAAACTGAGTCATCTTGATTGAATGTGGTGTGAAATTGCATGCAGGGGTTGCCTGTTTCTGCTGGGCTTCAGTCTATTTAGAAGTTGCTTCTCTAGGCATGAGGTCAGTGAAATATGTATATCATCTAGTGAATTATTCTACATATTTTCCCCCATATTATGATACTGCACATTCTCCAGTGTATTATTTTCTTTTGAATTAAAAGTCCTAATACACTAGCAACTAAAAGTTATGTGATTTCAAAAGTTAGCTAGATGCTAGGCACAGTGGCTCATACCTATAATCCCAGCACTTTAGAAGGCCAAGGTAAAAGGATTGCTTGAGGCAGGGAGTTCCAGACTAGATTGGGCAACATAGTGAGACCCCATTTCTATAAAAAGAAAAAAATAGCCAGCTATGATGGCTTGTGCCTATAATCCTAGATACTTGGGAGGCTGTGGTGGGAGGATCATTTAGAGTCCAGGACCTAGAGGTTACAGTGAGCTATGATTGTGCCTTTGTACTCCAGCCTGGGTGACAGAGCAAAACTGTGTCTCTTTAAAAAAAAAAAAAAAAAAAAAACACACACACACACAACTGGATTAGACTGTTGTGTTCTGATAAGGCATGAGTCCACTAACTTCTTAGTACCTAAAACATTAAAGAAATAGTGGCCTGGATAAAGAGCGGAGGTTTGCACTGTCATTGCCCCACCTGTTTTTCTCCATGGCCAGCCCTGTAAAAGGCACCTTTCTTTAAGAAAGAATGAGTTTATTATGTGTGAGTTGCCATCAATATGACATTGATATTGTCTTGCAGAGCCACACTTTGACTAGGGAGGAGATGTGTACAAGCAGTTTTAGTTTGAGAGTTTAAGAACTTCCTGTGATATCCTTCTTTTGAGCTTTCTATAATCCCCTCGGGAGAGGTAAATGAAAGCAAATAGGGAGGATGAGATCTGAAAGAGTTTTCTTCAGTCCCTGCTTATAAAGTAACCAGCCAGTTCTGACATATGATTGGTCAGATCCTCACTAGAAGCTGTTTGAAGCTCTGAGCTTGATCATTAATTTCTCAGAAATCTGTGAAGCTTCAAGGTAAACTTTATGGTGTTCCTTTTTTTTTCTTCCAAAAAGAGACATTTGCAGGATAACCTAAATTACCCAAACCTTTCTAAAGAAGGGTGCTTCTGTATCTAGGCTTTGGCTTGGTAGCACCAGGTAAGACTTTGTTTGTCATATCAAAATTCCTTACTCACCTACCAGACTTTCTTAATTGGCTTAAGAACACACGCCTTGCTGCTATAAATATCTGAGGGTGAATCAGAAGGTGTGTAGGCCATATATGCCTGAACCAACATGTAGGAAATGATGGTGTGACTTCCTAAGGCCATTATCTTCTCTTATTTCAGTCTGTTTTCATTGGAATACTGAGTTTTCAGTAATTCTTTGTTGAAAATAAAGAATGAGATAATAGAATTTATTATTTTAACAAATATTGGGTGCCACTGACAACTTGGATGGAGTGCCAACCCAGCAATGTGATGATGTTTAAAATGCTCTGTCAGCACTTGGGGCTCCACACTTACATGGCCACCCTGGAGACAGCTGTCTGTATTCGGAAATGCCCTCAGATGCAGCTGTTGTGGGGTTACACACCCGTTGTCGAGAGTTTTTATATTTCCGTGCCAAGCCTTTAGCTGTGGAACCAACCTAACTGGCAAAACAGGAATGTAACAGACAATCCCTGTGATATGAGTCATATTAACTATTTATATGAAAGAGGTTGCTAAGACATTACAGGAAGCAAAGGCATGATGTACCCTGCTGTGACATGTTTTACTGAATTAGCTAGACTTATGTGTAAATTGTAATCTACAACCTGTTCTCAGATAGGCAGTTCTAAGCTTTGGATTATAATCAAATCAAAGTTTAAAAACTATCTTGGCTTTAGAGGTGACTCCATCAGTGCTTCTAGAGTTAAAAGTCAGCAGATAAAAACTTGACCAGTAGAGGATACATTTTCTCCTAGAGGAACTAACTATTAGCTCTGTTTTCATTTGGGTAAACAAGACTTTTCCTTTTTAGTTTAACTCCTCAGGGAACATTAATCTCATCTTCATCCAGATTCAGCTATTATCATAAAAAAGGAACTGATCAGTGAGGTCTGTCTTTGTTGTTTAAGCAAATTATACCACATGAGAGGATATTACATATTAAACTTTCTAAGCTTAATTTACTTGATGATTTCTGACAATGTTTTCAAATTGAGCAGTCTTTTAGGGATTGGTATAAGCTGTTCATGTCATTGAATCAATATACCACTCCAAGGCAAATGTGCAAATCTGCTAAATACCAAATAACGATGTTGATTTTTTTTTTTTTTTTTTTTTTTTGGAGACGAATTTCTAACTGTCGCCCAGGCTGGAGTGCAGTGGCACGATCTCAGTCTCAGCTCACTGCAACCTCTGCCTCCTGGGTTCAAGCAATTCTTCTGCCTCAGCCTCCTGAGTAGCTGGGACTACAGGCACATGCTACCACACCTGGCTAATTTTTGTATTTGTAGTAGAGACGGGGTTTCACCATATTGACCAGGCTGGTCTCAAACTCCTGACCTCGTGATCTGACTGCCTTGGCCTCCCAAAGTGCTGGGATTACAGGCGTGAGCCATTGCGCCTGGCCAATTTTCTTTAGGAAGCATCAGAGAGCTCCACTCATTGATTCAACAGTATATATTGAACCCCCACTCTGTATCGGGCTAGGTAGTTGGGATGTAAAAATAAGCAAAACATGATCCCTCCCCCCAGTATAGTTATAGACTATATGTATGCATAAGGGAAACAGGCACATACACAGGTCATTGTAATGCACTCCGTAAGTGCGGTATTATTAAAATACTCAGAGTTAAAGCTTAAAGAAACCCTGACACTTCTAACTGAATGCCACAGTTTAATTTTAAGAGGGCAAAATCCCATTTTACTTTTACCAGTTGTCTGTAAGAAAACTGACTCCTGAAGTATTTGCCTCATGCTTCAGCTGTTTGTGACCTTATCCATCGTATGCTTGATTGTGTCTGAAAGCGCCACAGAGCAGTGACCATGACAGACGGGCACTCACTCTGTGCCTCACACTTCGTAGTCTGCTCCTTGAGGTTGCGTACCTCCTAGAATATTGTGGCCATTTTACATTTCCTTGAAGAGATCTTCACTAAAGAAGAGGATCGATAATCTAGATATTTTAACAAGTAGTACTTTCCTTCTACTTTCTTTCTTTTGTAACAGAAGTTAGCAGGATTTTTTCTGTAAAGGGCTAGGTAGTAAATACTTGAGGATTCACTGTTCATACTCTCTGTGGCACCTACTCAGGTGGCACTTTTAGCAGGAAAGCAGACATCATCAATACATAAGTGAGCACAGCTGTGTTCCAATAAAACTTTCTTTACAAATCAGAGGGTGGGGCAGATCGGACCTACAGGGCATAGTTTGCCCGCCCCGACTCTATTAGCAGTATTTTTTAAGTCTTGATGAACATTTAAAATTGACTGAAGGGTAGGCTAAGAAGCAACAAGTATTAAACTTGGGGTCAGGGCACCTGCCTTAAGACCTCAAGATCTACTGGTTCTTCCATTGCAGCTTTCCTGTGATACATGTCAGTGATCTCTTTCAGTTTCTCTATAAAATGGGGATTGGACAACATGACTTCTAATATGACTTTGATCACTGGCATGCTCTGTTTCTGGAAAGACACAGGGGACTAAGTATCAAAAAATGAAATTTTAGTAGGGAAAAGTACAGTCTAGTTCTAAGGCTTTTAAAAGATACGGTTACATGCAGACACATTGGGGGTGTCCTGGGTTAAAGTGCATAGATGAAAGGTTTGGGGCTTTAGCTGATGACTAGCTCTTTACGAGTCAACAAAGGAAAGTGGTTGCCCCAAAGGCAGGGTAAGTTTAACCCTCATCATGGAGAAAAGTGTCCAGGACTTTCTAAGCTCTTTGCTGAGAAGATCTCACATGGAGTGTTGCCATCAAGTCTTATTTTTTTTTTTTTTTTTTTTTTTTTTTTGAGATGGAGTCTCTCTGTGTCACCCAGGCTGGAGTGCAGTGGTGTGATCTTGGCTCACCGCAACCTCCACCTCCCCAGTTCAAGCAATTCTCCTGCCTCAGCCTCATAGGCATGCACCACCATGCCCAGCTAATTTTTGTATTTTCAGTAGAGACAGGGTTTCACTATGTTGTTCAGTCTGGTCTTAAACTCCTGACCTCATGATCCGCCCACCTTGGCCTCCTAAAGTGCTGGGATTACAGGCGTGAGCCACCATGCCCAGCTGCCATCAAGTCTTTACTGCCACCAGGGTAGAGAGAGAATTCTTACTCCTGCCCTGAGAGAAGGTTGAAGGAAGTGGCCATACTCAGGAGTGGGAAAGGGAGAGAAGGAGGCAGGGGCCAGGAGACAGAAACTGCTAAACCTAGAGCTCCTATGGAAAATGACTTTTCAAAACATTTTACATCTTTAGGATCTAGATCAGTACCCCATGTATAATCAGCACACAGTCATTTGTTGAAAGCAAGCCTCTGAGTATGTGAAGAACGTTCAAGTGGAAGAAGTATTCCAGTGGAGTCACAGGCCAGAAGTAGGTCAGCGGGAGGAAGCCACAGAGTCTGCCTTCGTCACAGCATGAGGAGGGACAGGTAGTCTGTGCGCGCCTGCACTGGGGAGGCAGCCAGAGTGCTGCTTCGGGAGTCCTCAGATTAACCTGAGGGTAGTCCCACTGATGCTGGGAGCCACCTGTTAGCATGTTATATTCAGCTGCCCCAGAGAGCAGACCCACCATGTCACCTACAGCCTCTTTGGCCCTGTGAGTCTGCTGTGCGCATTTTTCTTTACACATACGTTTCCTGTCAGCACAGTATGGGTGTGAGGATTTTAATACCACTGGTGATGTGTTAAATGATTTTAACTACTACAAAGACTGACTTTTTAATTTTAATAGTAATGTATTCATGTTAAGGCATATTGGAAGCAAGAGGGCAAACATCTCAAAACTTCATAAAGAGTCTGTAAGACAAAGTTCTATTTAAAGAGCAAATAGATTTAGTCTGCAGCCATACCACGCTGAACATGCCCGATCTCGTCTGATCTCAGAAGCTAAGCAGGGTTGGGCCTGGTTAGTACTTGGATGGGAGACTGTCTGAAAATACTGGGTGCTGTAGGCTTAAAAAAAAAAAAAGCAAATAGATTTAAAATTGATTTAATGAAAAACATTAAATTAATAATGGTACATATATATTCAGATATGACAAAAATTGGGAAAGTAGTATGAATAGGTGAAGTCTGTGCTGTGTAAACCATTTATATTTATCATCTGCCTATAGGCTCTTTCGTTGCTGCTGTTCTTGCCCCATCACCCGGGCTGGAGTGCAGTGGCATGATCATAGCTCATGCAGCCTCAAACTCTTGGGCTCAAGAGATGCTCCTGCCTCAGCCTCCCAAGTAGCTGGGACTACTAGCACATGCCACCGCACCTGGCTAATTTTTTCTTATTTTTTGTAGAGACGGGGTCTTACTGTGTTGCTCTGTTGCCCAGGCTTGTCTCAAACTCCTGGACTCAATGGATCTTCCCTCCTTGGCTTCCCAAAGTGTTGGGATTACAGGCATGAGCCACACGCCCTGTCTAGGATCCATTTTTTTCTCCCATCACACAATCCTAACACTGGACAAGACTCAGATTTTTTTTTAATGCAATGATGTCCACAGAAAAAAATTCAAAAATAAGATAGTGGGAGAAAAAAGGAAGAAGGAAGAGAAGAAGAGTCTTTCATAATCCCTCCTCCACCCCAACTTCTCAATTGCCTTCATTCCTTTTGAGCATTCCCTTCCCTATCCTTGAGCCCACGTGTATACTTTTTATCATACGGTGGAAGTACTTTATAGTTTTTATTTTAAATTTGGCATATCACATTGCTTTACTGCAAACTCCTCCTTACTTTGCATTTTTTGCTCTCAGCATTCTTGGCCACTTGTCATTCCTCAAACCTAACACAGTGTTTTCTTATACTTCAACTTAACCCAGACATCTTTGTGAGTCAAGTAGAATTTATACTGTAGCTAAGGTGTTAGAGTTTCAGCCTCTTTCTCCAAATGCCTTCCTCAGGAAGCTTTAGGCACCCTTATGTTTCTCTCTGTAATTTTCTTTGTGTTTTTTAATTTAAAGTTTTCATTTGTACCGTATCACTCAATTTTTTGTTTCTGATCTCCCTAGGGGGACTTGTGTCTGTAGTGTCTTATCTCGAATTCACAGAAGTATCTTCCTTGTCCCATTTAAAAAGGTTTCAGACAGCCATGAGGACTCCATGTCCTGTGAGCATATGTCACTGATGCCTTCTGGTTTTACCCTTTTAAATAAAGCTTTCTCATTGTGCTCCCTTTTTGTATAAGATCGCTCCTGACATTTGAAAGATTTACCTCTTTATACATATTTACATAATCGAAGAATTAGCATATTGCATATTGCATGTATTAGAGTATTGCCTATTGTATGCCTGTTGTATGATGTGTGGCTTAATTTTAGATATGCTCCACATAAATGTCCATTTTACTAATCTGGGTCAAGACAACAATGAGATCAGAAACTATGATCATTCAGTTTGTTTTGGACAGTTCTGGTATGTGGACAATTAGACTTGTGATGAGCATTCTGTGGAAACTAGAGCTCTGGAGAAAAAGTGCTCAATATCTTGAAAAAAAAGTAACAGATCATTCTTTTTGTGGGTTTTTGTTACAGGCTGGATTACAGTGGACCTTCCAGAGAGTTTTTCTTCCTGGTATCCAGAGAACTCTTTAACCCATATTATGGCTTATTTGAATATTCAGCCAATGACACATACACAGTCCAAATAAGTCCTATGTCTGCTTTTGTAGACAATCACCATGAATGGTAAGTATTTTTTCCCCCAACACTTTTCTTCAGGTGATTTTCTATGATATTAGTTTTTTTTATAGAACCTACGTGTAAACATTAAAACATTTTTTCCCTTGGGTAAAAGCATATTTTCAGTTAAATACCTCATTTGACTCTTGGTTTCATTGTCAAATTTAAATACACAGGCAGCCTCCAAGCTAGGACTAGATCTGTTGATAGCTGGAAATTGATCTGTTCCATAGATCAATTTAGGTAAGTTGGGTAGAATTCAAAAGGTATTTCCCACTGCAAGAAAGAGATGATGAGTTTCTGGTGAGATCCCTATATTCCTCTCTGCACCTTTGGGTGCCTGTGAGCTCTAAGCTGGAGTGGGGGTGAGGAGGGGTAGGGCCTGACCCAGAGATCAGACAGCTTCTGGAGTAGCCCTTGGGGAAATGGCTGCCGTGGGAGGAAGAGATGGGGCAGCTGGAACTCTGGCTGGGGCAGTGGTACTCTAGTGGGCAGTGGGGCTGGTGGGGTGACCTGGGATATTGATAGTAGAAAGGCAGGAGTGGGGAATCACAAGCAGTGGCCACTCACCGTATTAGCCACTTGAAGTTTGTAACCAGTTTTTGCCTCTTTCCTAATTTCTCACACAAAATCAAGGAAACTGATTTAGGGTTCCCATCTGAAGATTATTTACGCTGAAAATCCCAAATTACACTCTTTCCAAATGTTCTTATATCTTTTTTAAATCCCTACGTTTATAGACTTTAAATATTTGTATAACCCCTGTTTGCTTATTCCTTTCATTTTCCTTGATCGCAACAAAGGGAAGAATATGAGCAAGATTCATGGAAAAAGCTTATTTGAATCATGAGATTAATATTGGTGGGTGGAGAGAGTTAACTTTTAGGAGTTACTCTTCAAATTAGCTTCTGTTTAGCTGCAATTTGGAGTCCTTCTAACTGTGACTATTATAGTTGTGCTAAATAAATGGAAATAAAGCAAAACCACACTGCTGGACTTTGTTCTTAAAACAGCTGCCTAATACTAAAATTACAAACTTACAGTACAAATCTCAGTATGGATTTATACTTTTGGGAGGCATCAGACTTTCAAAAACCTAGAAACTTGAATCCTTTTGAAAGAGAAAGTAAGTTTACATCTCAGGCAGCAAATCCAGTCATAACAAATATATTTAATAAAGTTTCCAAAGTGATTCAGAATAGAATCGAGCCTTGAAATTTTAGAGAACAGAATGTCCCAGAAGGAAACTCCCCCAAATGTCCATGTGCATAATTCTTGAATGGTGAAAATATCAGGAATGGGACTTGAGAGAGAAGAGGGATAGTAACTTTCTTGATCTGAGACAGGGCTTTTCCTCAGAAGAGAACTACTGAGTTTGTATTAGAGAAATCCTGCTAATATTCATGCACACACACAAGGAGGGGATAGCATTTTCCCCACCTCCAGAGGTCTCATCTGTCAACATCTCTTAGAAGTCGTTTGGGGAAATTTCTCTGAAATGCTCACAAGGGATTTATGAATATAGGGTGCTACATTGTTGACATGGAGTGAAGGGGGAGCAGGTTCTCGAAATATGAGTGAAACCAATTCTTCAGCAAGTAGTTATGAATTACTGGCTATATTAGCCTATGCTTGCATTGCTATAAAGAAATACCTGAGACTGGTAATTTATAAAGAAAAGATGTTTAATTGGATCATGATTCTGCAGGCTGTATGGGAAGCATAGCACCCAAATCACTGGGCTTTGGGGAAGGTCTCAGAGAGCTTTTTAAATCATGGTGAAAGGGGAAGGGGAAGAAGGCACATCACATGACAAAAGCAGGAGAGAGATGGAGAGAGGAGAGTTGAGAGGATGTGCCACACACTTTTATATGACCAGATTTCATGAGAACTCACTATGACGAAGATAGCACCAAGCCATAAAGTATCAGCTTCCATGATCCAAGCACCTCCCACCGGGCCCCACCTCCAGCATTGGGGATTGCAGCTCAGCATGACATTCAGGCAGGGACAACTACACAAACTATATCACTGGCCTGATGAAAACACCGCCCATGGTGCATACGAACTCTCACCACCTAGTAGGCAATTAATATTGGAAAAATTTAGATGGTTAGAGCTGGAAGGCATTCCAGAAAGCAGAAGGAACCACCTAGAAACTGCTCCGTGACATGTAAACCATCTCATGCATTTCCTTCACAGGTTCCGGTTCAGTGGTAGGATCCTTGGTCTTGCACTAATACACCAGTATTTGTTGGATGCCTTCTTCACACGGCCCTTTTATAAGGCTCTTCTCAGAATGTAAGAATATTTTTATTGCTCGTGTAATTAGCATGTAAAAATGCAGCATTTACTCTATTGAAAAAATTCTGTCAAGTCATTGTTTATCTGTTCACAATCTCAAATATGTTGTTATTAAAGCTAATAGTGGTTTAGATTTCTGAAACTAATAATTTCAGCTCTGATTCCTGTGTTTTTCCTGCCTGTGACCTATTTAGCCCCCAGAGTTTTAGTTTTGCTCTACCCTAAAAAATTTATTCTCATTTGTTGCAACACGTGTTTCTTGAAAACAATTGTACTTCCAACACAGTCCTGGAATTCCTGTGGTATTAATGCAGATAATTCATAGAACAGTTATGGGTTAGTCTTAGTGACTCAAAAGCCCCCTCTCCTTTATGAGATGCATTTCATGTTTGGCTTGATGCAAATTTTCAAATGTTTACTCCTCATTCAAATCTTCATTCCCCTTTGTTTTGGTTTTATTTTTTCTTTTTTGTCAGGGGTGGACAGTGCCATGTTTTTTTTTAAACTTTCTTTATGCCCTTAGTAATTTATTATAGAAGATGAAAATTCAGCATTCACAGAACTTTTTCTTCACTGTTAATGAAAGATTGCAATTATTGTAAAATGTAGGGCTAATAGTTTCTGTCCTATAATCAGCAGCCATTTACAAGGCTGAACAGAAGGCAACTGTCTGTGGGGTAGTATCTCAAATTTGCAATGAGAAAGCAATGAATTATCACTTGACTCTGTCCAGCCCATTCCCTAACTGAGGCCATGCACCTGCTTACAGTAAAACGGAAGCCCAGACTTTAAGTGAAAGCAAACAAAATGCTTCTTGTGGGTCCTTGGGAGGGTCAGTAGGAAGACTTTTGCATTCCTCCCTGTCTTCGCAGCTGTGGCCATTTTCTGTCTCTTTGGTTCTTTGTGGCCCACTTTGCATCTTCCCATTTCATTGCCTTATCTCTTATCTTCTTATTTAAGCTTCCTGAAAGAGTATTCTATACTAGCTGTCTACACTTACCTCAAATTCACACCCTCAACACACTTCAACCTGGTTTCTTTCCCACCTGTGGAGGCATTTAGAGAATACTTGTTAGTCCGTATCTTATTGGATCATGCTGCTGCTTCTTTATTTATTCTTGAATCTTTCCTCCAGAGCTGGCATCTATGACACTTTACTTTGCGGGTTCCTTTTTTAACTTTTCTGTCTCTTTTGTGAGCCCCTCTTCTGATTTGCCCTTAAGCCTTGGTGTACCTAAAGCTTCTATCATCAGGTCCCTGCTTTTCTCACACAGTGTGCTCTCATGGGGGAATTTCTTCGCCTGTCTTATCTCCTCTGACTCCCAAATCTGTACTCTCAGTCTTGATCTCCCTTAAGGTGTAGCTTCACTTGGTCAACAGTCCATCAAATACCTCCACTCAGATGTCTTACAAGGACCTTAGAATCATGGTTGAGACTAAGCTCATCAAGTTTCACTACCTAAATGTATACCTTCTCCCGTGTGCCCAGTTACAGTTAATAGTACCACTGTTCTCAGGTCACTCTGATCAGAAATTGGGAGTTGCCCTTAAAAAGTGATGACAAATATACATTACACGTTCTACTCTTCCCCATCTCTACTCCACCCCATCGTTCCCAGGGTAGAGTTCACAAATCACTTGTACTTTTTCCCACTGAACTCATTGTGGCTCCAAAACCATTTTAACTTACAGTACTTAAGCCTGGCAATTAATTACAGTTGGTTTTGACATTTGTCACCCCTATTTTAGATATCCTTCTTTATACTCCCCCAGTAAAACCATTTCCTGATTTCTACATGTTTGCCTCCTAAATGATTTTCAAATTCATTTTTTTCTCTCCAACCTTAATAACCCAGCCCTAGTTAGGGCCCTTATCTTATTTTTGCCACGTTGCTGTAGTGCTCTATTAGTTGGTCTCTACCCTCTAATGATAACCACCCCTCATCCCACCCCATTTTAAAGAATCCTTTACACTGGGACTTCCAGAGGAATGGTTTATATTTTGCATTTCACGCCTGATCATGTCATGCCTGTCTTTAAATCTTTTGGTAGTTCTGAATCACCAATCTCCTTAGGGTGACATTTAGGCCTGCTCCCTTTCTGGCCTCATTCTCTGTCTTGAGGTTAACTCTCTCGAACTGCTCATAATCTTGGAGTTTTCTGTACACTTCTATGACTTTGTATTTTGTTCATCTTATTCTCTCCTTCTCTTTTCTCTTTCCCGTTCTCCTTCACTTATTCCTTTTCACTTCTTTTGCTGTTAAACATCCTGAAAGATGTAATGTAAGCATCATCTTCTGCAAAAAGCGTTTCCTGAATCTCTCAAAGAGAATGCCCCTCATCTTTGCTCTGACAGCTCTCTGTACCTACCTTATCTTTTGTTAAATTGAAGTATGACATACATTTTAAAAGTACGTGAATTTTAAGTGTTACCAATCTTATGTTATCACTTACACTTTATATTATTTGTGTACCTGGCTCCCCAGCTGAGCCATTAGCTCCTGAGGTAGTGACTATGCATCAAATAGCTATTCAGGTGTCTGGTACATACTTGATGCCTAATGAATGTTCAAATCGAACTGAACAAAATGACCTTGAAATTGGCCTCTAAGGGGAATGTAATTTCAAAACAGCTATAGCAAATCAGTGACTGCCACTGTATAACAGGGCCATGGAACAGTAACTACACCTCATGTAGATCCTCTTTCTGCAATTAAAAAAGCCAGGGGAGAAATATAGAAAGCCACTCTCATTTAAGACAGATTCAGAAAAAGGGGATGTATGTGAACATGAATCACAGAATCTAGTCTTTAAACAAAAAAAAAAAAACAAAGTTAAAATATACTATATAAATATATAAATAATTTCAAATTAGGATAACAGTATTTTAAGGTGTATAATATATAATATTATACAGAAAGAGTACTGGATCCAAGTTGTCCACCCGAGTGCCAGTTCCTGATCTGGCATTGATGATGGATGACTGCAGATGGCACTCATTCTTTACACCTCCAGTTCTGCCTCTGTAAAGAAAGAGGCAGGCTCCATGATTCTTGTGGCATATTATATATTTAGGACTTTCTAATTTTATAACCAATTTCTGAATTATTTCACTGGTTTAATTACTGGACTCGGACTAAGAACATTCTAGAAGCCACTGCCCAGTTAGTGGCTCTTGTTTTTTTCTTTAATTCTAAATTTCTTTCCTTATGACTCTGGGTTTTTGCTAACAGCCATGCCTACATATTTGTTTCTGTCCTTTTGTCATCTAGTTTGTGTGACCTGAGTGATCTAGAATACCTTGATGAAGAGTTCCATCAGAGCCTGCAGTGGATGAAAGACAATGATATCCATGACATCCTGGACCTCACGTTCACTGTGAACGAAGAAGTATTTGGGCAGGTCTGTGTATCTGCACACCTGGTGCCTAAGTGTGGTAACTGAAGTGTATTGATGAGTGAAGAATTAATTCCATGGCTAAGATCAGATGCTTATTTATTTGTGGTTTGTTGGGTGATTTAAACTCAAGATCACACACAGTTATAATAATTGCAGTTACAAAGGTTACAGTTAGTGCCAACTGCAGATTAAGATGCTGTAAATTACAGATGATGATAACCGTTTATGTTGTAAGCAATCTTCTTTTTATTTCCAACTAAAATATCCCCCCAAATATGAGAATGTACCTTATATAGAATACAGTTTTTTAATGTTCACACTATTGAATTTTTTAATTGGCATTTATAGAATTGAGGCTGGGCATGGTGGCTCACACCTGTAATCCCAGCACTTTGGGAAGCTAAGGTGGGAGAGTGACTTGACCTAGAAGTTCAAGACCAGGCTAGGCAACATGGTGAAACCCTGTTTCAACAAAAAATACAAAAGTTAGCCAGGTATGGTGGCATACACCTGTAGTCCCAGCTACTCAGGAGGCCAAGGTGGGAGGGTCACCTAGCTGGGGAGGTTGAGGCTGCAGTGAGCCTAGATCATGCCACTGTACTCTAGCCTGGGGGAGACGAGTGAGACCCTGACTCAAAAAAAAAAAAAAAAGAAGAAGAAAGAAAGAGAGAAGGAAAGAGAAAGAAAGGGAAGGAGGGAAAGAAGGATGGGAGGAAGGGAGGGAGGGAGAAAGGAAGGAAGGAAGGAAGGAGAAAAGGAAAGAAAAAAGAGCCAAAATTGATTTTTTTGAAGCTAAGGGAACAAAAATAATGTTTCTGGGAAAATTTGAAAACAGAATGTATTGATTTTTTTTTCAAAATTGGTGGAAGAGTAGGGAAGATATTTCTTCCAGAAATTATATACTAGTTTATAAGAAATATTCTTATTTAGGCATTAATATTTAGCTGCTTTTTTGAATTCCATGTGTTTTGAAAAAGCAATTTAGCATTCACTTGACTGTAATTCTGCTTCCTTAAAGTAGATCTTTAGATATAGTCAATTGTGCGAAATTTGTGAAAATGGGTTTTGCCAAACATTCAAATAGTAGCAGGCTAGTAGTATCTGGAGCCAATTCATCTGCGTTTTAAAACTTATCCTATAGTACCAGCAATATGTATTTTTTTTAATCACAAAAGCTTTCAAGCATCAGCTCAATGCCTAGTTTTTCCTAAGTGCATGTGTTCCATGAGTGCCTGGGGCTTCACCGCCAGCTTGTGGGATGCACCTAGGGCAGGGCTGGGACAGGTAGCTGGCTGATTTCAGCTCACTGTACTTTACAAGTGTAGACTGTTTCTGCTGTATTTACTGTTGCTCTTTCTATGTGAAAAGTTCAGTAATTTTCCCCATATGTTTCAAGAACACCAAAAAAAAGCATAATTCATTTTTATAAGAGATCATTGAAATAAATGTTATGAACTGAATGTTCAGCTCACTGCTTGTAATGTTTTTACAGCATCAAGAGTGTTGCTCTATGGTCATTCTTTTTATTTTTTAATCTCAGATAACGGAACGAGAATTAAAGCCAGGGGGTGCCAATATCCCAGTTACAGAGAAGAACAAGAAGGAGTACATCGAGAGGATGGTGAAGTGGAGGATTGAAAGGGGTGTTGTACAACAAACAGAGAGCTTAGTGCGTGGCTTCTATGAGGTAAAGAAAATCAGCAGTAGCAGGAGTTTGCAGTCTGATATCAATGAGGCTACAATCCATCTTATTACACTTCACAAGTATAGGCTGTTTCTGCTGTATTTACTGTTGCTCTTTCTATGAGAAAAGTTCAGTATTTTTCCCATATGTTTCAAGAGCACCAAAAAAAGTTTAACTCACTGTTATAAGAAATCACTGAAATACATGTTATGAACTGAATTCAAGTAGCATTTGTTGATTTAATGACCACTAGGAACATTTAAGCCATTCATCTTTTCCTTAGATAAGGGTAATCAAATCTCATGCTTGCTATGTGAAATAATTATATCTGAGGGTCAGAATGAGTTGGCATGTATTTCACGTGACTTTTTCTATAAAAACACTAGATGTTTTCCTAAAGGTAGACGGGACCTAGATGAATCAGCAGTCAATTGTATAACAAAAATTCTGTCAAGGCAAATCTCATCAACCTTATACTAAAGAATACCTTATATTTGTAGCATTACAGGTTTTCAAGTGCCAACACAAGGTACACACATATTATTCCTGAAACTCCATGTGTCCTCTTTTCTAAGGTTTAATTACAGCTGATATTTCTCCAGGCTCTTAAGCCATGCCTTGTACTCTTCTTATTCCACAGGTGGTGGATGCCAGGCTGGTGTCTGTTTTTGATGCAAGAGAACTGGAATTGGTCATCGCAGGCACAGCTGAAATAGACCTAAGTGATTGGAGAAACAACACAGAATATAGAGGAGGTGAAATTTGATTTATGAATGGCTAGATTTTAAATTTCAAATTAAAGGAGGGCATGGTTCAGCTTGCCAACTGAATATAGGACAGGCAAAAGCACTTGAGCTCTAATCATAGGTCTGATGCAGGCTCCCTCGTGACCTTAGGCAAGGTACGTTCTCTGCTTTTCCAAGTTACCTCATCTGCCAGATGGGAGAAGGACTGTTTACACACCGTCAAAGGATGTCATAACTCTTAATTGTTGGGGAGGAAATGTGACCGTAAGAACATTAATTAATTACTTTATGATGTCAGTGAAACACCATTGAGCTAACATCCAGCTAGTCAAACTCCACCTATTTCATTTTGTTTCTAAAACTTAAAAAAGCACACCCTTTGAGCTTCCTAATCAGCACAGTTTTCTACTGTTCACTATACTACTTACCAGTTGTGATTCATAGTCAGAACACTTGAGTGGAATAAGATACAGTTCCCAAAATACAGCATTATTGGAGAAGTTCTAAATTCAAGCATGAATTTCAAGGAAAAGAAGACTATAGTGAGATTAATTAAAAGCTCTACTATCTGACACTTCACCAAATGGGAAGCTTTAAAAGTGACATTTCTGCAGATCAGTACAAATTATCAATTAGTAACTGGGACCAAAGCCATTGAAATTTGAGTATTAAAGCAATACTTTCCAAGCGATCTGATGGTAACCCAGAGTTAATGTTTTATTATATAATTTTAAGCAAAGAATACATTTTCTGAAATTTATCACTGTGTTAGAAAGCCTTCAGAAATTCATGACAAATACCAGTTGTTTTCTGATTTGGGTTTTATTTTTTAACTTAAAGTTTAAGAGGTTGGAAGTAGTTCTGAACATGGAGAATTAAAAATACAAACTTAACGTCACTGAATTAATCACTTAGAATAAATTGAGAGCTGAACCATTCTTTATATATCTCTAAGTTGAACCAGATATATTTTTTTAAAAAGTAGTTTTAAAAGTTTGGATTAAAAAAATGCCTTAACATTTGCTAAATTGCTTTTGGTTATGCCTGTGCTTGCCTCTTCCAGCTCATCCCTGCACCACAGGCTGGCCTTGCTCATACATTTAATCCGAAGGGCTGCATTTGATTGCAGTTCCCATTGCTGCGATTTTCTGAAGTCCAACTGCTGAAATAAGACTTTTCCAATTTGCCCTATGTATCATCTATGTATGGCTTTGGCTATTATAACTTTGTTAACTCATCGATTTTTACTCAGAGCACATTTTCTGACATGCTACATAACTTACCTTTTACCACGAGTATTATTAGTTCATTGTCTCACTCTGTTGCCCAGACTGACTGGAGTGCAATGGCGCGATCTCATCTCATTGCAACCTCTGACTCCTGGGTTCAAGCGATTCTCCTGCCTCAGCCTCCCAAGAAGCTGGGACCACAGGCGTGCGTCACCATACCTGGCTAATTTTTGTATTTTTAGTAGAGATGAAGTTTCACCATGTTGGCCAGCCTGGTTTTGAATTCCTGGCCTCAAACGATCACCCACATCAGCCTCCCAGAGTGCTGGAATTATATGCATGAGCCACTGCACCCGGACCCAGGAGATTCTAATAGCGATGCTTTAATGGAATCAGCCATTTTTGTATTTCCATGGCATAAAATTTTATTCACTAAATCTGACTAATCGAGGACCCGTTTCTATGGTTATTGTAAATCTTATCAAATAAAATCTTTGGGAAAGAGTAGAAAAATGCCGAGATCCGCAGCTGCCATGTTTGCTCACCCAGCTACTTGGCACTGAATAAAGAAGCGGCTGTGTGGCTGCCACCTGCCATATGTTCACACACCAGCTGCTAAGAGAGAATACGAGGAGACACATTGACTCTTCCTCCTCCAAAAGGTTTGGCACAAATAGCAAAAGGGAAGCAGAAAAGGGCTAATTCATAAGGTAAAAGAACTTTAAAGCTACAAAGAGCCAGTGTGCTTCTTTTGTGGATGAGAAACTGCTCAGTACCAAATTGCTAGTCTTCACCAGTCTGGGCATGGGCTATGTGTCCTAATGTCCAATCCAGTTTTGATCACCCTTCCCTTCAATTCTTACTTTCTCAAAAGGGGACTAAACATAACTGATGAAATAGTAAACAATAAGGTGAGATTCCTTCAAAATCCTACAACTACTGAAATGTGAGGAAAAATTTGGATTAAAATAATTTCTACCCACCTGCTATTCTGGACTAATAACTCAGAATTAAAGTAGCATTCATGCCCATTAACTAGGTCTGTTCATTGGTTTGAAACACTAAATCCTTGTTAGACGTGTCTCTGAATTTAATTTTTTTTTTCACTGAAAGGTTTTTGGAATCTACCAACACTGCCCATGAAGTGATTCCTTTGACATTTTGTTAAATTCTACTAAAGAATAGAATAAAAGTAAAATTAAGATGGCGATTATTTAGGATTTATTGAAGGAATTAAAGGTCACTTTTCCCTGTAGTAAATCAATGTGAAACTAATTTGATTTTAAAATATGACTATTATAGATAGCTTTTAAGGGCACTTGCAATTATGTATTTATTTCTATGAATTATTTGGTTAGTGTGTCTCCCCTCTACCAGAAGCCCTAGGAGGGTTTTCTTTGCCATTATTCTCCCAACCTTAGTACAGTTGTTGGCATAGAGGCATTTGAAAATTATTTCTCAGGAGAATGACTGAAAGAGTTAAGTATTTCCAGTAACAACTGTGATATTTTACAGAAATGCTATGGTTAAAATAACTCATTTGTTGTTCTTCTCTTTACTAGTTTCATTTAGTGACCACTAAATGAAAACAGAGACCTCTTGGTTTCAGTTAGCATTGTTTTTGTCTAACTTCTGACACTCATATGATCATATATACAGTGTTATTCCTTAGTCTTAAAGTTATAGACGACTTTTAAAGAATCCAAGAGGATGATTTGTGTCTGGGAACTCTTTTGTGCCATGTATCTTTGTGGCTTAATGTAGAAGAGTCAAAGTAATATGGGCTTTTATTATTGGTTTGGTAGGATACCATGACAATCATATTGTAATCCGGTGGTTCTGGGCTGCAGTGGAAAGATTCAACAATGAACAACGACTAAGGTTGTTACAGGTAAGAAGCCATTTTTAATCTTTTAAATATATAAATATGATTATTGTTGGAAATGTATCTTTTTAATAACTGCTAATTATTCTCCATAAATACATACCACGTGTATCTGGAAATGTGGGATACACCATTTCTAGATTCCCAATTGTATGGTTATGTGACTCCATGGCTATTCAGAACATCCCTAGCCAAGTTACAGCATTTCATCAGAATTGTAGGGAAGTGTCAAGTCCAGTCCAAGAATCTCAGTAACAGTATCTGCCTTCAGGGCAGTGCAGGCCAGCATCCCTAGCAGCAGAAAGAAATGATCTTCAGTCCTTTAAAAAATGATGCAATTAGTTGATAAACAGTCCTTTCTTCTCTTTCATCTAACTTTCCACAAATTTGAGAAAACAGTGACATTCAATAACACTGAGAAAACAAACTTTTTTTTTATTTGTGGTGTTTATGGTCATCCAGGACAATCGCTGGTTGGTTGCAGCTAAAGAAATACCAGACATGAGGAAGCCTCTGGATGCTCAGGCAGAGCCTTACAAGAATTCTGGATCTTAGCTCCTTTGGGTTAAGGGTCTGGGCCTCAAAATTGCAGGCCCAGACATTCTCTTTTTTAAATTCATCTGACACTGATCAGAGACTGATGCTAAGTAGACTCAGGTTAATTGACATTAACTGAGACTCTTTATTTATCAATAGTGGGAAATGTGACTAGTTTGAGCTTCTGAGCTGGTCAGCTACATCAGGTGCTTTATTTTCTACAAACCCTCCACATCCCCCTTCCCTTTATCGTGCACAGCCCTTTCTTAGTATTCTCTTCTGGCTCTGTGTCAGAATTGTGTTGTGGTTATTCCACGCCTATGAAGTTTTGTCTTCAGAACTCTCCTGCCTACTCCTCTTCAGGAGCTCTGCCCGTGAATGATGTGGTGCCTTTCCTGGCTGTTGGTCTCTGGCTTCACCTTCTCCTTTTGTTTTCTTGGGTTGACAGTTTGTTACAGGCACATCCAGTATTCCCTACGAAGGATTTGCTTCTCTCCGAGGGAGTAACGGCCCAAGAAGATTCTGTGTGGAGAAATGGGGGAAAATCACTGCTCTTCCCAGGTAAAATATAAAATAACATTTCTTTACTGTCACAATGTTTGGGGGAAACATTCATTTATGTATATATTGATTAATTAGTGCTTTTATGCTACAAGTTTGGGAGAGTGGAAAAAGTTTTCAGAATGAAATTCTCCCTGATAACCTTTCTAAATGAAAGGGGAAAAAAAGATCTCTCTGGTCACACTTAAAATACATGCATCCATATCTTAAAATACAAAACACAACAGAAGCAAAGCATTTGTTAGCATCAGTAAAGCAACATTGGGTATCATGCTTGTGGCTTATGACTGTGGCTCTACTCTAGGTGTTTCCAGAAGCTTGAGTTTTAACTTTATAACTATTTAGAATCCCTTCATTAAAAATTATCATTGTAGTTTCTAAAGAACATTAAATAACGTGGATGTGCTCTAGATCTCTTTAGCCTGTATCATACATGTCTAAATTCCATGTTCTCTGCATTGCATTCTCATTCATAGTAAGATCACATATTTTCTTAAGGTAGAAAAAAATGCTTTGCTGTTGCTGCTAATAAAAGCAAAAGAACTGATCCTTTTGCAGTTCAGAAGTGTGATAACTGGGTGTTCATGCAAATATGTGAGATGTTGCCACCCTCAAACCTTATTATGACATCTGCACATTACCCATCTGACATGACAAAGAAAAGCAAGGACTAGTAAGGTAGTATTTGTGAAGACAAAAAGTGTTTGAGATTGAGTGGAGAAAACTGGAGCTGGAGCAACAGAAAAAGGAGCAGATGAACAAAAGAGGAATGAAGGAAAATTTGTTTTAGAATTCTTTTATCCAATTAGTAGTAATGCTGTAGCATTTTTAAGGTAAAAAGGACATGAAATTGCCTCTAACTTTACTAATAATACAACTATACTCTAGAGAGATTAAATGATGCTAGGTACCCCAAGATGTTAGCCTAAGTTTAAGTATAGATGACTTTGAGAAACCTGTTTTATTGGTGGTATTAGGTGATATTTGTGATATTATACAAGGTGATATTAGGACGCAAGTGATATTAGGTATCCCAGATGTCATCTGTTTCTTTAAGTACAAGCAACTGAGCCATCTGTTATCAAGGCTTTCTTCGAATTAGCAATTGAAAGATGCCAGTTCTTAAGAACTGTACTGTCAGCATCAACAGATAAGAAAAGTGGGTGCTGAAAATACAAATGGAGAGAACCATAAATAATGACCCCTCACTGGCTTGCCTGAGCTTCCTCACCTATCACAGTCTGTGAATAGGCACTGCATCCAGACACCTAAGGATTACTTGGCACATTTGATTTCCAAATCTGGGAGACTGTGATTTCATTATTTGAAGAACTAGTTCATTTTATTTATGCTTGGATAATGAGTTTTCTCCCCTTCAGCACATAAATTAGCAGATTTAGACTATCTGAATAAGGCTTTTTACTCTTCTGAGAAACTCTTTAAGAATTTGCATTGAAGAAGAAAAGGGCAGATTAATGGTCACCTTTTTGTTGAAATCTATTTCTCTCAAACCATTAAATTATATGGAGTAAAGTGTAACAATAAGCAGGTATGTCAACTATTCATATTTAATCACTGTAATTTTCACCAAACCTGGTGGGCAGAGACAGGTAATTTGATATAGACCTGGAGCATTACCTTCAGAGAGACCTAGGCTCAATGCCACCTATGTTACTTACTTGCAGTGGGGTCTTGGTGAAGTTGCATGATCTTTCTGAGTCTCTGTTTCCTCATCTACCTTGTGATTTTGAAAGTCTGAGGATTAGCTGAAATCATTTATGAAAAACACTTAATACTGTCTCTCACCATGAGTAAGCATTTAGTCAGTGATAGCTGCCATTGTGATTTCTGTCACCTTCATTTGTAATACATATCGGGCAGGAGGTTTGCATATTGGATAGAGGGCAGGGGTAAGAGTTAGAAGACCTAGGTTCTAGTCCCACCTCTGCCACCAGCTAACTTTGGGACCTTGAAGATCAATTCATCTTTGAGCCTTGGTTTTCTCATCCGTAACAGGCCAGGAGGAGGTGGTATATTAGGTTGGGTTGAGTAAGAAGTAACACCAAAGAGTTGCTGAAGAATCTTGAGGGTCAGGCTGGATTTGCATTTTTACTTCCCCCGGAGCTCCAGGAAGTTCATGTGCTAACTCATTGTAAATGGTGGTGTTCTTCATCATTGTTGCATATGCACAGTTGGGTAACAGGCACTGTACTTTCTTCCTCTCTTCACTATGACCTAAGGTTCCTTCTACATTCCTAGTTTTACCCAGGTTATAAAACAGCACAAATAAAGATGGTCTGAGGCCCATTGAGCAAGCAGCCTCTTTTCAGACCCTTTCTGTAACAAGTGCCATCTTTTGGGGTGTGATGAGGAGAAAGAGTTACTTGGCTTTTCTGCTTCAGAGTTGCAGCCACCTTATGTAACCAAGGTAACACACAGGAGCACAGATCTAAGCCCTATGACACAATAGTTACATCATCCTAGGCAAGACCCTAAATCCATCCCTCTAAGGTAGGCGTAACAATGTTCAGAGTATTTTTGACAATTGTAAGATAATGGATATGAAAGTCTTAGGAATACTGTGTTTACTTTGTTCGTTTTTAACTTTTTATCCTGAATCTTTAGTAAGCCACTGTACTAAACTATTAGTTTAATTTAACGATTAACATTGGCTTCATAAAGAAAAAAAGCACATTTGGAGGGAAAAAAATGAAAAGAACTTCATTGCATGAAAGTATAGTTATATGAGAAGCAACTTCTTCACCGACAACATTGTCATCACCTTTAATGAAATGTGGAATATTACTTAGGTTTAAAAAAAAGATCTGTAAAATTGGTTCTGGTCTAAAGAGATTCGTTTATATTATCAAGTCCATTTCTCCTACCATCAGAACAGATACACTGAAGTCATTTTTCTGCTATTTGTTGATAGGTATAAGTTGCACAGCTGAAGAGCTGGTCTGTCTCAGGCTAGTCAGCCCCAGTGTATTTCTTTTTCCTATGGGTGAAATGATATTTAGCCTTTAAAATGTGACATTGCACAAAAAATAACAGATGCTGGTAAGGTTGCAGAGAAAAATGAATGCTTACACACTATTGGTGGCAATGTAAATTATTTCCACCAGTGTGGAAGACAGTGTGGCAATTCCTCAAAGACCTAAAAACAGAAATACCATTTAACCCAGCAATCTAATTACTCGGTATATACCCAAGGGAATAGAAATCATTCTATTATAAGACACACGCACATGCATCTTTATTGCAGCTCTATTCATAATAGGAAAGACACAGAATCAACCTAAATGTCCATTAATGGTAGACTGGATAAAGAAAATACGGTACATAGACACCATGGAATACCATGCAGCCATAAAAAAGAATGAGATCATGTCCTTTGCAGGAATATGGATTAAGCTGGAGGCCATTATCCTTAGCAAACTAACACAGGAACAGAAAACCAAATACTCTATCTTCTCACTTAAAAGTGGTAGCTAAATGATGAGAACACAAGGACACATAGAGGGGAATAACACTCACTGGGGCCTAATGGAGGGTGGAGAGTTGGAGAATGGAGAGGACCAGTAAAAATAACTAATGGGTACTAGGCTTAATACCTGGATGACAAAATAATCTGTAAAACAAACCCCCATCACACAAGTTTACCTGTATAACAAACCTGCACATGTACCCCTGAACTTAAAATAAAAAATGTTACATTGTACACACTGGGAGAAAAATGGATAGATGTCCTTCTTAAAAAATTACGTGGTTCATGCCTGTAATCCCAGAACTTTGGGAGGCCAAGGCAAGCAGATTGCTGAGATCGGGAGTTTGAGACCAGCCTGGCTAACATGGTGAAATCCTGTCTCTACTGAAAATACAAAAATTACACAGGCATGGTGGAACATGCCAGTAGTCCCAGCTACTCAGGAGACAGGAGAATCGCTTGAACCCAGGAGGCAGAGGTTGCAAGAATGAGCCGAGATCATGACACTGCACTCCAGCCTGGGCAACAGAGCAAGACTTCATCTCCAAAAAAAAAAAAAATAAGAAGAATCCTCTAAGAAGTCTGGCATCATCTTGTGTTGGGCATGGTAGTTTCTACCCTGGGAGTCAGAGGGGCTGTAAAGGATGAGGGTGGTCCTGGCAACCAGAGCGATGAGGGAGAAAATCTTAGTCTTTCTAGACAAGGATGATGGAGGGCCTTTCAATTTTCAAGCAGGCAAATGTGAGTTTCCTTCTTTTCTCAGATTTCCTACTCTGCCTTTGCGGTAGCAGTGGATAGTGCTGCTCACAGTGTGAGCCAAGGAGTATGTATATAAAAGTATGTATGATTGTCTCTGAAGCCAGTGCAAGTTGAATCCATGGCTCTTTTTAACCTTGTGGTTATAAAATGACTAGAGACCCAGATGATAAATGATGATGTAGACAGAAGGGTGTCTCCATGGAGACTCGTGAGCACATGACTGCACTTCCTCTGCTTCGCGGTTGGTGGTTAGCTCTGTATTTTGCATTTCTGTTGAAGACTTCATACCCCTGGTGTTCTGATGGACTTTATGAAAAGAGAATAAATTCACTTTATGGCAGTTGCTCTCAAACAGTCCAAAAAATGGACTGCTAAGATGCCAGCCTGGAAACTGCAGAGCAGTCTCTCTCCCGCCATGGTATGAGTTTCTGTGTTCATCCCCAAGGCTCTTGCCAAATTGGGTGATGGGACAGAGGACTTGAGAGCTGCAGTTGCCATGGGGGTGTGTTGGTTTTTGCCAAAGGGAAAAGCATTAATTTTTGAAAATGGCTGTGTCTGGAGATTATTATAAATGAAATACTAACTGAAATTAAGAAATAATATGTAAGAGTCAGTTATGAAATAGATGTTTTATGGAGACAGTTAATCTAATGGAATAGAACTTTAAAAGATAAAATTATTTTTTAAAGACATGACAACTTTTTTTTTTTTCAAATTCTGCTTTTTGGTGGGGCACGGTAGCTCATACCTGTAATCCCAGCACTTTGGGAGACTAAGGCAGGAAGATCACTTAAGGTCAGGAGTTTGAGACTCCCCTAGCCAATATGGTGAAACTCCATCTTTACTAAAAAATACAAAAATTAGCCAGGCATGGTGGTGTGCACCTGTTATCCCAACTGCCTGGGAGGCTGAGGCAGGAGAATTGCTTGAACCCAGGAGGCGGAGGTTGCAGTCAGCTAAGGTCACACCACTGCACTCCAGGCTGGGCAGTGGGGCAAGACTCCATCTCAAAAAAAAAAAAATTATAGAAAGAAAATTTTTCAAAATATTGGTAAGAAATATATGTACATATTACATATTAAACGTATATTAGAATACCTACATATGTATCAATCCAAAGTCCACTACTAGCTGGGCATGGTGGTGCATACTTGTAGTCCCAGGTACAAGGCTGAGATTTGAGCATGGGAATTTGAATCCAACCTGGGCAACATAGAGATCCCATCTCTGAAGAAAAAAGCAGTCAACTACTAAGATAAGTTCTGTTAACATGTTAGAGTATGTGGTTTCACTCGTTTCTTCAGATACATACACACATATACACACACATATTTTAAAATAACATTCTGTTTATCACACAGAACATCTTTCCATGTCATTAAATGTTGCTCTATAATATCATCAATAATTCAGTTTTACCTCCTCTATTATTGAGAGCATGGTCTACTGTCAAAGTGAATTACCAGTCAGTATATAGGAAAATAACCAAGATGTGAAATAGAATGTCACTTTCCTCAATAAAAAGAAAAACCATCAGAATAAGAGATGAGCACTGGAAAGACCCTTTGGGGCTATCTCCTTTCTGTCTTTGCCTTGAGATGTCCCTCTGTGGTCTCTCTAATTCCCTACCGCCTGCTGATCAGCTGAGATGGCTTCTGGTGTGGGAGAGAATTGACAGAAGATTCTCACACAGTGGTCTGTTCTGTAGTTTAACCTCTGATCCAAGATCCTCTTCAACTCCTTTCCCTTCTGCCCTCCCACTCAGTTCTATATAACTATATTTTAAATTTTCACTTTATTCTGCCATTGAACCTGCATGTACTAACAAACACGTGCCAGAGTTAATGCATCATCACATCACCATATTAAAGATCCTTAAATGTTGGCCAGGCACAGTGGTTCATGCCTGTAATCCCAGCACTTTGGGAGGCCAAGGTGGGTGGATTGCCTGAGGTCAGGAGTTCAAGACCAGCCTGACCAACATAGTGAAAACCTGTCTCTACTAAAAAATCCAAAAAAAAAGAAAATGTGATATTCCTTTTGGATTGGTCTTTACTTTGAGAAGTGGGTAAATTTATCATGAAAACAGATTGTACTTTAAAAGGGACTCTTCTGTAATTAATGTAAAAAGTCAAGCTATTGAAAGAATCGATGACTTTAATGGAATGAGATAATCATTCCACTTGCATTCCATCAGCATTGTTGCTGCTGACAACAGAGAACAGGATAGTCCAAGTCAAACCTACTAAAGGTCCTTGAAAGCTGTTTCACAAGTCAGATTTTAAAGTCTGTTTGTGAGTGACAGCCATTGCAACGGTTAAAGAATACTTACCTGCTTTTCCTTCGCCTCAAGAGCAAAAACCAGTTTGGGCTCATTTCTTTCCACCAGCCTAGTCCATGACACCATCCTCCCAACCTGGACTACTGCAGCAGACTGCTGGCTAAATGCCCTCCTTCTCCTACACGCTGCTATTCATTCATTCTGCACTCAACAACCACTGGGATCTGCAAACATCTCAAGGTCACCTCCTTCCCTTGCCTACACCCTCCAGTGGCTTAGAATAAAATCCAGACTCCTTCCCAAGGACTTCCTGAGGAGCCCTCGTCTGCTTCCCCCTGCAACCTCGATACGTACCCTCTCCCCCTACCCATGACAGCCACCAGCATCCTTCTGGCTATTCCTTAAACATGCCAAACTCAATTATGTTTCGAGGCTCAGGGACTTGTTGCCTAGAACACTTTTCTGCTGGTCCTTCATGTGGCTGGCTCTTTCTTGTCCCCAGGACTCAGGTTAGAGGCAATCTCCTGAGAAAGGCCCACCAGGCTTCTGTCCCTAGTGTACCTGTCACTCTGTCACCCCTTACCTCCTTCTCCAGACTTAACCCAATTCAGTCATCACGTTCGGTTATTGATTATCTGTTCTCATCTGGAATATAACCCTGTGAAAACAAGGACCTTATCTGAATTAAACATGGCTTTGCTTCTGGCACTGAGCCCAGTGCTTAGCACATGTACTCCGTAAATATTATTTTTAGTGAATTTGTAAACTTGAGGGATAACTTTGGACCACTCCAGACAAGAAATTCCAAAATCATAATCCAAACTTTAATATCTCTGTATCCATATCTGAAAAGTTCAGATAGAAATTAGCATTTACATTAAAAAATTGTTTTGAAGAATAGATAACACATGCAAAGTGCTTAGAATAAGGCCCAACACATCATTCAATAAATTTAGCCATTATTACTATTCTTCCTAATATCTAGCCTTCAGGGCTGGCTGGATACTTTATAATCTTTAGGTGTGTGAGAAATGTGCCACATTCACCCAGTGTATTTATATTTTGTTTGGACTTACAAGAGTTTCCATTCCTGGAACTGCCCTTACTGAACTTTGTTCTATTGAGCTTAAATTCTTACATTTGAAAAGTATGTACTCTTCGTCTTTCCCCAGAGGCATTCACAGGTAAAGAAGGTACCTGCCCAGGATGCATAATTTGAAGAGTTTCTTCTGCTAGTTACCCCAGATACAGGAATTCTCACTCTAGGAACATTTCACTTTGTGGAATTTACGGATCCAACTGCACTTTAACCAAAGTGACCTAATGAGACTTTGGAATAAGTCTCATTTAATTAGAGAATAATTCCCCTTGCCAAGCTGTAAACACTCATCATGCCTTTACTAAATGCTGAACCTTGTGGGATATATACATTGACCTTAAAACACAGGGAGAGAAGCAGTGGATACTTACATGAACAGATAACCAACATCATTGGTCCTCAGATGGCATTCGACAAATGAGTAGTTGGGGTAGCAAGTACCATAGAATTTCTTCCGTGAATTCACCTTTACCGAACACCTGGTGAAGGTCAGGGTATTGTGCTGTCCTGCCATAAGTTACACAGATATTTGTGTCCTAGTCTTAACAGGAATTCCTGCTCTAAACCTTATGGCCTAAGAAGGTGTTCATGAGGATATTAGATAAATTATGAATATTTTAAAAATCCTAACAAGTTATACCAACCTAACCAATTATACCAACCTAACCAATTATACCAACCTAACCAATCATAACAAGTTATAACACAACCATTAGTTGTGTTAATAAAGCTATCCAGGCTAACAAAACTATTACAACTGGATTCCTTTCACGGAATTCTGTCACTCTGTTTGATTGGTAACTTTGGATTTCTCATGCTGATTTCAAGCCCTTGAATTCACCCTCTGTCCCCCTACTCATTTTCTATATTCCCTGCCTTATTTAAAGATACCTCTGCCAACCTACTCTTCTCCCTTTCATCAATGAAATAGCTAGAAGTCTTTGCATGAAGACACATGGCTTCCCGATGTGACCCTGCCTCCCCATCTGGCCTCAGGTCCAGCCTTGGCTCCTGTCCCTGAGGCCCTTGCGCCTCTCAGGTTTCCTGATGATGCAATGCTTTCTCATGCTTCCGGGCCATCTGCTGGGAACATCCTTCTCCTTGTTGTTGATTCAGAAAAACCCTGCACATCTACACATCTTTCAAGCCTTAACACAAGTAGTGTCCTCTATGAACCTTCCTTGGTTCTGCTGAGCAGACTTGTAACTCATTGTATTATTAATTGTTTGTATACAGGGCCATTAATAGCCCATCTTTGGGACTTAGGAAACAAAGGTGTCTCCTAGGCTTCTGGAGAAATGCAGCCCTCAGCTAGGGCTCACGGTTTGGCAAGCAGAGCCAAACAAAGGCTGGATTTCAGTTCCTGCTTGCCCCAGAGCACAGGCACAGGCTTCGCAAATTTTAGAGGGTCTGTTTGCCTATATATTTTGCTGCCACAGTGCAAACTTCTTGAGGACAGAAACCAGACTTTTCATCCTCATCTCTCAGGGGACAGCTGAATGCCTGGCATGGAGTATGTGCTTAGTAAGTATTCATTCAGTGGGAGTGAAGGAATAAATGAAATATGATGCAAATTGGAAAATTAAGTACATTCACACACAGAGAGAGAAATACATTAATCAAAGAACCAATCCATGGAAATGAAATTGATACTTTTGGCTCACTGGATTTGTCTAATTGACTTGTCTATCTGTAGGCAAAAAGAGAGGGTAAGCATGTGACCTCCTGATTAGCATTTTTGAAGAATCCAGAAAGCACGAAGAGATCTATTAAGTCAGACCAGATGTCTGGAGAATTTTAAAATCTTCTTAATATATTGATGCCAGCATGATTTCCCAAAGATGGGTTCAGACCTGCTCTCCTTGAGTGGTTCTGGCTGCACAGATTAAAAGGAGGTAAACTCATTATAGCTTTAGTGTGGCTGGCTTTGAAAGATTTGAAAAATGTTCTTTTATTGAGACTGGATAGCTGGATGCACTTTTGCTGCCAATATTAACACAGTCCACGGGCTCTCCTGTTATTTTCTGCTAGAGTTTTCTTAGGACATGGAATGGGGTGGGGGTGGGGGTGTGAAAAGCCTTAGAGGATTATGTGTTGCTGGCCTTTTTTTGTTTTTGTTTTTTTTTTTTTTTTCCTGGTCTTGACTCATACAGTAAGTTGAAGGTAAATATTGGGCAATTTATTTAACCACACTATTCCTCAATTTCCTTATTAGCAATGCTGTCTTGTTTATAAGGAGTTTTGAAATTTTTGCAAGCACATAAAACACTGGTGCAAAAATCCAATGTAGCTATCATATTGCTAATCCACTTGATGTCTGTCCAGCAGTGGAGACCACCTGCATCAAACTCACTTGGCATGTTTATTAAAATGCACATTCCCCCAGGCCCACCCCAGACCTTCTGAATTAAAAGCACAAGGAGTGCCACCAAAATTTTCCATTGTAAAACAAGCTCCTGGATTGATTTTGATACATTCTAAAGTATCCTTTTGAGTATTTGCTTTCTGTTATGCCTGAGATTGAACAAGATAGTATGATCACCTAAAAATCCCCTGGTATTTTTCAGGGCTTTCTGGATTGACCCAATCTCAGCCACTTTTCCCAGAGCTACTGCATATTGTTATTGAATTATTCATTTAAAAAATATCTGAAGCTTTATTTTGCCAGTCCTTTTGCTCAAAATGTAGATAATCTGGTAGGATGTTGAGGACTAGTAGTTCATAGTCAGAGGTAGGATAAAATTAATACTCAGGCTTCCAAAAGTAAAAGAATAAAGCCAGTGAGCATAATCTCTCTGCTTTCAGTTTAATGTTGGACTTCCCCTAGGAGACCCAGGATTGATGTCCTGTTCTTGATCTGGTCACTGACTCAGCTTTGACCTTGGAAAAACCATTGATCTTTCCACACAGTTTCCCCCTCGACAATATATGCTTTCTCCATCATCACGAAATATTTTTCAGAGGAGCTTTTAGTTTATTAGGAGGAAAGTTGTGTTATGGTAACCATATATTATGCAACCAGATGTAATTTATGAAGCAGCAATAGCCTTAGATTATGGATTGGTAATGGTGAGGATGTCTTATGACTGAAGAGGAACAAAAAAAGCTTACCTAGTCCTTCCCTTTGTGTTGAGAACTGAAAGGCTTATGGATTTATGGAATAAGCTACTACAGTACCTGCAAAAATACTACAGAAATGGCAAAGAGACATTCAGAGTTCCTGTTTCTCTACTCAGAAACCTGGGAGAATGGAAGAACTGCTGCCTACCTCTAGCTTTGCTTCACTACCTGCTCTTGATAGATGATTCTACTGTATCACACTTAACATCCTTTTTGCCACCTTTTCTTAAACTGTTTCACTATCTCAAGATCTGTTACTAGTTCTACTGATGCAAAACCAATCACCACAAATTTAACAGTGTATGTAAAACACACATTTATTATCTCACTGTTTCCATGGGGCAGGAGTCCAGGCACAGCTTATCTGGGGCTTCTGCTAATGGTCTCACAAGGCCGAAATCAAGGTGTCAGTGGGGCTGCATTCTCACATGGAGGACCAACTAGGGAAGAATCTGCTTCCAAGCTCCCTTGGGTTGTTGGCAGCATTCATTTCTTGCAGTGGTAGAATTCGTGGTAGCTTGCTTCTTCAAATCCAACAACGGTGGGAATCTCTCTTGATTTCAATAAGAAATCTTAAGGCTGTAAAAGATAAATGGACTTCATACCCATTAGGATAGTTATTATGAAAATAAAATAAAATAAAATAAAAACAAGAAATAAGTGTTGGTGAGCATGTAGAGAAATTGGAACTCTTGTGCACTGTTGATGAAAGTATAAAATGTTGCAGCCACTATGAAAAACAATATGATGTTGCACTTCTGTGTGTATCCCTCAAAAAAATTGAAAAGAGAGACTTAAACAGATAATTGTACACTCATGTTCATAGGAGCATTATTTATAATAGCCAGATGGTAGGAAAAAAACTACTGTTCATCAATGGATGAATGGATAAAGAAAATGTGGTACATACATACAATAGAACATGATTCGGCCTTAAAAAGGAAGGAAATTCTAACTCATGCTACAACATGAACCTTAAAAACATTATGCTAAGTGAAATAAGCCAGTCACAAAGGACAAATATTTGAAGATTCTACATATATGAGGTATGTAGTGTAGTGACATTCATAGAGACACAAAGTCAAATGGTGGTTTCCAGGGATAGGGGGAGAGGAAATGGGAATTAGATCATTAGATGATTTCCACCAATATATCCCAGAGTTTATAGTATTAGGAGTAGATGAGTTGGTACTCTCTCTATACCCTAAAACTGATATAGTTTGAGTATCCCTAGTCCAAAAATTTTAAATCAAAAATGCTCCAAAATCCAAAACTTTTGAGTGCCGACATGATGCTACAAGTAGAAAATTTCACACCTGACCTCATGTGACAGGGTGCAGTCAAAAACACAGTCAAAACTTTGTTTCGTGAACCAAATTATGTAAATATTGTATAAAATTACCTTTAGTCTGTGTATACAAGGTGTATATGAAACACAAATGAATTTCATGTTTGTACTTGGGTCCTATTCCCCAAGATGACCTCATTTTACATATGCAAATATTCCAAATTCCAAAGAAATCTGAAATCCAAAGCACTTCTGGTGCCAAGCATTTGGGATGAGGAATACTCAACCTGTATTCTTACAGTATAGCAGATCCCTGTCACATTCCTGTTTCTAAAAAGCCACGTGGCCACACACCTGCTTTATTATCCCTTTATTATCTCATCATTGTCATGGGTCATTACTATTTGTGGCAATTTACTGAAGGCAATTAGAGTCAATCTTGTTGATAGTAATGAAATGTAGCTAACAATACATCTATTATTAATTGGTCAAATACTATGAGCCAGTCATTCTATTAAGCATGTTTCTGTTATTTCACTTAATCCTCACATCCTTCTGAGACAAGTTACGTAACCATCCTTTCAAAGGTGAGAAACAGAGGCTCAGAGTTTTGATAACTCACTTTGAATCACAAACTTGTTGGTAGAGTTAGAATTCAAATCCAAGTCTGTCTAACTGCAAATCTCTGGTCTTCCATTACACTGAATCCAGGAATATTAATTATGTTTATTTCATAAGGAAAAAGGATTTATCAGAATTAAAATGTAAATGTGACTTTGTAGAAACAGCTTGTTAATAATCATAGTTCCTAAAATTTCATTTTAACTCAGGAGCATTTTTTAAAGTCAAAGTTATGTAGGTCCTACAAACAAGCTGTTGTACATTCAAAATAGAATGCTTCCTATTTCATGTCAAAAGTGCAGATTTGCTTCCTGATAAGATGTACTATTTGGAGACTGCCTATTTTTTATTGTGATTCAGGTGCAAATAACAGGAAAACATTTTTTTCCTATCTTGGCAAAAGAGGTATTCCTAAAAAAGAATACTTAATGTAATGATTTAAATTGCTTTTTTTTGTTGTTATTGTGAATTGGCAGAAAGCAAATTTTAGCACAAGATTCAAAGAAGTAACAATGGTTTACTGACTTAGACAAGTCCAGCCAGGGAATTTCCCAAGACTCCAAGCCATGAGGCGGGCCCTCAGAGACACTGGCTGCTCTTCCCTGTCCAAGAAAATGAAAAAATGCAGAACTGCAGCGTATTGAAGAGACAGCCAGGCATATTTCCTTTATTTATTTATTTATTTATTTATTTTTTGAGATGGAATCTCGCACTGTCACCCAGGCTGTAGTGCAGTGGTGGGATCTCGGCTCACTGCAATCTCCGCCTCCTGGGGTCCAGCCGTTCTCCTGCCTCTGCCTCTTGAGTAGCTGGAGTCCCACTACAGGCATGCACCACCATGCCCAGCTAATTGTTTTTTGTATCTTTAGTAGAGATGGGGTTTCACCATGTTGGCCAGGATGCTCTTGATCTCCTCACCTCATGATCCACCTGCCTCAGCCTCCCAAAGTGCTGGGATTATAGATGTGAGCCACCACGCCCAACCGAGTCAGGCATATTTCAACTCAAAATGAACTACTTTGCAAGGCCTTATATCCATGTATTTAAATTAAAAAAAAAAAAAGTCTAGCATCAAAAGAGAAACAAAAAAACCAAACTTGTTTTTGTAACCCTTAGACCACTCAATAAATGGTCATTTTTATGTAATATAGCTTTTAAATGGTGCTGAAATGTAAAGAAAATATTTTTTTAAATATTCTTTTTTTTAAGAGAAATTCAGTTCTTAATTCTTAAGGTAAAAATGTTTTCAAAGATTTTTCAAAAGGAGTGTAAAAATTGGCAACAAATAAATTTGAATGTGAAAGACAATCATTCTCTCTCTCTCATTTCACTCGATCTGTTCTAAACTACATGCTGTTTCTTGTGTTTTCAGAGCACACACATGTTTTAACCGTCTGGATCTGCCCCCCTACCCATCCTTTTCCATGCTTTATGAAAAACTGTTGACAGCAGTTGAAGAGACCAGTACTTTTGGACTTGAGTGACCTGGAAGCAGAATTCCCATCTTTGTGGATAGGCAGTTTCAGAAGCTGCCTTCTGGAAGAATGACTGAACATTGGAAGTTTCAAGAGGATGCTTTCTTTAGGATAAAGCTGCGTGCTGTTATTTTCCAGGAACAAGTGCTCTGTTACATTTGGGGACTGGAGATGAGTCCTCTTGGAAGGATTTGGGTGAGCTTGATGCCCAGGGAACAACCCAACCGTCTTTCAATCAACAGTTCTTGACTGCCAAACTTTTTCCATTTGTTACGTTCCAAGACAAAGGTGAACCCGTACATGATCAGCTCCACGGTAATTTTTAGGGACTCAGGAGAATCTAGAAACTTTCGAACGTGGTTCAAGCCAAACTGGCAGCACTTGGCCCAATCTCCAAATTAGTGCAAGTTAAATAATATAATAAAAGTAAATATATTTCCTGAAAGTACATTCATTTAAGCCCTAAGTTATAACAGAATATTCATTTCTTGCTTATGAGTGCCTGCATGGTGTGCACCATAGGTTTCTGCGTTCATGGGACATGAGTGAAAACGAAACCAAGTCAATATGAGGTAACTTTACAGATTTGCAATAAGGTGGTCTCTGACAATGTATATGCAAGTGGTATGTGTGTAATTATGGCTAAAGACAAACCATTATTCAATGAATTACTAATGACAGATTTTATGCTTTATAATGCATGAAAACAATTTTAAAATAACTAGCAGTTAATCACAGCATATCAGGAAAAAGTACACAGTGAGTTCTGTTTATTTTTTTGTAGGTTCATTCTGTTTATGTTCTTTAGGATGTATATAAGAACCTACCTATCATACTGTATGCATCACTCGTTCCATTTTCATGTTCCATGCATACTCGGGCATCATGCTAATATGTATCCTTTTAAGCACTCTCAAGGAAACAAAAGGGCCTTTTATTTTTATAAGGGTAAAAAAAATTCCCCCAAATATTTTGCACTGAATGTACCAAAGTTGAAGGGACATTACAATATGACTAACAGCAACTCCATCACTTGAGAAGTGTAATAGAAAATAGCTTCTAAATCAAACTTCCTTCACAGTGCCGTGTCTACCACTACAAGGACTGTGCATCTAAGTAATAATTTTTTAAGATTCACTTTATGTGATAGTATGATATGCATTTATTTAAAATGCATTAGACTCTCTTCCATCCATCGAATACTTTACAGGATGGCATTTAATACAGATATTTCGTATTTCCCCCACTGCTTTTTATTTGTACAGCATCATTAAACACTAAGCTCAGTTAAGGAGCCATCAGCAACACTGAAGAGATCAGTAATAAGAATTCCATTCTCCCTCATCAGTGAAGACATCACAAATTGAAACTCAGAACTATATTTCTAAGCCTGCATTTTCACTGATGTATAATTTTCTTATTAATACTAAGAAACAATTTTTCTATGGTATCTCCAAAACTGCATGACATCACTAGTCTTACTTCTGCTAATTTTATGAGAAGGTGTCCTTCATTTTAATTGCTTTTGGGGTTACACCACATCTGTTTATTTCTTGACTAATCAGATTTTCAATACAGTAAAGTAAAATTGGGGGTAAGAAAAGCATTGGATTAACATATGGTTTGCCAGCCTATGGGTTTACAGACATTGCCCAAACATTTCTTTGAGATCTATATTTATAAGCAGCCATGGAATTCCTATTTATGGGATGTTGGCAATCTTACATTTTATAGAGGTCATATGCATAGTTTTCATAGGTGTTTTGTAAGAACTGATTGCTCTCCTGTGAGTTAAGCTATGTTTATTATTGGGACCCTCAAGAGGAATACCACTTATGTTACACTCCTGCACTAAAGGCTTGTACTGCAGTGTGGGGAAATGTTCTGAAAAAGGGTTATAGAAATCTGGAAATAAGAAAGGAAGAGCTATCTGTATACTATAACTGAAAGAGAAAAAAAGAAAAAATTTTGACTGGAAATGTTAGTTTGTACTTATTGATCATGAATACAAGTATATATTTAATTTTGCAAACTGTTTTTACTTGTTTGTATTCTTTTCATTATAAGGAAAAGCAGTATAACACATTTTTTTTAAGTTACAAATTTGATGGTATACAAGATGTTTCAGGGCTGGCATTCTCTAAGCAGCAGATAAAGGTTGCATCTTTTCAACCTTCAATACACTCAGAGATCATGTTAGCATTCGTTTGTGTTTGAGACATTTAGTTATGCTATTTCATATTATTAGGTAAAAGAGATTTGAAATAAACTGTATCTCCTTAATTATTTCTAACAAATACATTTCTTTAAGGCATCCAACTTTTTCCCAAATAACAGTTCACTTTAATGTGTGAAGACATTCTTAATTAGTATAATCACCTAGTTGATACTGTTCTCAGATTGGGAATGATCGAAGATGTACTTAGCATATCAGAACACCATGCTAACTTACCTATTATTCTTTCTTAGTAAAACAAAACAGCCAATAATAACTAAATAAAATATTAAATAACATTTCCACAGAATAAATTAGACTTTCATATACTCTACAATTAGAAATATCCATAAATATTTTCTTCTGGACTGTGAACCCAGATAACTAGGCTTTCTGGTCTTGTTTTAAGTGATGCCTTCTGTACCATAGAAGACACTCTTAATACATCCTATATGTATGCAGAGCATCTCTTAGATGAGAGAAGAAGCACACCATTGGCATTCACTCTATGCCAGTTTGATGTTTGTTTGATGATGGAGCTACAAGCGTCTAAATCCGCCCATGTAAAGCTCAGCATACAGTTTAGTACAGTAGACCCCAGGGTTCAATAAAGTATTTTAAATAAAATGTGGTAAGTTCTACAATCAAGGAATGAAGAGAGAAGAGAAAGAACAGCTTATTCCATCTGGGAGATTCAATAATGGCTTCATATAGAGATGTTAGTGTGGCTAAAATAAGGACATCGATGCTGTTTCTACTGGGAACTAATGGCAAGTAATGGTGCGTCAATACTGGTCAAGTGTTGAAGCCGGGATGCCAAGTACACAAGAGTATAAAGTGTATAGGGAGCTGAACGGTGAAGGAGCAACTCAAGGATTTTCAAATGATCAAAGAAATTCCAGAATTAAGTCAGGTCGTTTCCCTGTTTTCCGTCATCTATTCTACAATGCACCGTTGGTTTTCAGTGTGAAAAATCCCAATCCCTGAGCCCAAACCACTTCTGGAGTCAAAACATTTTTCTTGTGCACAAAATGAATGGATCTTGGTCAAAGAAGTATGGTCACAATTTTCTAGCATATAAAAAGGAAAATCCGTTTTACCTGCACAACAATCAAAAATGGCAAAAATGCATTCAAGTGTCTGACAGTAGTGGTAGAATATGGTTGCATCATGCTGTATAGTTTCAAAGTGCTTTCAGGTACATCATCCATGTTGCTCCTCACACACTTTGTAGGGTACAAGTATCACGTTCCATCTGGGTTGAGGCTGTTTTTCATGGATGGCCTGTGGCATCATTTTCATTACTTCATAGGCACAATTCTGTGTTTCATCTTGAGAAATGTGGAGACTAATATTTGTACCAATATATTCCACTTTCAGTGAGGTTTCCAAGATGCTTCCTCCAAAGTCTCACTTTCTTCAACAGACACATTTAAAATGTGACACCTTCTGAAAAGTCCATGAAGAGATTAGTACCTTCATGGAAAAAAATGTTCCCATAGACCTATGTGCACTTCATGACTTGTCATGAGAAATTTAAAAAACAGAAGGCAAAATTTGATTGCTTTCGATGGATTTTTACAGAACAGTCATTCAGTTTTCTCAAGGGTTATTTGGAAACAAGATAATGGAAAACACTAATCAGAAGCCTTATTTTATTTTTTAATTTTTAATAGGGATGATCAGTAAGCCCTGATAGCTGAGTTCCAGTGATATCCAAGAAGGACCCAGTGCAGCTTCTCCTTTTCTCCCGTCCTCCTCCCATTCATCTAATGACTTCTTTTCTATCTTTCTACACAAATTTTATTTATGATTTGACCACCTCTAACAAGACAAATATAATGCATGTAGGAGTCTGTTCAATTTTACCTTATTCAGGAAACTCCATAATTATGTGAAATGATGCAATGCCATTATTAAGAGATATCTGTAACCCTGCGTAATAAAAGCATGCATAGGAAGAATGTGGTCTAATCTCCAAATAGAGTCTGAGTTTCAGGGCCTTTTGCATTTTTTTTTTTTTGAGACAGTCTGGCTCTATCACCCCAACCTCCACCTCCAAGGCTCAAGTGATCCTCCCACCTTAGCCTCCTGATTAACTGGGACTATAGGTGTACACCACCATACCCAGCTAATTTTTGTATTTTTTTATAGAGACAAAGTCTCAGTATGTTGCCCAGGCTGGTCTCAAACTCCTGAGCTCAAGTGATCCACCTGCCTTGGCCTCCCAAAGTGCTAGGAGTAATTGTAGGTATGAGCCACAGTGCCTGGGAGGCATTTTTTTGTTTGCTTTTGTTTTTTGTTTTTTTGTTTGTGATAGGTCTGGCTGTCACCTATGCTGGAGTGCAGTGGTGCGATCTTGGCTCACTTCAACCTTCACTTCCCAGGCTCCAGCCAGCCTTCCACCTCAGCCTCTGAGTAGCTGGGACTACAGGCATGCACCACCATGCCCCCTAGTCAATTTTTTGTATTCGTTGTAGAGACAGAGTTTTGCCATGTTGCCCAGGCTAGTCTTGAACTCCTGAGCTCAAGCAATCCTCCCACTTTGGCCTCCCAAAGTGCAGACGTGAGGGATCACAGACGTGTGCCAGTGGGGCTTGCTCTCTTTAATCTGCTTTCTGATTTAGTAGATGAGAGACCTTATCTACTCTGGACCCTAGCCATTTACTTCCATCTTACTGCCATGTTTAAATTAATGAGAATGTCACTTTTAGATTCTAATTTTGCAAAACTTAATTCTTTCCTGTTCCTTTGTGTTTTCCAAATTAATTTGTTTGTCTTGCATGGCTACAAAGGAAAGACATTAACGCTTTCTGAATTGTGGCTCAAGGCCAGCTACTGCCCACTGAAAGGGTGATGAAAATGAAAAAGAGAAAAGAGGAGCCCAGCAGTTGTGCCTCCCTCAAGAATGTAATGCTAATTATTGACCAACTGTCAAGATTCAGAGTGGTAACAGCATTCCAAGGAGCTGGCACGAAGGATGAGAATGTGTGTGCTGCCTTTATCATAGCCATCTGGGCCAGAAGGAGCAAAAGGATGGTTAGGACAGCAGTGCAGCAGAGGGAAAGTTAAAACAATGGTGATGGATCATCTTAGGGCATGCTGGTGGGGGGTAGGAACATACTTCGATTTGGTTTCTGACTGAGAAGAAGAAAGCTATGCTGCCTAATGAAGGCACAGCTTGATCTATTTGATAAATACCCTCATTTTATAACTTCAGTAATTTAACATTTTCTGTATTGCAAAATGGAATTCAGTCCCAAAGTATTAAAGCTAGCCATACCTTAATCAGGAGACTCAACAATTAAGCCTGAAATTATGTTGTGGACTTTTTTCATTTAAGAATTAGTGTTACTATTATTGAACATGTATGAAATAAAAGAAAGGGTGCTGTTATTTCATTAAACTTAATTTGTTTTTTAGCAGACATTCCTTGACATTAGAATAGCATTTGAGACATTTTCATGGTTTTTGTTAATCTGGAAAGCAAAAATCCTAAGAGTGAGGTTGCAAATGGAGACTGAATCAGTGTTTCTGATTCAGGAAATTAATCAAGACCAAAAATACATTTGCTTAGATTTTATCTGCAAAGTTCTTTATTTGACTTTCATAATTGAACAGCTCAGCAAAATAAGATGGCCCTAGTTGTATGGTTTCTGGGGAACACAGGAGAATTAAATGCATGTATGTAATATTTATGTCTAGTGCCCTTCGGCAGGTGATACCTTTCTATCCAACTTTTAAGATATTACAAGCTGAGGAATGTGGATAGCTGTGTTGTGTGATTCAGACTGAATCAGCTATAACTGAGGCAGGTAAGGAACCATCAGTAAACTTCTGGTTACTGTCACCTTCTGTAAAAAAGAATGGCTGATGTTCCAGAAATACTTTGGCAGGATTGACCAGGAATGAACACAGAATGGGATGTTCTTTTAGGACCGTAATGCTCTAAAAGTTATAATTACAACCTATTTTTCTCTACATGATAGCATAAGTAAAGTTTGAGGCTGCTAATATGTTGGAAAGTGCTTAAAATTACACATTTTTATAATAGGGATGCAGGCATTCCAAAATGAATAAAAATACATGCATCTCTCTCGCCTCTTACTGAAAGTATTAACCTAATTTTATAATAATGATTACTTTTTAATATTAAGGGTCTGTAAAAAAAATTATTTCTAAGATTTCAGTAGAACACAGGTGGTGTATTTTTTTAAGCTTTTCATTTCTCTTCACCAACCTCAGTCGATATGTTCACTATTCGGTGTGTCACAGTTAATAGTGGTATTTCAATTTTTGCATTGATTTAAGCTTCATATTTATTTAATGTGACTTTTAATGGAGAATAATAATGGTAGATACTTGCTATTAGCATAAGGTTATATGGCTCTCAATTCACTTTATACGTAATTTTTTTTTTTCAAAGTAAATAATGCAGACTGTTGACATCCTAGAAATGGTTTCTGGGTGGTATTATATGGGGCCTAGGACTCTGAACCGGGACTAGTTGTTTGTTTTCTGGAAAGTCTGTATTCTTATTCTCAACTGCACCCCTGACTCTTTTGTTGTATTTTTTATGATTCTGAAATGCTTTGAGGGAAAGATTTTAATGTGTACAATTTGTTTTATTTTCATACTGATCTCTATTTTTGTTTAAAACCACGTTGCATCATGAAATCACTTAATCCAAAATAAATCTTCTTTAAGAAAATTGATTATGACTTTCCTGTAATACTTTTGGGGAGAGAAAACTCAGAAGAGAGGAGAATAAAAGTAGAAGTAAAGATTTCAGGCATTAGTATGCAGCTCTAGAAATATGGGAGGTTCTATTTTCATAGTTTCTGTAACATTTTGTTTATTTTTATTTATCAATACAATATTTGTTTATTTTGTTTGGAATCTATTTTGTTTATCCCTACAAGAATATTTTACTATTTGATAGGCAGTTAATGTTAAAGGAATGAATAATAACACAAATCATAATTTCTTAACTCACACGGGTTGAGACTATTTGTTAAGCCATCTTAATTGAATGTTTAATTCATAAACACATATGCACACCGCTACCCCCACCACCACTAACACACACATCAATTTAATCTAGGGGTTGCATGTTCATATATATGCCTGCAGGGACCAGGTAGGTATTTAACAAGTGAAATTGTCTAAGTGGAAGCAACACAGAGTGGTAGGGCTTACCTAAGGGGGCATTCTAATATTTTGCTCCAGCAGCTAGCCACATGAAATTCCAGTCTAGTGTTAAAAGATCTGGTATATCAAGGGAAACCCAGAAACTCAAAATTTTGTGTGATATTTCCAGATATTTTTAGTACTGGGTGAATCAAACCAAATATATCTACAGATTAATCTGCCTTGCAGCAATTTGGAACCCTTGTTTTAATGGATAACATTATCTTTTATATCTGGTTGACTAGTGGTGTAAATTGACCAGTTAAGTAAAATGTTTCTAAAACATGGCAGTTAATTAAAAGAGATGGGGAAGGGAAGGGAGAAAGGCATATATATATTTTATATATATATGTACATATATATATATATACTGTGAGGGCAGTCAATCAGTAAGGGTTGCTCTTAAAACGATCTGTATTTACCAACTCATGTTAATTCATATGAATTAACTCGTGAAAACCAACTTGTGTTAATTCATATGAGTTAAGAGGAACCCTCTCAAGATTTTATGGAATCGATGTGTCATTAAACTTTTTATTCCACATTTTAGACTAAAAATGAATTTCATATATCACATGAGAGCATTTAAAGCAGAAGATTCATCTGCTATCACTGACTGAAGTCTGACATGGTTATTGAAGGGGGAAGAGCAAGATACTGATTCACAGCACTGACTTCCTGGTTTTTGTGTCATGACATCCCTCTATACCCTTTGACCTTAGTGTGTTTTTAGAATGATAAATATATCTGCCTTCATGATTTATTTTAATGTAAACTTGAACCCTATTTAATTAGTGAGTGTATAGTAATAAATAATAATGAATAATTCCCATTATCCATCATGCCAGGAAGTCTTTCATACTGTTATTTATTTCATGCTTAAACCAGCTAAAAACATTGTTTTAAGCTTGAAGTTAAGTTTAAGTATGAAGTTGAAGTCTCTTCATACATTTCTCCTCCTTTTCTTACTCAAAAATGTTTACCCATTAATGACTTTTTTCCCTTCTAAATAGACAGGTCATTTGTCAATCAAAGTAAACTTTGGAATTATAAGAATAAAAAAAAATGAGAATATCTGATAAAGGTATGTTTACCTTGATACACATGAGTTTCACACACTTTATTTATCCAATTATTTTCAAATACTTGTATGGATAGATCCTTCCAAAAGATGTTTAGTCACTGGTTTTTCATTTGGAAAGGAAAAGCTAAGTGCCAGGTGTGTTGGCTCACACCTGTAATCCTAGCACTTTAGGAGACTGAGGCGATCACCTGAGGTCAGGAGTTTGAGACCAGCCTGGCCAACATAGTGAAACCCTATATCTACTGAAAGTAAAAAAATTAGCTGGGTGTGGTGGTGGGTGCCTGTAATCCCAGCTACTCAGGAAGCTAAGGCAGGAGTCGCTTGAACCTGGGAGGCGGAGGTTGCAGTGAGCCAAGTTTGTGCCATTGCACTCCAGCCTCGGCAACAAAGAGTAAAACTCTATCTCAAAAAGAAAAAAAAAAAAAAAGGAGAAAAGCTAGAAACTTTCTAAAGTGTAAATTATTGGAAGAATATATATTGTCCAACAATTTATAATGTGATTAAATACCACCCTTGCTACACAGAATATCAACCCTCAGCTAGTATAAGAATTCATGTCTAGGTTGGTATTCATTTAGCATAGAAACTGGATCCCAAGTCCAAATTCCTGAGCCTCGTCAACACATCACTCTCCCTACTCCTGTCCCCAAATTAAATTCCTGATTCATAGCCGAGTAAAGACCTACTTTTTAGAGGCTTTTTTCTCAATATCGAAACTAATCTCTTTAGAATTGAATTAAACCATATGAAGGACCTCTTTTTAGTACAAGTAGAGTCAGGTCTAAAAAGACTGAATGCTTTGGAATAAATGTTTGTGTCTCCTCAAAATCTGTATGTTAAAACCTAATTTCCAATGTGATAGTGTTTAGAGATGGGGCCTTTAAGAGGTGACTAGGTCCTGAAGGTGGAACTCCCATGAATGGAATTAGTACCCTTATAAAAGAGGCCCCATAGATTCCTTCTGCCATGTGAAAACACAATGAAAGGACAGCAATCTATGAGCTAGGAAGCCAGGCCTTACGGGGCTCCAAACCTGCAGGAGCCTTGATCTTGAACTGCAGAACTGTAAGAGATAAATTTGTGTTGTTTATAAACTACCCAGTCTCTGGTATTCTGCTACAGCAGTTCACATGGACCAAGGCCCGAAAGAAACCAAGAGGTTACTTGTTTTTTCCTAAACCCACATTCACAGTTTGACCTTCTGCATCTTATTTCAAGGGAAAGGCAAATTTCAGAAAGAGAAAGCCAGCATGTAAAGAGAAGCAGGATAATATATTTTCTAATACTTAAAACAGCGCTGGTCCAGATTGCCCACTTCAGGTATTCCTGGGGCAGAGGAACCTGAATGAAAAGAGTCCAGGTCCTTTTGATGTGTCCAGAAAAATGGGAGGGCCCCCAGATGAGATGGTCAGACTTACCTAAGGCTGGACAACTTCCCTACACTCTGGACTGGCCTGGAAATTCAAGAGAAATCTGAAGTAATCAAATCCCCAAGAAAGAACACAGCTCTGGATTCTTGAGCCTGTCCTAGCTAGAATAGCACTCCTCCTCTGGGAGAAAGTGAGGGAGAATGAAGAGGAGCTATGCATTTCCCTTAGGAGCCAATTCCAGTCTTAAATGATTGGCTTTCCAGAACAAAACAAAACAAGCCATTTTTAATTGTTAGCTAAGGAACTATTAACCAATTAGTGCTAATTTACTATTACTCCTTATCAGCATTTCTAAAACCTTGTATTAAATCACCAATAATAATAAAAGACCCTTCAAATATGAACATGTAGCTAGCTCTATCAACACAAAATTATTCGTGTTTATTTTTACGGAAATTAAAATTTTTTATATGTCAAACTTGGTTTCAATTTGAAAATAGAATTTTTCCCCTTTAGCTTTAATAACAACTGGTTATTATTAAATAATCCTAAGCATTAAAGACATTGGATGATACAGTAAGATACTACTTTGACTTTGCCCCTTCCTTGACTTGCTGCTGTGTACCCTGAGGTGTGCATACACTGGCTTGAAAAGCAATGTGTATATCATCAGTCTCTTCTTATACCATAGTACTGATCATTTGGAGTGAAAATGTTTGGGTTTGTTTCTCTCTCATCTGCAATTAGCCTGTCTGTTATGTCACTCATAACAATATTTAAGGAGGAATGAAGATAACAGGCTGCCTGAAACTTAAAACCAAGCAGGAATGCCAATAGTGTGTGGCTGAAGTGCATGTACCTGTCTTTTCCGTGCCGCCATGGAGTTCAGGTGTGGTAACAGTTGTATGAGTGCACATTAGCAAATGTTTTCTAACTGACTTTGAACCTGTAGTTAGCTAAGGCTTTTTTACTTAAGACATAAAATCGTATATCAAAATTAGCCTGACACCTTGGAGAAATGACTGCTTCTAGGAAAATACAAGATAAGACTAGAGCATCTTGTAGTGCTAGAAACTGAAGGGATTTTTAAAAAGAAAACAAAAAATCACCATGAGAGTCTGTCTTTTAGTTATGCAGGAGCTAACTAACAGAGCGCCAGTGGCCAAAGCTGCAACCATTTGGACAAAAAAATAAAGTAGTATCTGATTATAATACAAAGCATAAAATAGAACTAAGTCCATACTGATAAAAAATTGATTGAATAACCAATAAATGAAGAGACAAATCTGGGCAGAAGAATTCCAAATAACTTATGTAGATACTTCACCCTCAAGTGAGGCTACCCATACTGACTTCTTTCCAAAGAGTACAGCAAAGGAAGGAGGAAAGGGGAGAAAAGTTACTTTACAGTGAAGAAGCATGAGAAACACTACACCTCAGCCAGATGTTCAAGTTCAACATCAACCGTTATAAATCATGTGAACAGTGTGTGTATTTGATATGAGGTGACAAAAATGACACTTTATCTCTGTGGTTTTTCTTCCCAAAACACATAATCCCAATCTAACCATGAGAAAATCATCAGACAATCTCCAATAGAGGGACACTCTACAAAATATCTAACCAGTGCTCTTCAAAGCTGTCAAAGTCATCAAAATCAAGAAAAGTCTGAAAAATGATCACAGCCAAGAGGAGCCTAATGAGACATGATGACTAAATGGAACGTGTGTACTGGATAGGATCCTACAACAGAAAGAGGACATTAGGTAAATAAAAAAGGAATTTGAATGATGTATGGGCTTTAGTTAATAAAAATGTATGGATTTCTTAATTATAATTAATGTACCATACTAACGTAAGATGTTGGCCAAGAAAACTGGTGTGAGGTAAATGGAAACTCTCTCTACTAGTTTCTCAATGTTTCTATAAATCTAAAACAAATTTTAAAATTAAAGTATTTAAAATTTAATAGCTAATTTTAACATTAGCCCTAAAAGCAGAATATGTAACGCAGCCCCCAAATCAGTTCATTAATGGTTCTTTACTCATAGGGTAACCAGAGGCCAATCTTTAACTGCAACCAATGGATAAGAATGAGCAGAGACAACTGCATAAACACCTAGCAATGAGAAGAATATGAGGAAGCACTGGTGGTTCAGTGGTAGAATTCCTACCTCCCACACAATGGAAGAATATTTGTTTCATAGGTAAGCAATGTTTTCATTCTAAGCAATGTAATTGTGTTATAGATAGTAAATCTGATATTTTGTATTAAAAGTAAATGGAGTTTTTAAAAAAACAGAAAAGAAAAGAGAATTATTAGTTACAGAGAAATACTTCAGTGACAGAATCCACATAGTAAAGTGAATAAAGTGCCAGAGACTTGGAAAGCAGCTACCATGGTGCCATGCCGAAAGGTTCTAGAGTAGTTAGCTCATTACACATGTGGGTGTGCAGAAATATAAAGAAGCAGTTTCAACTAAGTAGTCAACTAAATTCGTCGTTCAAGCCACACATGACACTGTTTGTCAAGTAATTTATAATATATCTATTTCTCTTTTTACTTATTAGAGTAATACCTTCACTAATCTTCTATTTCCAAGAACTAAATTATTCCACACAAAAGACTTTTACAGCTTATTATAACTCTCTAAGTGTGAAAAGTCTAAATATTTTAACTCTTCTTATGGAAGTCTTTTCAAAGATATACAAATATCTATGATCTTAAATAGGACACACGTAGAAAATGTGTTTGTTGATGACTGAGGGCCGCCCTTATAGACAACAAAAAATATTATGCTGTAATTGTTGGATAGATATTCAACTGTTTTATCCCTAAATTAAATGGTCCAGACTATGCTTTATCACTAATACCTTTCTAATTCTCTTTCTGGTTCACTAAAATTTCATCTTCTGCTTCATTTTGACTCAGATAGCCCCTCCCCATTCTCTACTTTGCTGCCTTAAAATAATGATATGCTCGGAAATCAGATACACAAACTCACTTAACCTCTGGCTACATGAATAGAGAGGATGTTGTTGACAAGAACCTGAGGGCTATTCTTGGATACAGGATGAAAGTGCACATGTTAGAGAAGAGTGTGAAATAGTAACTTGCTCACCTGGTTGTCATGTAGCAGTAAAATTTATCCCCCCACACATCTCGGGAAAAAAAATTGATTGGTGGGAACAGGAGAATGGCCTAGTGTTACAAAACTGTAAGTATAATTAAAAGGAACATCTACCAATAACAAGTAGTAATTATCATCCACTCACCATTATCGCACAACAAGGAATAAATTTTAAAACATTCATAAGAAGAGAAGGAGAATTTCAGAATAGCTGTCCTTTAAGTAAATTAACCTTTATTAATAATCAGGTTGGTCCAGAGTGGGAGAAAATTTTGCAATCTATCCATCTGACAAGGGTCTAATATCCAGAATCTACAAGGACCTTAAACAAATTTACAAAATGGAAAAAAAAAAAACATTAAAATGCAAGCAAAGGACATGAACAGACACTTCTCAAGAGAAGACATGCATGTGGCCAACAAGCATATGAAAAAAAGCTCAACATCACTGATGATTAGAGAAATGCAAATCAAAACTACAATGAGATACCATCTCATGCCAGTCAGAATGGCAATTTGTTAGAAAGTCAAGAAATGACAGATCCTGGCAAAGTTGTGGAGAAATAGTAATGCTTTTACAGTGTTGGTGGGAATGTAAATTAGTTCAACCATGTGGAAGATGGTGTGGTGATTCCTCAAAGATCTAGAACAAAAAAACCATTTGACCCAGCAATCTCATTACTGGGTATATACCCAAAGGAGTATAAATCATTCTATTACAAAGACAAATGCACACATATGTTCATTGCAGTGCTATTCACAATAGAAAAGACATGGAATCAACCCAAATGCCCATCAGTGATAGACTGGATAAGAAAAATGTGGTATATATACATAATGGAATATTATGCAGCCATAAAAAGAAATAAGATCATGTCCTTTACAGGGACATGAATGAACCTGGAGCCATTGTCCTCAGCAAACTAATGCAGGGACAAAAAACCAAACATCACATGTTTTCACTTATAAATGGGAGCTGAACTATGAGAACACATAGACACAGAGACGGTAAGAACACACAGTGAGGCCTGTCAGGGGGTGGGGGTGGCAGAAGGGTGAGCATTAGGAAAAATAGCTAAAGCATGTTGAGCTTAATAACTAGGTAACGGATTGATAGGTGGAGCAAACCACCACGGCACATGCCTACCTATGTAACAAACCTGCACATCCTGCAAATGTACCCTGGAACTTACAAATCTTAAAAAATCAGATTGGACTCTGCTTTTCACAACCCAACAGCCCTAACTATTACATTCTATAAAGCATAAAGTACTGTGTGTAGCACATACAAAGTGCTCAAAATACAATAACTGTAGTGGCAGTTGTCTGACCCCCTACATGAGGTAGGCACTTCCTTACTGACTTCAAAACAGTTCTGCTCTAATAGTCCAGTTCAAAAGGTGGACCGACTTTGACAAGGCTTACTTCACCCCTCTGTTGGAGGTCTCTGTGGTTCTGACCAAAGAGGTGAAAGTCTTGCCTTTGGCTCTGACCCATTTCTCTATTTGCCTTAATCACATTTGTGAGCCAGTTGTTAGTCTATTCCCATTCTTTGGGAAGGCTCCACTTCACCTAGCAGGTGGCTAGAAATGTAAGCCTCATTTTCTTGAAACCTGGGAGTAGTATCTAGTCAGATTCATGTAAGAACCAGAAGCAAACTCTCGGTCTTTCCTTATGTGAGGGGTTATAACCAATTCTAAGGTGCCATGCATAGTTTATGAAAGCATGGCTTACCTTCAGCAGAGTGACTCAAATGAAAAGAACTGATGATAGTAACACCTGTCAAGGATTGGAGCAATGGGAATTATCTGCATGACTGGCATGACTGGTAGGAGTGTAAATTGATGTAACCACTTTGAAAAACTGTTTGGCAGCATCAACTACAGCCAAATATATGCACAACTATGACTAGTAAATCCCATATATGAATGTGTACCCAACAGAAATGAGTGCTTATGTCCACCAAAAGAAATGTTCAAGAACTTTCATAGCACCTTATTAATAAAACTAAAAACACCCAGTAATGAGATACTAGGTCAAATGGTGTTTCTGGTTGCAGATCTGTGAGGAATTGCCACACTGTCTTCCACAATCATTGAACTAATTTATACTCCCATCAGCAGGGTAAAAGCATTCCTATTTCTCCACATTCTCTCCAGCATCTGTTGTTTCCTGACTTTTTAATGATCACCATTCTAACTGGCATGAGATGGTATCTCATTGTAGTTTTGATTTGCATTTCTCTAATGACCAGTGATGATGAGCTTTTTTTCATATGTTTGTTGGCCGCATAAATGTCTTCTTCTGAGAAGTGTCTATTCATATCCTTTGCCCACTTTTTAATGGGATTTTTTTTCTTGTAAATTTGTTTAAGTTCTTTGTAGATTCTAGATATTAGCCCTTTGTCAGATGGATAGATTGCAAAATTTTCTCCCATTCTGTAGGTTGCAGTATAAATCATCCTACTATAAAGACACATGCACACATATGTTTACTGCAGCACTGTTCACAATAGCAAAGACTTGGAACCAACCCAAATACCCATCAATGATAGACTGGATAAAGAAAATATAGCACATATACATCATGGAATACTATGCAGCCATAAAAAAGGATGAGTGCATGTCCTTTGCAGGGACATGGATGAAGCTGGAAACTATCATTCTCAGCCAACTAACACAAGAACAGAAAAGCAAACACTGCATGTTCTCACTCATAAGTGGAAGTTGAACAATGAGAACACATGGACACAGGGAGGGAAACATCACATACCAGGGCCTGTCACAGGATTGGGGGCTAGGGAGGGATAGCATTAGGAGAAATACCTAATGTAGATGATGGGTTGATGTGTGCATCAAATCACCATGGCATGTGTATACCTATGCAAGAAGCCTGCACATTCTGCACATGTATCCCAGAACTTAAAGTATGCTTTTTTTTAAAGTAACAACAACAACAACAACAAAACTGAAAACAATGCAAATGTCTGTCAATAGTAGAATAGATTGTGATTATAGTAATTCATTGTAATATAACTTGGCAATGAAAAGATCAATTGCTGCATCAAGCAACAACAAAGATGAATCCACAGACAAAAGAGTCATGACACAAAGAGGGCACACACCATTAAGGTTCTATCATGTGAACTTTAAAAACAGTCAACAAGAGCTGGTGATAATAGAAGTCAAGGCTGTGCTTGCCATGGAGATACTGCAGTGGGAGATGACTTCTCCGTGGCTACACATGTACTATTTCTTGATCTGGGTGGTGGTATAAGGGTGTATACATACTTATTATCAACTGCACATTTAAAATATAAGCACTTCTTATATGTAAGTTATTGGTCAACAAAGAAAAACATGTTGCAAAGTAAATTTGCTTTTTTTTTAGACAGGGTCTCACTCTATCACTCAGACTGGAGTGCAGTAGTGTGATCACAGCTCACTGCAGCCTTGACCTGGGTTCAAGTGATCCTCTCACCTCTGCCTCCGGAGTAGCTGGGACCACAGGTACACCTCCATGCCCAGTTAATTTTTATATTTTTCATAGAGATGGGGTTTTGCCATGCTACTCTAGCTGGTTTTGAACTCCTCAGCTGAAGCGATCCTCCCGAAGTTCTGAGATTACAGGCATGAGTCATTATGCCTGGCCAAATTTGCTTTATTTAAAAAAAAAAAACAAACCTGGTCTTCAAAGTGACAGATTAACGTCATATCCTGGTTCTGCCTTTTTGTTGTGTGACCTTGGGCAACCTCACCAGCTTATTAAATCTCACTTTTTTCATTTATAAAATAGGGTTGTTTCTTTCTTGTGCCGTGCTTTTTATGTTAAATAAGTCCATGTATATCTATTAGATTGGTGCAAGAGTAATTGCAGTTTTTGCCATTACTTTTAATACCCCATTGTTTTGTACTTGTTACGGGCTAATAAATGTTACTTCCCTTCCCCCTCCTGTCCCAATGGACTGGCTTCATAGTTCCTGTCTGTTGTCTTTGGGAGGCCACCAAATCTCAAAGCTATTTATAGGGAAACGACGATTGAGCTACCCTAGCTCAAAATGTAATCCAGTCTTCCCTAGATCAGATGGCCAAACCACATTTTTCTGTAGGTCTATCCATCCATCCATCCGTCCATCCCTCCCATCAACACTGACTGAGTGGCTACTTTGTGTCAGACACCGTAAGTACTGGGAAACACTGCTGAATAAAGCCGCCATGGTCCCTGCATTTGGGAAATACAGCGTCATGGGGAAGACAGGCAATAAACAAATAAATCCATAATTACCAATTGTTACATAAAGTGCTATAAGGAAGAGGGAGAATCAAGGGACAAAGAAGGCCTCTCAGAGGATTTAACATTTAAGATGAGAACTGAAGTTGGAAGATCAGCCAGTCACTGGAAGATCAGAGGGAAAGCTCCCGCAGTATCCTATCATTGCAGTCCTATAAACATCCAAAATAATTACAGAGTATACATGAAAGACAGAATCGCTGCCAAGGAGAATCTTCTCACATGTGAACATTGTAACATCTATTATGTTTCTCTGAAGAGTTTTGGCCTACTTCCTGTTCCTTAGAAGTTAGACAACCAGAAAAGTAGGTTCCCACTGTAATAATATACACTTATTTGAAGAATGAGTTACAGAGATGGGACATAATGGAAACTAAAGGTGAAAACAGGTAAGCAGTACTTAGATTATAGTGCAGTATCCTGAAAAGAAATGGGATTTATAGTCTGAGTTCAAATTTTGTCTTCACTCACTCCCTATATGGCCTTAAGTAAGTCACTCAAACTCTGTGAGCAAGAATTTTTCTCATCTGAGAAGTGAGAATAATGATTCAAGGTTGTGTTCCAAGAATTAAATAAAATGACGAATACATTGCATCTTACATATAAATGTATTGCCCTGCTTTACTTAGAACATTCCTCTGTGTCATTTCATTATAAAAACAATTAATTCTTTATACTTTTAGTTCTTCAGTCTTACTACAGAAATGTCAACTTTTAGAAACAGCAAGTACATTCCTTTCTCTTAAATATCTTCCTCTAACCTTAGCTCTTGGTTTGCAATCCTTAGTTCTGTGCTAAATCTTACTACTTTACGTGGTAAATCATTCTTGATTTTCCTAAATCCCCACCTGAAACCTCCTCAGGCAATCTGGGCAGCAGCAGGAAGTGAGTATGGCCCAGCCACGTGGGGAGTCATGAACACTGTTTTGGGGCTTCTGGTGCTGCACACACCTGCAGGTAAGATAGCCATGGGGCTCGGCCTGGCTTGCCATCTGGACTTTGGATCCTCCAGACAAATTATGTTTCCCTTTCTTCTGCATTGTCTGCAGCTACTCTGTTGTAGGGCTCCTATAATGCTTCAGGCAAGGGGTGGGGTGAGAGAGAAGAGAATGCACACAGGGAAGTGTTCTCTCTGGAGAGTCTTCTCTGTTAGGGGTGGCTCAAAAGGGCCCACAATCTTCACTCCTAGACTGAGCCCTGACCTCTGATGGACAAATCACTCTCACGACCTCTGTTCTCATCTGTAAAATGGGATAATACTAGCTTTGCTAACAGTAATCCCTGGATTGTTGAGGCTCAGATAAGTCATTGCAATGTGAAAGCTCTATATTGACTAAAATGCTGTACAGACATCAAGTGTTATTAATATGTATATATATCCTGTGCCACATTCAGCATGTGGGATTGACCCAGAAGCTTTCAGACCTACTCAGGACTGAGCTACTAGAAGGGGATTTTTCTAGGTCAATGAGTAATGGAAAGTGTCTCAAATATATTGCCTGTTTTTACTGTGAAAGGACAACCTCAGAGATAGACTTCATAGGAAGAAGAATGCAAGGATTGATAATCATATACAAAACTAGCCTATTCTGATACTTTCTGTGATTTATTTGGGCAAATTATAAAATGTGCTGTCAGCTTAGGTTAAACAAAGCTCACTGAATTAATGGGAACTGATCAAATCTTTATTTCTGCAATTTCCTGTTCTTAGCAGGAAGGAAAAAAAAATGCCCCGGGTGAGTGACAGGAAGAAATAAAGACAACTGATTTTATGCCGATGGAGCGTCTCTCAAGTAGACCAAGATAATCATATGCATTAAAAAGATGCATCCGTAGTTTAGGCTTGCAAGAAATAGATTAACATTGGTCATTCATGTGCCGATTTTTAAATTTCTCAACCTGTTCTCAAGGTAGGGTGTACTGATTTATGCTTTTCTGTGGATTTCTACTATACATACACCTTTCTGCTGAGGAGTTAACTGTGGAAATATGAGATGAGAGGAAATAGCAGTGGGTTGCTCTCCTTGTATGTTTTCCCTAAATTATTTCAAGACATTGCTTCAAAGAATCCTTAATCTGTGGTAGTATTTAAATTGCAGAATAGGATGCTTTTTCCAGTCAAAATTAATTTAAATTTCTAATAATTCTAGTTAGCATGAAATGGGAAGATCTGAAAGGCTGAACTGACCTGCACACTTTTCACCTTTGATGTCTAGCAATAAGGTAGTAACTAGACTGTAATAGAAATGCATTACAATTTGATTGCAAAAATTGTAGAAGGCAGAACTATTCCAGGCACTAGCAGGTCAAACAAAAAAGAGTCATATTTTATATGTTATATTAAATAATAATGAAAAGTAACCTAATAGGAACCAGTTCCAAAATCCTTTCTGGATAATTTGGTACATTTGAAATCTCGTGTGCTTTTCATGCCTCTTTTAAGCACTCTATAAAACAAAATTCTCTCAAATGTGTTAGAACGCTTCTGTTTTGATTGGCTCAGAGAGGCTGGAGGTACTTGAAATGATTTATAATGAACTAAGCACATGGCATGGCGTCACCAGGCAGTCTCTTCAGAGCCTCTTGCCCATTTTATAGAAATTGCATAGCTGGGAAGTAACACAATGAAAATCTTACACTCTGCTTGTTGAAAGTTGGATCACAATTCTGAAGTCTAAGTAAAAAGTTTATAGAATGAACTTTTCTTTTCATCTTTCAAAAAGCTAGGTGTTTTAATTTATTTGTATTATTGTTTGTTTTCTGTTTTCTTTTTTTTTTTGAGACAGGGTTGCCCAGGCTGGAGTGCAACAGTGCAATTATAGCTCACTGCAACCTTGAACTCCAGAGCTCAAGCAGTACCCCTGCTCCAGCCTCCTAAGTAGCTAGGACTACAGGTGCATGCCACTATACCTGCCTAATTTACTTATTATTATTATTTTTTGTAGAGACAGGGTTTCACCATGTTGCCTAGGCTGGTCTCAAACTCCTGGCCTCAAGTGATCCTCCTGCCTCAGCCTCCCAAAATGCTGGGATTACAGGCATGAGCCACCACGCCTGGCTGTTGTTGTTTTTTTTTCCTATGGCATATAAAGCAAAGGGTACATTTATTTTGCTTTCTTCTTATTTTAGTTAACCATGGTTTATTTGTAGAATTTCAGAAAGGTCGATTAATGTAAAAGAAGTCAAGATACACAACCACAGAAGTTAACTAAGAAATCAGTTTTTCATAGGACCAGTCAGAGTTCTTAACTGCAAGCAATTAAACATCTCTGGATGTCTGAAGCTGAAAAAAATGTATTTAAAGGATATTAAGTAGTTCACAGAAAGGAGATCCAGGCTGGAGAACCAAAGTCAGGACAAGATAACTAGAGAAACATCCAAAGCCATGTCTGTGGATTGTTCAGGTGAAGATGACGCTATTGCCCAAGCTAAGGATTCTACACTGCAGCTTGTGCCGTGGACACAGGAGATGCCACTAGAACTGCTGCTTCCAGGACCTGATCACTCTGCTACCGCTCCTTCTGTCTCAGCGTTCTTCATGGCCCAGCCTCACTAGCTCCAGATTCAAGTGCATATGTGTGATTGGTTGATGGAACGTAAGGTAACTGCTCCTCCCAAACTGCAAGGAGTATATTTGCCACTTTCACTGTCATGGACTCAAAGGTGAGGAATTCTCTAAACACTGATGGGGTTAAGACACAGGGTGGCTATAGAAGAGCAAATGTCCCAGTCTTGAAAGAGCAAACTGGTCACTATGATGAGAACTGGTTCTGAAGCTATTTGGTTCTCAAACTTTCTACACTCAAATATTATTCAGGACCTCAAAGAGTTTTGGTTGATGCAAGTTATATCTACACAGGTAATGGTAAATGCAGTAAATATGGTAATCTAATAAGGATGGTCCATAGGACATGGCTAGTATGGTCAATACTTACTGTATTAGACATTAAAGGAGAGGCCAAGCGTGGTCGCTCATGCCTGTAATCCCAGCACTTTGGGAGGCCGAGGCAGTCAGGTCAACTGAGCTCAGAAGTTCAAGACCAGCCTGGGCAACATGGTGAAACCCTGCCTCTACAAAAAATACAAAAATTAACCAGGCGCGGTGGTGTGTGCCTGTAGTCCCAGCTACTCAGAGGCTGAGGCATGAGAATTGCTTGAGCCAAGGAGGCGGAAGTTGCAGCAAACCCTTGTGCTACTTGCACTCCAGCCTGGGTAACAGAGCAAGACCCTGTATCAAGAAAAAAAAAAGATAAATTTTAAAAATATTTATTAGTGTATTTAAAATAACAATTACACGTTAACATAAGAACGTGTTTTGTGAAAAATAGCTATTAATATATAATTGAAAATGAACAAACAAAATAGTAATAAGCAAAACATTGTTTTACATTTTTGTAATCTCTTTCAGAAGACAGTTGGATTTTCATATATGCTTCTATGATCATCTGCTGTGATATCGCACATCCTGTAGTCTCTGAAAAACTCCATCATACACTTGTGAGAAATAACATAGAAAAAGGTAAATAGCATTTTAGTACCACTATGAAAATAGTTTTGATCCTGAAGACTCCTGAAAAGGTGTTGAGATCTCTCCTTACCACAGTTTGAAACTGCTAGATGAAAGATTTACTTTGTGATTAAAATCAGATGATATACATTATATTGAAACACAATTTTCTGGATCTCTTTCTGCATTCCTGTCACATAAACTTTTATCTGACCTGGAAATTTTGATTGGAGGTTGATATTGAATTGAACCTGCATCAAATTACTAATAAAATGGTGTTTTGAATAGACTGCAAAAATAATAGCAGGGCTATATTTTGATTATTTTATTAGTTCTACATTCTCTAAATTTGAATATTTGAAGCAATGACAGACTCATTCATTTTTCTAAGCAAAGCCTTTTATTTTAGAACAGTTTGATTCATACCCAGCCAACTTCCCTTTTTGCTATGGTATCTTACATTAGGAAGGGTGCATTTGTCACAACTGATGAACCAATATTAATATGTTATTATTAAATAAGAATTTCCTTAGTTCTTGCCTAACATCATTTTTCTTCCCAGGATCTCACCCAGGATATCACACTACACTTAGTCATCACATCTCCTCAGGTTTTTCTTGGGTGTAATTATTTCTCAGACTTCCCTTGGTTTTGATGGCCTTGACAATTTTGAGGAGTACATGTCAGGTACTTCATAGATTGTTCCTCAACTTGGATTTGCTTAATGATTTTCTCCTGGTTGCACTGGGGTTACGGGTTCTTAGGAGGAAGACTGCACAGGCAAACATCATACTTATCACGTTATATTAAGGGTACATAGCAACATAACTTATGACTATTGACATTAACCTTGATCATCTGGCTTGAGGTAGGTTTCATCAGGCTTCTCCACCCTGAAGTTGTTCTCTTCCCATCTCTTCCTATATTTTAGTCTTTGGAAGAAAGTCATTATGGCCAGCCCACACTTAAGGAGTGGGGAGTTATACTCCACCGACTTGAGGGTGGAGTATCTGCATAAATTATTCATATTTCTTCTGTATGGAAGATTTGTCTGTTATTTCAACTATTTATTTATATCAATACGAGTTCATAGATATTTATTTTATACTTTGGATTATAGTCTACTACTGCTTTATTTCTTGTGTTGCTCAAATTGTCCTAGCTTTGGCCATTGCAAGCTCTTTCACTTGGCTCCTGGGTCCCTTCCCTTTGAATGCCCCCATTATTTCGTGGTGGTGTTTGCTTGCACTTCCTTCATTCTGGACTACAAGATACTTCAGGCCTATCTGTATATTTCCATCCTCAGTCATAGAAGCAGCCAATTCTCCAAGGAGCTTTGATTTCTTTTCTTAGAGAATGGTAGTAGAAACTAAGACCTGAGTGCTAAGTATGCTGTTGTTTCTGAGGTGTCATTACTTTTAGGCAATGTTAGCTGATAGAGCAAGGAGCTATACATGAGCATACAAACCCATGTATATATATACACATAACCTTCAAATATTTCTATATGTAAACATCTGTATCTATATTAAGCTAAATAGGAGTTTTGACCAGATGTCTCCAACTCTGATCCATTGCCATGGCGATCATTTTAGCCCTCTTTGCATTCTTTATATACTTGCAAAGTTATATTAACAATAAAGCAATTTTTGAATGGTAGATATGAGAGGAAACAAAAGGCTGAAAAGAACAAGAACTCCAGGAACTAGATGAATGAAACACCCAAGAATGTGTGCTCTTTTGCTCATAGCTAGTTAGTAAGTAGCCACACAGTAAAAGTCTGTGTAGGCTGGGTGTGGTTGCTCATGCCTGTAATCCTGACGCTTTGGGAGTCCAGGGGAAAGTAGATTGCCTGAGCTCAGGAGTTCGAGACCAGCCTGAGAAAATAGCAAAACCCCATCTCTACTACAAAGAAAAAAAATAAAAAATTAGCTGGGTATGGGTCACACACCTGTAATCCCAGCTACTCTGGAGGCTGAGGCAGGAGAATCACTTGAGCCTGGGAGGCAGAGGTTGCAGTGAGCTGAGTTTGCACCACGGCACTCCAGCCTGGGTGACAGAATGAGACTCCATCTCAAAAAAAATTCAAAAAAAAAATTCTGTGTAGTAGTGGATGGAGTTGAATCCTGACTCTACTCATTACTGCTTGGATGACTGCGAGCAAGTATATAACTTCCATGTCCCTTCATTTTCTTATCTTTAAAGGAGGAAAATATAGCACTGTAACTCATAGGGGGATGTGAGGATTCGATGAACTAACATAAGCAACACATTTAGAACAGTTCCAGGCTCATTATTTATGAACTGTTGTTGCCATGTACACTATGGGGCAAGTACCTTATCTCCATTTTACAGATGAAAAATAGAGGCACAGATCTCACAGCTAGTAAATTACAGGACCATTCTCTCATAGTCTGTGACCTTTTAAGAGTTTCTGAACAGCTCTGAACTTAATGCTTTTTCTGTAAAAGTGAAGCTATGAAATGCTGCTCTATAAATCTAAAGGTAAGGCCAAGAATCTTTGAATATTCTCAATATCAGGAATACTGTGATAATCAGGAATAGTATCACTTTTCACATTACTAACGCCTTTATGCCACAAAATGGCTCAACTTTCAGAGTACATTGGCCTTCTCGATGCTCATGGTGTCACCTTACACCAGTTGACTAAAGATCACTCCTAACAAGGGAGTTGCTGGGGATTAAAAGTTGGCTCTGCCGTATCTATACCTGCTACTGCCTGCTGTAAGAAGACTCTCTCAGTGAAGGGTTTTGAAGCTTTATTCTTCCTTACCTGCCATGTTTCCCAGAGAATGTGATAGCAGGTTGTCATTCACAGTATATGCAGAGGAAGTTTCATAGCAAAGTGAAAAAGGAAAAGATTTATTAGGCCAGGCGCGGTGGCTCAAGCCTGTAATCCCAGCACTTTGGGAGGCCGAGGCTGGTGGATCACGAGGTCAAGAGATCGAGACCATCCTGGTCAACATGGTGAAACCCCGTCTCTACTAAAAATACAAAAATTAACTGGGCATGGTGGCACGTGCCTGTAATCCCAGCTACTCAGGAGGCTGAGGCAGGAGAATTGCCTGAACCCAGGAGGCGGAGGTTGCGGTGAGCCAAGATCGCGCCATTGCACTCCAGCCTGGGTAACAAGAGCAAAACTCCGTCTCAAAAAAAAAAAAAAAAAAAAAAAGATTCATTAAAGAGAGCTAGTGGGCGTTACCTACTCAAATCAAACAGACGGCACCCTATATTTATACCTGTATTTATTTATTTGCACCACTTGGTATCTACTTTAACACTAGTGACTAATTTCTTCATCTCACATGGCCTGCTAGACTCTACATTTGTTGACCTTAGAGCTTCATTCTGAACCTTGGTGTCTCCACTAGATAGATTCTGAAAGGAAAAGCAGTCACCACCCTCTCTCCTTTCCTTTACAATGACATTTTTTCCCCAATGACCCCTCCTAGCATTAACCATAAGATTTGAGGGAATCAACAGTATCTTACAAAGCCATTTGACAAATATTTACATAGAGCTCACAATGTCTTGAGCATCTTGCTAGTCACAGAGTGCAGTAGTGTGCAGACAAATACAGTCCTTCTGCTTGGGGAGGTGGCGAACCACTGCTAAATAATAACAGCTTGTAGGAACGGAACCAAGGGTTTACTCTTGTTAGGCACTGTTCTTAGTATGCATTATCCCGTTTAAATCTCATGGAGGTAGCTATTATTATTATCCCCATTTTACAGATGAGAAAACTGAGGATTGCCCAAAGTCGCACAACAAGGAGTGGGCAGAACTTGGATATGAAGGCAAGGCTGTCTGATGTCACATACTTAATCACACATATGTCTTCTCTTTCTCTCTCACAGCTTCTCATGAGGAAGAACTTTAGGGCCTGACGTGTTTGTGGCTGGAGCATAGCAGCTCTTCTTCAGCTTTGCTGCAGTTTCTACTGAATATTTTGGTTTGCAAATATAAAGGATTCTCTGAAGCACAACCTTAAACAAAGTGTGGTAGACAGCTGGGAGAGGACAACTGCAGACAGAAAAATGTGGCCGGATGCTCTGGGGGTGGGTGGCAGCAATATTCAGCCAGGTGGCTCCAAGGAGAGGAAGCAGTGACGCATTGAGGTAAGAGAGCTGACAGATGAAACCACACAGACCCCAAGGCAGAGTGGAAAGAGGTGCCTTAAATCTTGCAGGGTGTGCTTTTATCAAGTTATGAAAGTGCAGTTGGGATACAGGTTTGCTTTCTGTTGCCCATATCATCAGAGTGATGATTCAGATAGATTTAAAAATTATTTTATCCTGAAATATGTCTGATGTGAAGAGGTGAAAATAACATCTTAGGATTAAGAGTCAGGAGACCTAAATTATTGTTCAGATATGCACCATCTAGTTTAGGTGTGTGAACTTTTGCAAGTCCTCTAACTTCTCTGAATGTAGATTTCTTCCTTTCTAAAACAAGGGAGTTGGGTTACTGAGCCGCAAGAAATTTTCTGCTTCCAGACTGCTCTGATTGTCTCTAGCACTGGAAATTTGGACACAATTAGAAGGCATGTTTCCAGCCCTTTAGACCTACAGTGCCTAACTCAGTAGCCACACGTGGCCATGGAACACTTGAGATGTGGCTAACATGACTAAATTTTCAAATTTATTTCATTGTCATTAAATTTAAATTAAGAAACTGGCACTATATTTAGTATTGAAATTTTTTATTTATTTTTGAGACAGAGTCTTGCTCTGTCACCCAGGCTGGAGTGCAGTGGTGTGATCTCGGCTGACTGCAACCTCCACCTCCTGGGTTCAAGTGATTCTTAGCCTCACGCTACCAAGTTGCTAGGATTACAGGCACCTGCCACCATGCCTGGAGAATTTTTGTATTTTTAATAGAGGTGGGGATTTCACCATGTTGGCCAGGCTGGTCTTGAACTCCTGACCTCAGGTGATCTGCTTGCGTCAGCCTCTCAAAGTGCTGGGATAACAGGCATGAGCCACTGCACCTGGCGTGAAAAACTTTAGTATGTTCAAAACAACTTAGGAATGTGAATCTGCTTTTTGCAACAGTAAATTTTGTAAAATCTAAATACAGATCAAGTGTTTCCGATGAAAATTTGGCACCTGAATTGGGACATGCTGTAGGTATAAAATACACACCAGATTTAAGACAATATTAAAAAAGGAAGTAAAATGTCTCATAATTTTTATGTTGATTACATGTTGAAACAACATTTTAGAAATATTGGGTTAAATAAATTGTTAAAGTTAATTTTATCTGTGTTTACTTTTAAAAATGAACTACTAGAATATTGACCAATGCACGTGGCATTTCTTTTGGACAGTTTTTACAGGACAGGTTATACTTTGTAAAGTGCAGTGAGGTTGGATTGGCACACTGGCTCTAGTTGATCATAGATGTTTGGGAGAGGAAAACTGTCACTTTTTAGGGAAGACATTTGTACTCTCATCAGACAAAACTTGCCCCAATTACCTTTGCTAATAGTGTTTCAAGAGAGTCAGAGGATGTGAGGTCTCTTAGAGTCTCTCTGGTTCTCAATGCTTCCAAAATTGCAATGTGCTATAGACACCATGGGTAAATGTACTGTGACATCTCCATCTGAATATACCTGGTATTCGTGCCTCCAGAGAGGGCATCTGTTTGGAGGTGAATGTCTCCATTCAATGAGCACCCCTGTTGGGTGGAGAGGTTTGAGCCATGCCCCTTCAGAGCTGTTGGCCTTGCCTATGTCTGGCTACCTTTAGCCTGACCACAGGTTTCCGGTGTATTCAGTTCTAGACAGGTAGTAGAGCTTGTTTTGCTCTTTCCACATGAATTCTTCAGAAGGAGGGTGTGTCAGTGGCAAGAGTTTTGAGTTTGAGGCCTTCTTAGTGCAAAACCCTCCTTTTCTGCATCTATAGGAGTAAACATGGAACTGGTGAGAATCACTTTCCCTGATCATCATGTAGTCAGTATGTGGTGACTGACCTGCTGTGATTGGAGAAGGTCCCTTCCCTGGACAGAATATGGTGAGTGCCGTGGCGTTATCAGGGAGGATCCACATCCCTGGCCACATGTGGTAAAGCTACTTGCAGTGACTGGGAAGGATCGTCACTCCCAGTCAGTGTGTGATTACTAACCTGGAGTGATCTGGGAGAACCATTGTATTTCTTTGCTTGGGCTGCCATAACCAATACCACAGAGTGGACAGCTTAAACAACAGAAATTTATTTTCTCACAGTTCTGGAGGCTAGAGTTCCTTGATCCAGATATCAGCAGGTCTCATTTCTTCAGACGCCTCTGCTTTCTTTGCAGATGGCCACCTTCTTGTTATGTCCTCACATGGTTGTCCCGTAGTCAGTGTTGTATGTGTCCTAGTTTCTTTTTATCAGGACACCAGTCATATTGGATCAGGGGCCACTAATACTACCTCATTTTACCTTGATGACCTCTTTAAAGGCCCTGTCACCACATGTGATCATACTCTGAGTTCCTGAGGGTTAGAATTTCAATGTATGAACTGGAAACAGACACAATTGAGCCCCTAACAACCACCATCCCTGGTTGGAATGTGTCATTCAAGGATGGTCAACTTAATGAACTGTGTGGTCAAAGGCAATTACCACAGAATGACCATCATGTCACCGGGAGATTTCCTACTCAAGGGAATGGGAGCAAGAACATGCATCTCTGACATGGTTATGAATGAGTTTAGGTAAATCAGGTGGTTGGAGGAATGTGTTGACTTCTGAATTTTCCTGCAAGGCCACAGATGTACTGTCTCCTCCTCAGCACCAGGAATTCCTTGTTACTTGAACCACAGTGCCTGAGACCAAGTAAGTGCAGTTGAATGTCCTTTGGACAGTGTGATAAATCCTAGTTAACGAATCTGACATCAGGCACAAGGGTTAACAATCTATGTAGGGTCATAAAAGAAACACAAACTATTAACCCTGCACCAAAGAATATGAGGCAGAGGTGATCAGGTTGGGAATAAAAAGTAGGAATCAGCAGAGTTCTGATTCCTGAAGAGGGTAACCTTCTTAAAGTCAGAAACTGATGAACAAGTGTGGATGAGGAGGATGGTGAAAACCTGGAGCTAAGGCAGAAGCAGGAAAATGCATCAGATGATAATACCTCTAGGAGGGTGGCTGGTTACAGCAGAGGTATTGTGACCAAAGATTGGCTTCAAGTGACAGAGAGAGAAAAGTCTGTGTCTAGGTGTGAAGTGATGTGGGACTTGATTGGTGACAGAGGGGAGGATGGGGTGAGTGCAAGAAGATTGCTAAAGGCTGGCAATTGACCAAATGCTGAAATTAAGGAGGTCCAAAGTTAAACACACAACCCCAAAACCTACCATACTGATGTAATGCTTTGACCCCCCCAAGAGGTTACTAGTTTTGGTACTGGTGCTGAGTCCTCTGGAATCCAACACCTATGTTCATGAAAGAAAAGATGGGAGCAGTCTCATTGCTTATAGATTCTTAGACCTCAGGAAAGTTAATTCCAGTGTGTGGGATTTTGTTTATTTCCATCCTAACTTTAGACTTCTTTAGTCAGCCCAATTGTTAGCAATAAGAAATTAGTTAGATGGAAGCAATGTTCTCCACTTGACAAGCTTTAGGGGCAAGACATTATTAAACTGGGAGGAGGAGTCAACGTAGGTAAAAACAAACAGACTTCATAAAAAGACTGTGATACATTCTATGCCTTTATCTTGGGGAAAATGCAGTAGGAAAAGGAAACAGCTAGGTTAACAGGAATTTGCTTGGCTTAGTGGGATAGAACATGAAAATCTCAACTTTATGTGTTAACTGAGTATTAAAAAGTCTTTTGAAATCAAGAGGACGCCGCTCCCAGTATCTTTTCCCAAGACTTTTCTGCAATTATCGTAAATGTCCTCTGAAAGCAATCCTAGGTTACATAACTAATCCCATATATGTATGTGTATATGTGTACCCTATATATATAAACTAGGATTATGTATCTAGGTAAAACCATTGTGTCTTGCACAGAACTTTAGCAATGGCGTCTAGATTCCGTAAATCCCCATCAGATGTCGACGCTCCGAGGAATCTCTGCCAAGTTGTAGCAAACTGGGTTCTCCACTTAGAAGGTAGGTTCAAGTCCTAAGAAAGATGCCAGGGAAAGGTCAGAAAATAGGTCTTTGGTAGTCACTGAAGTTTGGTAAGCAGGCAGCTGGGACGAATTTTGGGGCTTCTCCCTCACCGGTCTCCAGATGGTCACACCTCTAGGACTGACCTCTCTGAAGGTGGGAAGCAGTACACCCAACAGGAGTTCCAGCCCCGCGCGCCGCCCGGGCAGCGCCGCCCCCTCCGCCCCGCCCTCGCGGCCGCGCCGAGCGCCCCACCTGCGCCGCCGCGCCGCCCCGCCCCGCCTCCGACCCGCCCGGTGCCGCACCCTCTCACCGCCGGGCCCCGCCCCGCACCCGAGCCCCGAGCCGGCGCCCCGCCCCGCCCCGCCCGTCACGTGACCAGCCCACCCTCCGCGCGCGCTCCGATTGGCTCTCCCGACCTAGGGGGAGGGATATGGCGAACGCAACTGCCCCAGACGCGGCTGCAGTTTTCAAACCTCAACTGTAAGCCTCGGTGGCCGTCTCCGCTGCCGTCGCCTGGAGTCACCTCACCGAGAGCCCCGTCACAACTGTCGGCCCTTGTCTGGAAAAGTAAAAGTGGGTCCTGCCACGCTTGGAGCTCCCTGGCGCCTCGCCGGGCTGGAGCTAGAGACCTCGTCCTGTGGCGGCCCCCGGCGTGGGGCGGGACAGCAGCCCCCCTCGGAGGGGGCAGCCCCGGGAAAACCTGAGGCGGCCGGAGCGGTCAGTGTCCTGCGGGATTGACGGGTGGGTTCGGGGCTGCGACGGAACCAGCCCCCTCGGTCAGAGACCTCGAGCATGAGGAAGAAGGACCCGAGAAGGGTTTAGGCGGTGCGGTCGGGTCCGGGGTCCCACCAGGTCCGCGGCTTGGTTGAGAGGGGCTCGTTCGCCGCCGCCCCCTCAGGTGGCGGATTGCTGCTGGAGTCGCGGTTCCCTGGGGCTCGGCGCGGGGGGCGGCCGGCGGTCCTCCCACCACTCTCCTCAGCCCGGGGCGCGTGTCTCCGTCTATGCGTGTTCGTGTGTCCGCGTGCGCCCTCCACCCGGCCGGCCCCGGCTGTCCCCGGGTCGCGCCAGGCAGGGCCCCCTTCGCGGCGGGCCGGCGCCGGTCCCTCCCACAGCGCGGCCACGCGGTCTCCCGAGCCTCTCCCGAGGCCCAGCTGCGGCGTGGGCACGGGGCGCGTTCCCATCGGGACTCGTGGAAGCGTCCTGCTACTAGCTGCCTTTCCTCTAGAGAAAGTTCGTGCTCATCTTGTGGGATGTTTTCAGCTACCGCTTGGGAACAGTGTTTTAAAAACCAGCGAGAGAGCAAGACAGGGTACAGCTGTTTCCGTGATTTTCAGCGATCTGATTTTTACTTTGTTGCTTTGTAACCCACTTAGTGTGCACGACTCATCCCCAAACTATACGACTACAGGATGCCAACGATTTTTGACATTTACCCAAGCTCTTTGTTTTATTGTAGGGAAAAGAGCTTCATTTGAATTCCGTCCGAGGGAGAAGTAGAGACAAAGTTGAAAGAGGCTTTATGGCAGCTGGTAGCTGGCATTAGTTTCTGTCTGGACTAGAAGCTCTCTGACATCAATTTGCAAATTGGAATTAAGAAAAAAAATACAGTTTTAAAACCAATCATACTGATCAGATTTGACTGATATTTAAACACATGAGGACTGTGTATCACATTCACCAGTTGTTTTGTCGATGTAATGTTTACATCACTGGTGCTAATAATGATAAGCTGAACCTTGCCAGGGACATTTGACGTGGTGTGGCCACTTGACGTTTTCAAGACTATGAGAATGTTTGCACGGAGACAGCATAGCCCTGTAGAAATGAGTGGCAGCATATGTAACCTTGCATTTTGAACCCAGGAGCACAATTTTATTAAAGGAAAATATAATTAACCTACTTTCTCATTGATAACACTGTTTTTTAGTTTTATGCCGAACTGTTTAGAAGAAGTTTTAAACAACTTCTGAAGTGCTTATTTTAACTATATTTTATTTTATTTTATTTTTATTATTATTTTTGAGACAGTCTGATTCTGTCACCAAGGCTAGAGCACAGTGGCGCGATCTCTGCTCACTGCAGCCTCCGCCTCACAGGTTCAAGTGATTCTCCTGCCTCGGCCTCCGGAGAAGCCGGGATTCCAGGCGCGCACCCCCAACCCACTCCCCCACCCCCGCCTTCTAATTTTTGTATTTTTAGTGGATGTGGGGTTTCGTCATGTTGGCTAGGCTGTTATCGAACTCCCGACCTCAGGTGATCCACCTGCCTCGGCCTCCCCAAGTGCTGGAATTACAGGCGTGAGCCACTGTGCCTGGCCTGAAGTGCTTATTTTATAAATATTAGACCGTATAATTGTAAGATTATGTATTTTTTTAAAACTGGTTTGTAGAAGCAGTGCAAAAGTTTTAGTCAGTCTCGTCTCTCGGATCCTCCTCTGAGCAGATGCTCAATTAATTTTTTTCTAATATCTTAATAATTGGTAGTATAAATAGGTGATTTATTTTTGAGATACATATTAGACATTTTGGATCATTTTTTAAAGTAGGGATCCAAAATTGAGGTTAAATATATTTGCTTACATGGCAAGCCTTTTTAAAAGTAGAATTTCTGTAATTGGAAACTGTCATTTTTTATGAGTGTATAGAATGGCTACAGTTTATCTTGGGATCATTGATTGGTTAGTGAATAACAATTTGGTTAAGATAGAATCTGTTTTTTAGGAAGGTGGAGCCTTGACTAATCACTGTGTTAGCATATGAATAACAAATTTGAAGAAGATACAGGCATTTTTATGGTGGATGTTTCTAATCAGATTATTTTTAAGCTTGCACTGTTTTACTGTTGTTAGGTGAACATTTTAACGTGTTAAAGCTCTTTGGTAATTATAAGGTAGAATTTCCTTATCAGAATATTTGTTTTAATATTAGAGACACAATTAAAAAATCAAGGAAATCAATTAACACTTTCACTTAATCCAGAAATTGTCTTAAAATTGCATGTGTAGTATATTGTAATTCTCATTTTCTGTATGTAAGATTGGCAGTTAAGAATAGTATTCCTAGATTTGCTACTTTTAGAAGATACTGATTGATTCTTATTTTTATAAAGAATTCTTTTGCACTGTATGGGTATTTGCTTTGTCAGGAACGTTAGCAGTCATTTACTACCTTTCCCCTTAGGAAAACTTCAAATGTCAGTTGCTTTAGTTTTTCATAATATGACAAAATTCAGTGATTTTATGTTTAAGTACTGTGGTTTGTATTCTATGATGGACTGTTATAAAAGGCTATTTCTTTGAATATTTCAATTAAGAAATGTTCCTACAAATTAAGTTACAAGCAGGTGTTTTATCTAAATATGTTGTAATTTTGCAGTTTTCAAGGCATACTTTATTGAAAGTTTTTTCTTGGCCCGGCGCAGTGGATCATGCCTCTAATCCCAGCACTTTGGGAGGCTGAGGCAGGTGGATCACGAAGTCAGGAGATCGAGACCATCCTGGCCAACATGGTGAAACCCCATCTCTCCTAAAAATACAAAAATTAGCCAGGTGCGGTGATGTGCGCCTGTAGTCTCAGCTACTCAGAAACTGAGGCAGGAGAGTCACTTGAACCTTGGAGGTGGAAGTTGCAGTGAGCCAAGATCACGCCACTGCAATTCAGCCTGGCAACAAAGCAAGACAATCTCAAAAAAAAAAAAAAAAAAAAAAAGAAGTTTTTTCTTTTATTATCTTTTTTCCAGAACATTTAACCTCAAACTTCAGGGCCATTTAAAACATGTAAATTAGTCAGTTTCTTTTAATATTTATATGCATTATATTTTGGTTCATCCCTGACCATTTGCAATTACTCCAAAAGAGCACGTATTTATACTCTAAGCATTGAAAATTTTTAACAGTGAGATGATAATTTCCTCTTTAATCCTTAAAGGATCAGATTTCATTTTGCATTGCAATAGTTATTGAACAAATAGTACCTAAGTGCCATTAAGTAAACAATAATTTATTTTACAACAGAAACCCAATTTTCCATCTTGTGAATGACAAGCACCATGCATGTTGCCAACTCCCCACTGCCCCCGACTATATTTCCATTTTTCAACATCTTATCCTGGTTCACAATTACAGGGTTTAATTCTTTCTCTGGGGATGGGAAGAGACAGCATTAGGCCTTAGGGTCTTGGCACAGAATAAGCCTAGAGTCATTGCCTGACACTTCAGCCCTGGGATAGTATATACTAGAATGGTTGGATTAGAGTTGTTTAGCTGACTTCCTGTTGTGATTTTTAGATAATTAAATTTATGAATTATATTTTCTGAATTTTGGTGGCTTTAAAAATAGTGATGTTCTTAACTGCAGTAGGTATTTGTAATAGTAGCTTGTATTAAAAACGAGTGGCCACCTTGTCTGAAAACAGGGATAAAAACAAAATAAACGATCTTTTGGCATTACATTATAGCATATGACAAAATAATTTTATCTGTGTTTCCAGGCTTTGTGGCTACCCTGTTTAGAACTGACATTTTCTAAGTGCAATTTAAAATAGCTACTTTATTTAGCCAAATATTGAATTAAGCAGAAACTAGCTGCAATCAGAGCTCCAATACTGTAAATTCAAGATGGATCTCAAGTTCTCCTAACCCCTTGAAGACATGAGATGTACCTACAAATTCTTTTCACTGTATCTCATAATTCTTACAATTCAGTTCGTCAACATTTTTAAAATTCTTACCAGGTGACAGATTCCATGGTGGTTGCTTAGGCGCAAAGGTAAAAGGATGCTGCCCTTTAAACACTAAACAGAATTGCAATCTAACATGTTACATTTTGAGGTAAAGAAGCATGCCAAGGGTCCTCTTATTTGAAGCATAAAGGAGAAGCATTTAAATCAACCCGTGGTTTTTAGGCAAAGCTTCCTGGGGGAGAGGCCATTCTGTATTGACTTATGAAGGATATATAAGAAGAGTTAGCCATTTAAGGAAAGTAGAAAGGCTTTTTCAGGCAGGGAAGTATAATAAAGATGTGGTGGCAAAATATGAAATATGAGTGTGGCAGGAAGTGTAGCTGGTGTATACTTGGCCTCAGAGGCCTTTACGTGTCATGCTGTGAGGACTTGAAAGCTTGTGGATACTAGGGAGCTAATGAAGGAATCAAAACAGACAATTTGATTCTCCAAATGTCTTTATTATTATATATTCTATTTTTAAAAAATTTTATTTGATAATTTTGAAATAAATATGATAAATACTTTTTAAAATAGAGCTAGAGGTTTATAGAGATTATCTTGGTTTTGATCACATCACACTTGCTTTCTCCATTCAAGTAAGTGAAGGCTCAGATCAATCCTAACATTTCCTTCTGTTCTTCCTTCACTGATCTACTTCTAAATTCTTATTTTAATTGTTGTAATGAGAATTAATGAAAAAAATTTAAAAATAAATGAGATGCCATTCTTTTTAATAGTACTGTGTAATTGAAAGCTTAATTGTGTCTTCTATCACACTTTTCATAGCATCTAATTGTGCCTATAATTACGTATATACATGCATACAAATTTACTTATCACATCCCTTAAGATTTTTTTAAAAACTTATATAACCTGATAAAATGTTATGAAATGGATTTCAAGTGGAGTGAGACATATTGGTAATTTAGAATCAGTTATAGGTAGATGAAGTGTGGTAGAAGACAAGAAAAGATCTGGGAATCGTTGGAGTTAAAGAGAATTTGGTGGGAAATTTAGGAAGATACAAGAAGGAGCAACAGAGAGCCGGCTGATAACCCCCATGTACCTTATATGAAGGGCAGCCAGATGTTTGTGGAGGGCTTGGCGGACAAAGGTGAAATTCATGCTCTATTATATGCAAAATTGGCCAAAGGAGAGGAAATGGAAAAGTATCTTGGCTCTGACAATTGGTTTAAATGCAGTAAATAAAAGGTAAATGAACTTAAATGCTTAATGGATGCCTACAGCAGCTTGTGATGTAGGTATATTAGCAATAAGTAGATGAACTTATGAGGAAATTGGTACCCACATTCATCTTTCAGAACAATGAAAAAATCAGTGCAACTGAGCATTATCAGAACTAAGAAAATACACGAATAGTTAAAACAGAAAACAAAAAGCTTTTTAAGAATTAACTTTAAGTTGGGATGAGAGTTTTATACGTGGAAATGGTGCAGTTATTCAACAGTGGCAGGGAACTGCAGAGAGAGTATTTTGGGTAGAATGGTTAATTTTGTTTTGTGGAACAATAACGATATGTCCTTGTGACTTGCACTGTATGTGTGTCAATGGACATGAGTTCAGTGTATCTTAATTTTTAATCCTTACAAGCACTGTAAGATTGATTCTTTTATCATCCATACTTTAGAGTCAGCAATACTGAAGCTTTATGTCACTAGTAAACAGGGAAATACAAAGTAAATCACAACAAAATTCCATTTCACCTTCATCACACTAGAATTGCCAAAATTAAAAGTCTGAGTTGGGCCAGTATTGTCAAAGTAGTGATAAACCATTCCATGTAGTGCTAGTGGGAGTATAAACCGGGGGTGGGAAAAAGGGGCTATGTCTAATGTGTTTTATTTATTTTTAATTTAAATGAAATGCAACCAAGTAATAAGACTGGGAAGTAAATGTTTGTATATAGTGTTCCTTGTCATATCTTTGAAATATTTCACGTTTTGTTTCTACATAACTGTATTGTCACAGATTCGGTGACTTAACAAGTATATTTTCTCAACAATTCTGGGGGCTAGAAATCTGAGATCAGGGTGTCTGGGGTTGGTTTCATCTGAGGCCTGCCTTCTTGGCTTGCAGATGGCTGTCTTCTCCCAGTGTGTTCACATAGTCTTTCCTCTGTGTGTGTCTGTGTCCCAATTGGCCCATTTTAATGACCTCATTTTAACTTAGTCACCTTTTTAAAGGCCCTGTCTCGAAAGACAGTCACATTATGAGGTATAGGGGTTAGGATTTTTTCAACTTGTGAATTTGGGGGAGGATGAAATTCAGCCCATAACAATAGCAAAGTTAAATAATTTAATTAAGGTATCATAGCTGGTATGATGGATGAATGGAATTCAGACCCAGGTATGTTTCAGTCTAAACATTATTCTCAGAATGCTACACTATGACCCTTAGACTCCTAGAGATGTATCCCCAAACTGGTTGAGCTTTGTTTCCCCAAAGACTAAGAGATGTAGAGAAAACAGTTGTACTATCTAGTTACTTGAAAGCTGTAATTTTAATTTAATTTTTTGAGACAAGGTCTCTATCTGTTACCCAGACTGAACTTCAGTGATGAATTCATAATTTGAGAATAACACCAAGAAGAGAAAATGTAGAAACTGAAAACACTGAACTTTAATGACACCACATTTTTGCTAAGTAAAATGTAGTTGACATTTGAATTTAGGAAGATAAAACAGTACATGTCAAGTAGGAAATAGGAAAAAAGGTGGCAGAGAAGGAACAGATGCTTAGTGGGTTACTACAGGAGGGTGCTAAAAGAATAATACTTGATATTTTATTAAGTAGGCATAGCAGTAAGTCATAAGTGTCTTGAAATATATTATCTGTTTTTGTTTATGAATCCAGTTAACATAATAGTTTTGATAACACTGAATGCACACAAATATCGCAGATTTCCAGATATATATATATGAGCTTCAGATCCATAACATTGTAATAGTGCTTTATGTGTGGGTTAGTCAATTCTCCAACAAAATTATTGAGCACTTACATAGCAGGCTCCGTGCTCGGTGCTGTCAAAGAAGGGATTCTTTTTTTTTTTTTGAGACGGAGTTTCGCTCTTGTTACCCAGGCTGGAGTGCAATGGCGTGATCTCAGCTCACCGCAAACCAGGAGGTCCTGCCTCAGCCTCCCTAAAGGAGGGATTCTTAAGACATTTGAGAGTTTCTGAGTTCAGTACTGAAACATAGCCAATCCATGGAAAAAGTTCTATTTCTTGTAGTCATTAACATCGTAATATAACTCACAATATGTGCATTTACCCCCAAATTTTTTTAGCAATGTGAAAATAAGTTTAAAATGAATAATCATTACCTTGTATTAAATTACCTATTATGTGAAACCTATAACTTTATTTATTTCTTTATTTATTTCTTGAGATAGGGTCTCACTCTATTGCCCAAGCTGAACTGCAATAGCACATTCATAGCTCACTGCAACCTCAACCTTCTGAGCTCACGCAATGCTCCTGCCTCAGCCTTCCAAGCAGCTAGGACTACAGGTGCAAGCCACTATACCCAGTTAATTTTTAAAGTTTTTCATAGACATGGGGTCTCGCTGTGTTGCCAGGACTGGTCTCGAACTTCTGGCCTCAAGTGATCCTCCTGCCTCAGCCTCCCATAGTGTTGGGATTACAGGCATGCACCACCATGCCTAGCTGCAACCTCTATAACTTTAAAGAATGGAGTTTTACGATGAAACTAAGTGATTGTTTGTGTTATAATTTTATCATAACTATTTTTTTAAAAATAATTGAGAGGATTTTTACAGTAGTTTTATTCTGAAATGAGGTCAGTAACTTCTTTCAAATGCCATAGAATACTGGTTTATGTGTGTGCTTGTTTTTTTTTCTCCTCCTTGTGGGTAGAATGTGCTCTTTAACTCTTCTTTTTTTTTCTTAGTTGTATTTTATAGCTATATTTGGAGTTGTGTAATGCAATGCACATCCTGCCTGAGATAACATCTTTTCTCTGTCTTCTCTTTTTTTTTTGCATAGGTAAAAATAAGTGACTAAAGAAGCATACCTGGGAATCACCTAACATGTCGAGGAGGAGATTTGATTGCCGAAGTATTTCAGGCCTGCTAACCACAACTCCTCAAACTCCAATGAAAATGGAAAACTTTAATAATTTCTATATACTTACATCTAAAGAGCTAGGGAGGTAAGAAAACTGTATGATGTGTATGCTGTCTAAATTCGAATTTTGGATTTGTGTTTTTATAATTCTATAAAACTCACTTGGAATCATTATTTAACAATGATTAGGAAGGAAAGTCATCATCTCTGTTGCTATTACATAGGGTCTAGTCTTAACTGACTGAAAATCAAATCTGTGAAGGGTTTAGTGAACTTACATCACATCCTACCTAGCTTCAGAGCCTCCAATAAGAGGTCTCTGTCCTTATGTGAGGCTGTGCGTGGCAGTAGGCAGCTCGGCATAGTGGACTGCCGAGTCCAAGTCTGGATTCCACATTTGCTAGATGTGTGACTTCAACTAAATAACTGTACCTCTTTTTTTAATTTATATTTGTGGCAGGGTCTTACTTGGTTGCCTAAGCTGGAGTACAGTGAGGTGATCTTGGCTCACTGCAAACTCCCATCTCCTGGGCTCAAGGGTTTCTCCCACCTCAGCCTCCTAAGTAGCTGGGACTTCAGGCACTTACCACCACACTAGGCTGGTTTTTTGTAGAGACAGGGTTTTGCCATGTTGCTTAGGCTGGTCTCCAACTCCTGGGTTCAAGCAGTCTTCTGGCTTTGGCCTCCCAAAGTGCTGAGATAATAGGTGTGAGCCCCTGTGCCCTGCCTACTGTACCTCTTAATGCTGTAGTTTCCTCATCTGAAAAGTAGGGGTGAAGATAATTGTGTCTATCTTATATGGTTGTTATGAGGATTAAGTTAGTTAATATTTGTAAAGTGCCTAATACAGTGCTATGTAAGCTTTTGTTAAATTATTTTTTTTTTTTAATTTCTAGGATATTGTGCTGGACTTAAAAAAAAAAAAAAAGAAATAGGGAGATTCTCCCCTTCTCCTAAGTTGAACAAAAAGAAGGAATTTATATTTCATAGTCTGATTATGTGTCTCAATGAGTGGTGTTTTATGATTAAAAACCTTTACAAATTGTCTTCCCTTAACCAATGTATAAACCCTATACGGGCAAGGAGTGAGCTGATATTATGAAACCATTATGTACTAGCATTTTAATATGCATAAAGTTATAAAAGATATACCAAGTTATTTCAGTTATATATTCAGTGTCTTTTGAGCTTTAAATTAAAGGTCCTTAATGAATGGTTAAACGATGGTGTATCTTCAGTTTGATTTTAGTTCTGGAGGTAAATGTTTTGTCTTATGTTAAATGGTTTACTAAGTCCATGTTTGTATTGTTAAATGTTCAAAACAGTGTGATTGATTTTTATCTTTGAAAATCTCAATGTGAAAAGACAAGTTGACTGAATCATGAGAAGTAATTCCATTCTTGGTGGTCTTTTATCTTAAGGGTAGAGGCAGGCCCTGGCTTTTTCACTTTGCACACGTTAGATGCAGCCTTTCTTTTCCAAAATAAGAATGATAATATGTACCTCATTGACTAAGAATACTAATTTAATGTGCAAAATTATTTGGGTGTTTTAATGGTGTATTCAAAGATACAGTTTTTAAAATGTTTTTAAGAAATTGTCCCAAATCTTAATTACTTCACTTTGCATTATAATAGGAAGAAGTAAAGTTTTGTTTTGTTTTTTTGTTTCCTGTATCTCAGTTAATCATGGAATCTCTGCATTGGAAAGACTTCTGTGGTCCGTGGTGTTCCTAATACAATATTTTTATGTAGTGCAGCAATCTTTCCCATAATGTCCCCTACAAACTGTTATCCAGCCTCAGTTTGAATGCTTCAGTGATGGGGAAATGAATATTTTGCAAAGTCTTGAACAGTACACACAATAAAAGGCACTTTCTTTTCTATTTTTCTAATATTTGATGAGCAAATTTACTTACATTTATTACATTAACTTTTCAAAATCTGGGACATTATGGGAGCTAAAAAGTCTATAAAGTATTTTTGTTTTGAGGGCTTTGGACAATTTAAACTTTGAGGACAATATTAATAGTTTTAAATTGTTTTATAAATGAGGTACAGTCATAAAGTTGAATTAGGCATACTTTTTAGAATTTTAGATCAAAAACTCAGGATAGAATTTGATTAAGACAAATTCAGATTGATTGTTAAATTCCTATTTTAAAATATCTTTATGAAAGAGACCAAGTAACATCTTTCTTTTGAATTGATGTGGACTAATGAGTCACATGGTAAATATTAATATGTTTAATTAGGTCTTGATAAATTAGAAATCATGACTTTTCATCAGCCAGGAATGTACTGAAAGTTCTTTCAATATTGTTACCAATTTTAATATCCTATACTTTTGTGAAATGGAAATTAGAATCATAATCTTATTTCTTCTGAGGCTTGCACATTTTGAAAGTTCTTTCTAAGTCAACTGTTTTTTATTTCAGTGTTAGTATTTAATTCATTTTCCTTAGCAAACTAAAGGAAATTATGTAAAAGTTAACAGTTCATTTTTTAGTATTCTCAAAAAACTTGCATTGTTCCTGTTTTTTAACATGTTGGGTAAGTTTTTTCTACCCTTCCCCCAACTGAGGCAAAGGTTTCATAGGACTTCTTGTGGTTAGAAGGGTGAGGCAGATTCAGAAATAAACGTCAGCTTCCTTTGTGGCTTACCCTCCCGCCTCCTTTCACATTTTATTGTGTATTCTAGAATGCAGAAGGGGAATGCAGAAGGGTAACTACTAGACCTTTTCACTGCTGGGAAATCTAGTTAGCCTTGGCTTTTTAGGGGATAACTTAAGGATTATTTTTAAATGCTTTAACTTTTCTTAAATGTTTTAATTACATTGAAACATATTTCAAAGATCATTTTTTATACTTCCAAACTAGCATGTAGAATGGAAAACAAATTTTTTTTTCTAAGTCATCTGATAATTGTGGAAAAAATATTTACCTTCATAGTATGTAAATTAATACACACACACACACACACACACACACACACACACACATAATTTTATTGGAATCCCAAACTTTTAAGAAATACAAACACTTTAAGTACAGGATACAGAAGAGCACAGTATAAAGTATTATAGTGGGTGCATAAGTCTGGCATTCGTTCAACAGATATTTCAGTTCCTATTATGTGTTAACAAATTGTAGATTTTGTAATTACTATAATAATTAGGACAGACATGGCCCCTGCCCTCATGGAGCTTTTACTTAGTGATAAACAGTGATGAATAAATAAATCATTACCCACCTTATTTGGTCAGCTTCGCCCTGGATTAATTAGTACTGTACTCGTTCAAGAAAGCCTCTTGGGCCAGGCGCAGTAGCTCATGCCTGAAAAATTTCAACACTTTGGGAGGTTGAGGCAGGAGAATCAGTTGAGCCCAAGAGTTTGAAAGCAGCCTGGGCAACATAGGGAGGCATTCTCTGAACAAATTATGTAAAAGATTAGCCAGGAGTGGCGGTGCATGCCTGCAGTCTCAACTACATGGGAGGCTGAAGATGATCGTCTGAGCCTTGGAGGTTAAGGCTGCAGGGAGCTGAGATCCTGCCATTGCACTCCAGCCTGGGTGATAGAGTTGAGACCCTGTCTCAAAAAACAAAAAACGAAAAACAAAAACAAAAACAAAAAAGGCCTCTTGGTAATACCTGAAACAATTAGATAAGAAGTGTTATTTAATTTTGTTCTTTATTTCTGGTAGAATTCTGGCTTGTAGATATAAATCGTAAAATTATAGCAGAACTGAATTGTCACAAGTGCTACTAAGAACTATTTTTTTTAGATGCACAGTTTTCTTGGCTAACTAGTTTCTGTTTCTTAAATTTTACAAGTGAATTTCTTTATAAAACCCAAAATTTTCTTCCTGTTTTAGACAAGTTTTTGCTTCAATATCTAAGTAAGAACTGATAGAAACAAGTGAGTTATACTTCTTTACCAAAACTATTTTAAAGGGAGGAATTGTTTTATAGTGATTAGAACAGAAAGTTAGAAATTCACATTTCAGAGTTTTATTTTTGGTGCTCCGATTCTATGTATATGACCTTTTATGAGCTGTTTAATCTTATTCTGACTCAGTTTATCCAGTATACAATTTATGAAACACCAATGGTTTGACTATAAAGGGACTAACGTGTGTGTGTGTGTGTGTGTGTGTGTGTGTGTGTGTGTGTGTGTTTGTATTCCTTTTGCATACAATGAGAAAATATTTTAAACATTCTCAAATCTTAAAACTGCTTTCAAAGAATCAGGTTTTTATATGCAAATTTATTTAGTTTATGTATTAATATATTTAGATAAATGTAGAAAAGTCAAGTTATAGCTTGGTTTTTACTACTTTTTATTGGCACTAATTTTGAGGAAATTTTATTAATAAAAAGTAAGAATCTGTCATCTTGGCCTTTGGGGATAGCTAGGAAAATACAGTCAAGCAATGTAGTCTTTCAGTCCCCACCCAGTACCACCTAAACACCAAGTTTTGTTTTCCATCCTAAGTCTGATAGACTGTGTTAGAAATATATTGAAGGGAATTGGGACAAGAGGAGTTACGGAGCAAATGTTGCTTCCTGAAGATCCTTTATTTATACCTGATTTGTTAGCGTCAGAAACCAGAGAGTAATTCAAATTTTAAGGTAGAGGTTCTTAATTTTGGATCCCCTATACTCAGCCTTACAAGGTTTATGAGTGGGCTTCAAGATCTGAAAACCTTCTGGAATTATATGTAAAACTTCCTATTTAAGGGCTTGTGTACTTTTTTTGGGGGAGGCAGTCAATAGAATAGCTTTTATTAGTTTCCCAAAATAATCCTTGACTCACAATAGCTTTAGGACTTTGTGAAAATAAATTTTGGGTAACTGTACATACATATGCCAATAGAAATAAAGTTTCAGTGTCTTTACATTTTGGCAGAGGTACTAAGCACTGCTATTTGAAAGAGCTAAAAGCATACTTATTTCTAAAATGATAAACATGACCTTAACGGGTGTGTTTGTATATAGCTGTTGATAACCACTGATTTTCTTAGTTTATCAAGTGTCTTTGAATATTTTCTGTAGGACACATATTCCTTCATTATCTGTTATAGACTTCAAAGACTACTGAGCATTACTAAGAGACATTGGTAAAAAGTCAAATACCCATTTTTGCATTCATTTTTATTTCTTTTATTTGAAGGTAAGCTATTCTAATTAGAGTGTTAATGTGATACCCTGTGAAGGGTACAGTTTTTGGAAATAGGTCTAAGTTTAAATCTTTACCTTGACTAAATTATGTATCTTCTCTGAGGTCTAAAGAACAGGATAGCATTTGTTATGTGGAATTGTTATGATACTTAATAATTTATATCAAGAGCATGGCATGGAGTTGGTATGCAAATGAGATTATTTCCCTGCAATGATAATGTAGAGAAATAATTTTAATTTGAGACAATCTCACTCTGTCACCCAGGCTGGAGTGCAGTGGCATGATCTTGGTTCACTGCAACTTCTGCCTCCTGAATTCAGACGGTTTTCCTGCCTAAGCCTCCTGCAAATTCTGCGTAGCTGGAATTACAGGCATGCACTACAATGCCCAGCTAATTTTTATATTTTTAACAGAGATGGGGTTTCACCATGTTGGCCAGGTTGGTCTTGAACTCCTGACCTCGTGATCCCACCTGCCTTGGCCTCCCAAAATACTGGGATTACAGGCGTGAGCCACTGCGCCCGGCTGATTTACTTTTTATAGAGAATAAATAGCTTGACTTTTGTTTTCTACTGGTCAGTGGTCTTTATCTTTTCAAAGAGAAGTTTGAAAGCGATCCACCTGCCTTGGCCTCCCAAGATAATGTATCATTTTAATAGTAAAGAATAAATACAATTGTGTCTTATCCTGTTGTTATAGTTTCCCGTTTACATTTGTAAGTGATAGCACTATAAATTTTGTAAAAGTACATATATTTGATTCAATTTAGAGAACAAAGATAAATTCCTAACGGCACAAATATTTTAAATAATTGACTTTTAGTAGGAGATATAACAGTAACTGTAATATACTAACGTTGTTCTCTATGGAAAAGTTAAAATTCATTGTCTTCATCTTCCCCCAGAGGAAAATTTGCTGTGGTTAGACAATGTATATCAAAATCTACTGGCCAAGAGTATGCTGCAAAATTTCTAAAAAAGAGAAGAAGAGGACAGGATTGTCGAGCAGAGATTTTACACGAGATTGCTGTGCTTGAATTGGCAAAGTCCTGTCCCCGTGTTATTAATCTTCATGAGGTCTATGAAAATACAAGTGAAATCATTTTGATATTGGAATAGTAAGTATATACTTAATGGTACCTATTTTAATTGCTATGATTAGATGATTGAAATGTCAAGAATATGAATGATAAAAGTATGACAAACACTTGTAAAGATTCCTGTTCATAAAATGTAAAAGGATCCTAGTTTATATTTGAATATTTTCATAAGGCTAAATGTACAGCCTCAGGCACATACATAAAAACTAACAACACAAAATAAATGACAAACACATTTGGGGAATATGGAAAAATGAGTATACTACTTTGTTAATGGCTCATTGATTAATTTTTCTGGAACTCAATCTGATGGGCAGATAGAATTGAAGTAATTTGTATATTTTCTTCATCTATTTGAAAACTACTTTCAAGAAAATAAGGAAAGGTAAACTGCATAAAACTATGCTTAATACATTGTTTGTTAAAGAAATACATTTAGTATGTGTAATGTGTAAAACACTATGTTAGGAGTTGCAGCAATAAGAAATAAATCTATCTCTTGCCACAAGTCTATGAAAAAGTGAAAACACATAAATATTCCACAGTTTACCAGGTGGTAGGGATAGAGAATTGTTAAGGTAACTGGTTTGTTAGACATGTGACTCTTACAGAGTGCTTTTGTCACATGATTGTCTGACACATTTATTACAGGTATGTAAAATGTGTTGAACGTTTGCAACATTCAGAAGAGATCAGCTAGATTTATGATTAGTATGCCTAAGGTGACAACAGTTTTTAATAAAGTAAATCTGTTTTTGGTAAACTATGAGGAGGTATTTATTTTAGTAAAAAATATATTGCTAACTATAGTAATTATTTTTAGTAACTAATTTGCATCATTGCCTTTTTAAATTTAAAGGTATATTAACCTTATTTTTGTATTTAGTTACTTTAAAATTAATGTTTTTGTTCCACAAAATAGATCGGCTGGAATCAACTTGTGAGTGAAAATGATGATTTTGCAAAATGTTAAAACTGACAAGTAGTTTGTTTAAGAATGAATACTATGTATATTTCTCAGAACCATATGAAGGCGTGTTATGTAGGACTTTCAAAATAAATTAGAATTGCAGAAAAGGCCAAGATACTACCAGTATGATTTCATTTTTCATATATCCTGTAATTATTTTTGTCAAAGATTCTTCAGCTGACCTTTAAAAAGTTACCTACTTGCATAACATCTGCATGTTTGAAGTATGTAAAAAGTAGCTAACATTTATCGAAAACAGTAGTGGAATACTAGGTTTGGAGGATGAATATACATAAGAACATTGACTACTTTCATGAAATCCTCTTTTGGGGGTTCATCCAAACAGCAACAACAAAATACATCGGAAAGACTTGAGACATTTTATGGATGGACCTTGTTCATACTCCGGAAAATTGACTCAGGTACCTTACCCAGTAACTGGCAGAACTTACTGATCTCTATACCTCTGGCTGAAATGGAGCAAGTACTCAGGAAATGTTTAAATAGATTAATGTGTTAAATTTCTTACCAGAGTGACTAAGAACCACTAACATTTGTTGCTAAGACTTTGGCTTAATTACTATGCCTACCACTTTTGGGGTGGCATTGTCACATTTAGTAGTCTCAGTTGAAGATAAAAATTTAATCAGGGAGGTTTAGTTGTTTTAGTAGTGTGGCATAATTTTTATATGGTGGAATCTTTAATAACTATCACCTAGTCAATTCTGTCCTCACATCATCCCACACACTTTTTCTTCCCCAACTCTTATTTTACAAAATTTCAAATCTACAGAAAAGTTGAAAAAATAGTACATTTAACATCCTTATCCTCCTCACTTGTATTCACCAATTGTTGGCATTTTGCCACCTATACTGAACAGTTTGAAAGTTGTAGGTATTATGATATTTCTTTTTATCCTGAAGTATTTATTTGGTGTGCGTGATGCATATTTATTGTTATCACATCAGGTGGCAATAAAGTCAGGTTGTTTTATTACTGGTTTTGCTAAATTTGAACATGCTTAAGGTGCAGTCTTCTAGCTCTCCTCATCGTAAAGGAACGTTTTCCCTTTTTAATTAATCTATGTAATGATATTTAGAGACCATATGAATATTATCTTAACAACTTTTTATCTTATGATTTCCCTTCCCCCTTTTTAATGTTTCTAAGGATTTCGTGTTTTTTTGTTTTTTAATTAAACTAACACATGACATTAATGGAAAATAACTCATTATGTTTTAATTAATGGGTTCTAATCAGTTTCTGCCACATTTTTTTTTCATGCTCAAATTCTCCCAAGTTTATCAGTGGTTCCCTTTCAGGCTACTTCCTATGTCCTTTTGATATAATCTTATTAGTGTTTAAGTACTTCCTTGCCTTATGCACTCTAAGATTTCCAGAGTCATCTTGTTATCTTCCCAGACCCAGACCTGTAATCAGCTATCTAAGAAGTTCTGCTTCTTTTAAATGGGGAATAGCATTTAGAAACCAAATATGGATGTTGGACATGCTGATTTTTAACAAAGTATCATTATTTTTAGGCCTTTTCTAAGGATAGTGTTAGGAAATCATTTTTTCCAAAATCATTAATTTATTCTCATAGCTCCAATTCAAGCCCACCACTACAAGGTTCTTCATCACTTCTCACATTCTATATGTGCGTCTCCCCTGACTCACAGTGAAAACTCGGGTTCTCAGCAGTTCTTGCTCATTTACTTTATCCAACGATATATACGAGATGGTTTCAGCATAATAATACTGATACCACTACCAACAGCAAACTACTACTTAGTACACCTTTTTTTTTTGATATTGTTTTTATACCTAGACTATCGCCCATTAATGATATCTAGTCAGAGTTTTTTATATATATATAGTTTGATATATATAGTTAGATATATTTGTTTATATTCAGTGTTAGGATTTGATTTTTTAAATTCTTGTTTTGAAATTCTTAAAAAGGTTTGCATGATTCAAAACTCATAAAAATGTGGCCAGTCATAGTAGCTCATGCCTGTAACCCTAGCAATTTGGGAGGCTGAGGTGGGAGGATCACTGGAATCCAGGGGTTCAAGACCAGCCTAGACAACAAACTGAGACCCCCGTCTCCATACATTACAAAAGTTAAAAAAAAATTTAACAAAAAAATGTATAAAAAATTGTATCCCCAGTACTCCAAAATCTTGCTCTCATTCCTATTCCTTCTACTCTCTTCTGACCCAATGAATACATGTGGTTACCTTTATGGGTAGCCATTCTTTGTTATCTATAAGAAAGGCTCATTCTTTATGTGTTTCTTGCAAATATAAGCAAACTTGTATATATTTACTCTTACTTACAGAAAAGGTATATTATGTACTTCTTTGCACCTTGTTGTTTTTGTTTACTTAACAATATATTCCAGAAATCATTCCACATTAGTTCATAGGCATCTTTCTTACTATTATTATGGCTGGTTTCTTACATGGCTGCATAGTACTCTGTTGTGTGGTTGGATCTTGCTTTAGTCAGTCGACCTTCTATGAATGGGCATTATTAATGGAGATGTAGCTTTAGAGTAAATTCCTAGAAGAATGATTGCTGGTCAAAGAGTAAATGCATATGTAGTTGTAACTTCTGGAACAGTTATAGCTTCTTTTTGGTTTTGTGTTTCGCTTTGCCTCTACCTAACCTATTTTTTGAATCAGATTGTTTACTTTTGTGAATTAATCTTAAATTCTTGCAACCTGCTTGTCACTTTTAACAATTACTAAAATCGTTCATTTTATTTTAATACGTAGTTCATAGGAAATTATTTCATTGCCAGTTATAAAGTCTACATGATTTTTTTAGCCCTTTATTTCCTTGGAAAGTAATATAAATCTTTACTTTTCTGGATGGTAGTATTAGATCTTTTTATACATATGGAGGAAAATTTGAGGATAATTGAGTCATTGCATCACCACTGTCCGTGAGACAAAGACTTTTCCACACCAAGTGTCTTTAAAGCATATTTGGAGAATTAAATAAAATATAGCAATACATTTTAAAAACCTTTTTAAAAAACTTCTGGAAGGAAGGTATTATCTAATTGGACATACTAAGTTTTTAATGCTGCATTTTGAGCAAACTAAAGTTGGTTATAAAGAACACTTACCTTTTGGAGAACACAGGACAGAAGCTTTGTCCTAGAAACAGTGAAGATCAAAAGGGGAACTTATATCCATCAGAGACAACTCTGAGATTATGTGAGAATGCTATTTTCTTTTTGTCAAGAAAGTTTGTCTACTAAGTAAATACTACAGACCCAACAGAAAAGGTTGGAGACTGTAACAAAACATGC